>NW_028276429.1:0-300000 GCF_052056855.1 Sturnus vulgaris | reverse complement strand
CAGTACATAGAGCTTCGCAAGGACCGAAGACCCGGAGGGACGTATCGCACACGACAATGTGCCAGGACAGAGACGTGTTCTACATTGTCCCTTCTCGTCATCCAGTTTGTGCCTCTGCTGCTTCTGCTGTTAGGAATCGCTCCTTGAAAGACGAGCGAGAGCGTCTTTTTGGGTGCATTGCACTGAGTGAGTGCTCGCTAGGGACTTTGCACTCGGAGCCAAGGCAACAGGGCGTGCTTGTCCGCAGAACTGAGAGCGCGCTGTTGGGCAGAGCTGAAACTGACCGCTGCAGTTCAGCTCTCTCCGGACGGCAGACGCCGAAGAACGAAGCCGCTTGCGAGCGGCGCAGTGCAGCGAAGAGCACACGAGCAGCCAAAGAGCTCCTTCACAATCGCTTTCACTTCTCAGTGCTCTTGCTGCTTGGAAAAGCAGCACACAGCCGTTGCACGCCAGGGCAAAAGCTGGGGCAGTGCCCGTCCTCACTCCTTCGCTGTGCTGTACTCCTTGCAGCTAGAGCGAAGCGAGAAGGACGCGAGGACGAAGAAGGCGTTCTTAAAGTAGCCCCTTGTCAGCAGCCCTGAAAGGGCGCATAACACACGGCGTCTCGCTGCCCTCCGTTCTACATACTCGGGTCTCCCTTTGCCGTCTTGCAAAAGTTGCTACCAGAGCAGAGGCGGCCAGATTGAAGAGGCTGTGCTTAGGTTCACCTTCTCCTTACTGCACGTAAGCCACGTCCAGCTCCTCGCTGCACTCTGGATTTCCCTTCTCCGCGGCACTTAGCGTGGTGCTGTGTGTGTGCAACTCGGCGCCTAGAAGCGACTGCCAATGCTTTCAGAGCGGGCTGCAAGGGAACCAAGGAGCAGCACAAGCAGCAGTGCTTCAGCTTGCTCCTTCCGACTGCTAAGGGCACTTGGGAAGGCAAGCGAGAGTCAACTACCTTCCTCTCCTAGTAGCCTCTAACGTGGTGCACACAAGCACGGCACATAGCCGCTTCGTTCACCGCCCTCGCCCACGCCTGGCTCCGCTTTCACTTGTCGGCGGCCAGAAGCCGCCGCAGGGGCGCCACATACCCAGCAGTGTGCGGGCAGCCAAGAGCTCGAGAACGCTGCTTCTGCCCAAGCCCGCCTAGGGCGTGCACCTTTGTTCTCAGAGCTCCGTGTAACAGTCTGCCTTTCTCGCAGTTCGAATGGAAATCGAAAGCTTTTCGCCTACGCCCTTCACAGAGATCCGTTGCTAGGACGAGAATGTCTCGTGGCCGGAGCTCGCCCCCGCCGCGAGGAAGCTGCTCTTAGCACCGCGTTGCAGGGACACGTCTCGCTTCTTGACTTCGTGCTTAGCGCTCTCCGAATTCGCCGCTAGCTCCGCGGTCCTTCTCAGCTTCAAGTAGCAGCGCTCGCAGTACATAGAGCTTCGCAAGGACCGAAGACCCGGAGGGACGTATCGCACACGACAATGTGCCAGGACAGAGACGTGTTCTACATTGTCCCTTCTCGTCATCCAGTTTGTGCCTCTGCTGCTTCTGCTGTTAGGAATCGCTCCTTGAAAGACGAGCGAGAGCGTCTTTCTGGGTGCATTGCACTGAGTGAGTGCTCGCTAGGGACTTTGCACTCGGAGCCAAGGCAACAGGGCGTGCTTGTCCGCAGAACTGAGAGCGCGCTGTTGGGCAGAGCTGAAACTGACCGCTGCAGTTCAGCTCTCTCCGGACGGCAGACGCCGAAGAACGAAGCCGCTTGCGAGCGGCGCAGTGCAGCGAAGAGCACACGAGCAGCCAAAGAGCTCCTTCACAATCGCTTTCACTTCTCAGTGCTCTTGCTGCTTGGAAAAGCAGCACACAGCCGTTGCACGCCAGGGCAAAAGCTGGGGCAGTGCCCGTCCTCACTCCTTCGCTGTGCTGTACTCCTTGCAGCTAGAGCGAAGCGAGAAGGACGCGAGGACGAAGAAGGCGTTCTTAAAGTAGCCCCTTGTCAGCAGCCCTGAAAGGGCGCATAACACACGGCGTCTCGCTGCCCTCCGTTCTACATACTCGGGTCTCCCTTTGCCGTCTTGCAAAAGTTGCTACCAGAGCAGAGGCGGCCAGATTGAAGAGGCTGTGCTTAGGTTCACCTTCTCCTTACTGCACGTAAGCCACGTCCAGCTCCTCGCTGCACTCTGGATTTCCCTTCTCCGCGGCACTTAGCGTGGTGCTGTGTGTGTGCAACTCGGCGCCTAGAAGCGACTGCCAATGCTTTCAGAGCGGGCTGCAAGGGAACCAAGGAGCAGCACAAGCAGCAGTGCTTCAGCTTGCTCCTTCCGACTGCTAAGGGCACTTGGGAAGGCAAGCGAGAGTCAACCACCTTCCTCTCCTAGTAGCCTCTAACGTGGTGCACACAAGCACGGCACATAGCCGCTTCGTTCACCGCCCTCGCCCACGCCTGGCTCCGCTTTCACTTGTCGGCGGCCAGAAGCCGCCGCAGGGGCGCCACATACCCAGCAGTGTGCGGGCAGCCAAGAGCTCGAGAACGCTGCTTCTGCCCAAGCCCGCCTAGGGCGTGCACCTTTGTTCTCAGAGCTCCGTGTAACAGTCTGCCTTTCTCGCAGTTCGAATGGAAATCGAAAGCTTTTCGCCTACGCCCTTCACAGAGATCCGTTGCTAGGACGAGAATGTCTCGTGGCCGGAGCTCGCCCCCGCCGCGAGGAAGCTGCTCTTAGCACCGCGTTGCAGGGACACGTCTCGCTTCTTGACTTCGTGCTTAGCGCTCTCCGAATTCGCCGCTAGCTCCGCGGTCCTTCTCAGCTTCAAGTAGCAGCGCTCGCAGTACATAGAGCTTCGCAAGGACCGAAGACCCGGAGGGACGTATCGCACACGACAATGTGCCAGGACAGAGACGTGTTCTACATTGTCCCTTCTCGTCATCCAGTTTGTGCCTCTGCTGCTTCTGCTGTTAGGAATCGCTCCTTGAAAGACGAGCGAGAGCGTCTTTTTGGGTGCATTGCACTGAGTGAGTGCTCGCTAGGGACTTTGCACTCGGAGCCAAGGCAACAGGGCGTGCTTGTCCGCAGAACTGAGAGCGCGCTGTTGGGCAGAGCTGAAACTGACCGCTGCAGTTCAGCTCTCTCCGGACGGCAGACGCCGAAGAACGAAGCCGCTTGCGAGCGGCGCAGTGCAGCGAAGAGCACACGAGCAGCCAAAGAGCTCCTTCACAATCGCTTTCACTTCTCAGTGCTCTTGCTGCTTGGAAAAGCAGCACACAGCCGTTGCACGCCAGGGCAAAAGCTGGGGCAGTGCCCGTCCTCACTCCTTCGCTGTGCTGTACTCCTTGCAGCTAGAGCGAAGCGAGAAGGACGCGAGGACGAAGAAGGCGTTCTTAAAGTAGCCCCTTGTCAGCAGCCCTGAAAGGGCGCATAACACACGGCGTCTCGCTGCCCTCCGTTCTACATACTCGGGTCTCCCTTTGCCGTCTTGCAAAAGTTGCTACCAGAGCAGAGGCGGCCAGATTGAAGAGGCTGTGCTTAGGTTCACCTTCTCCTTACTGCACGTAAGCCACGTCCAGCTCCTCGCTGCACTCTGGATTTCCCTTCTCCGCGGCACTTAGCGTGGTGCTGTGTGTGTGCAACTCGGCGCCTAGAAGCGACTGCCAATGCTTTCAGAGCGGGCTGCAAGGGAACCAAGGAGCAGCACAAGCAGCAGTGCTTCAGCTTGCTCCTTCCGACTGCTAAGGGCACTTGGGAAGGCAAGCGAGAGTCAACTACCTTCCTCTCCTAGTAGCCTCTAACGTGGTGCACACAAGCACGGCACATAGCCGCTTCGTTCACCGCCCTCGCCCACGCCTGGCTCCGCTTTCACTTGTCGGCGGCCAGAAGCCGCCGCAGGGGCGCCACATACCCAGCAGTGTGCGGGCAGCCAAGAGCTCGAGAACGCTGCTTCTGCCCAAGCCCGCCTAGGGCGTGCACCTTTGTTCTCAGAGCTCCGTGTAACAGTCTGCCTTTCTCGCAGTTCGAATGGAAATCGAAAGCTTTTCGCCTACGCCCTTCACAGAGATCCGTTGCTAGGACGAGAATGTCTCGTGGCCGGAGCTCGCCCCCGCCGCGAGGAAGCTGCTCTTAGCACCGCGTTGCAGGGACACGTCTCGCTTCTTGACTTCGTGCTTAGCGCTCTCCGAATTCGCCGCTAGCTCCGCGGTCCTTCTCAGCTTCAAGTAGCAGCGCTCGCAGTACATAGAGCTTCGCAAGGACCGAAGACCCGGAGGGACGTATCGCACACGACAATGTGCCAGGACAGAGACGTGTTCTACATTGTCCCTTCTCGTCATCCAGTTTGTGCCTCTGCTGCTTCTGCTGTTAGGAATCGCTCCTTGAAAGACGAGCGAGAGCGTCTTTCTGGGTGCATTGCACTGAGTGAGTGCTCGCTAGGGACTTTGCACTCGGAGCCAAGGCAACAGGGCGTGCTTGTCCGCAGAACTGAGAGCGCGCTGTTGGGCAGAGCTGAAACTGACCGCTGCAGTTCAGCTCTCTCCGGACGGCAGACGCCGAAGAACGAAGCCGCTTGCGAGCAGCGCAGTGCAGCGAAGAGCACACGAGCAGCCAAAGAGCTCCTTCACAATCGCTTTCACTTCTCAGTGCTCTTGCTGCTTGGAAAAGCAGCACACAGCCGTTGCACGCCAGGGCAAAAGCTGGGGCAGTGCCCGTCCTCACTCCTTCGCTGTGCTGTACTCCTTGCAGCTAAAGCGAAGCGAGAAGGACGCCAGGAAGTAGAAGGCCTTCTTAAAGTAGCCCCTTGTCAGCAGCCCTGAAAGGGCGCATAACACACGGCGTCTCGCTGCCCTCCGTTCTACATACTCGCGTCTCCCTTTGCCGTCTTGCAAAAGTTGCTACCAGAGCAGAGGCGGCCAGATTGAAGAGGCTGTGCTTAGGTTCACCTTCTCCTTACTGCACGTAAGCCACGTCAAGCTCCTCGCTGCACTCTGGATTTCCCTTCTCCGCGGCACTTAGCGTGGTGCTGTGTGTGTGCAACTCGGCGCCTAGAAGTGACCGCCAATGCTTTCAGAGCGGGCTGCAAGGGAACCAAGGAGCAGCACAAGCAGCAGTGCTTCAGCTTGCTCCTTCCGACTGCTAAGGGCACTTGGGAAGGCAAGCGAGAGTCAACCACCTTCCTCTCCTAGTAGCCTCTAACGTGGTGCACACAAGCACGGCACTTAGCCGCTTCGTTCACCGCCCTCGCCCACGCCTGGCTCCGCTTTCACTTGCCGGCGGCCAGAAGCCGCCGCAGGGGCGCCACATACCCAGCAGTGTGCCGGCAGCCAAGCGCTCGAGAACGCTGCTTCTGCCCAAGCCCGCCTAGGGCGTGCACCTTTGTTCTCAGAGCTCCGTGTAAAAGTCTGCCTTTCTCGCAGTTCGAATGGAAATCGAAAGCTTTTCGCCTACGCCCTTCACAGAGATCCGTTGCTAGGACGAGACTGTCTGGTGGCCGGAGCTCGCCCCCGCCGCGAGGAAGCTGCTCTTAGCACCGCGTTGCAGGGACACGTCTCGCTTCTTGACTTCGTGCTTAGCGCTCTCCGAATTCGCCGCTAGCTCCGCGGTCCTTCTCAGCTGCAAGTAGCAGCGCTCGCAGTACATAGAGCTTCGCAAGGACCGAAGACCCGGAGGGACGTATCGCACACGACAATGTGCCAGGACAGAGACGTGTTCTACATTGTCCCTTCTCGTCATCCAGTTTGTGCCTCTGCTGCTTCTGCTGTTAGGAATCGCTCCTTGAAAGACGAGCGAGAGCGTCTTTCTGGGTGCATTGCACTGAGTGAGTGCTCGCTAGGGACTTTGCACTCGGAGCCAAGGCAACAGGGCGTGCTTGTCCGCAGAACTGAGAGCGCGCTGTTGGGCAGAGCTGAAACTGACCGCTGCAGTTCAGCTCTCTCCGGACGGCAGACGCCGAAGAACGAAGCCGCTTGCGAGCGGCGCAGTGCAGCGAAGAGCACACGAGCAGCCAAAGAGCTCCTTCACAATCGCTTTCACTTCTCAGTGCTCTTGCTGCTTGGAAAAGCAGCACACAGCCGTTGCACGCCAGGGCAAAAGCTGGGGCAGTGCCCGTCCTCACTCCTTCGCTGTGCTGTACTCCTTGCAGCTAGAGCGAAGCGAGAAGGACGCGAGGACGAAGAAGGCGTTCTTAAAGTAGCCCCTTGTCAGCAGCCCTGAAAGGGCGCATAACACACGGCGTCTCGCTGCCCTCCGTTCTACATACTCGGGTCTCCCTTTGCCGTCTTGCAAAAGTTGCTACCAGAGCAGAGGCGGCCAGATTGAAGAGGCTGTGCTTAGGTTCACCTTCTCCTTACTGCACGTAAGCCACGTCCAGCTCCTCGCTGCACTCTGGATTTCCCTTCTCCGCGGCACTTAGCGTGGTGCTGTGTGTGTGCAACTCGGCGCCTAGAAGCGACTGCCAATGCTTTCAGAGCGGGCTGCAAGGGAACCAAGGAGCAGCACAAGCAGCAGTGCTTCAGCTTGCTCCTTCCGACTGCTAAGGGCACTTGGGAAGGCAAGCGAGAGTCAACCACCTTCCTCTCCTAGTAGCCTCTAACGTGGTGCACACAAGCACGGCACATAGCCGCTTCGTTCACCGCCCTCGCCCACGCCTGGCTCCGCTTTCACTTGTCGGCGGCCAGAAGCCGCCGCAGGGGCGCCACATACCCAGCAGTGTGCGGGCAGCCAAGAGCTCGAGAACGCTGCTTCTGCCCAAGCCCGCCTAGGGCGTGCACCTTTGTTCTCAGAGCTCCGTGTAACAGTCTGCCTTTCTCGCAGTTCGAATGGAAATCGAAAGCTTTTCGCCTACGCCCTTCACAGAGATCCGTTGCTAGGACGAGAATGTCTCGTGGCCGGAGCTCGCCCCCGCCGCGAGGAAGCTGCTCTTAGCACCGCGTTGCAGGGACACGTCTCGCTTCTTGACTTCGTGCTTAGCGCTCTCCGAATTCGCCGCTAGCTCCGCGGTCCTTCTCAGCTTCAAGTAGCAGCGCTCGCAGTACATAGAGCTTCGCAAGGACCGAAGACCCGGAGGGACGTATCGCACACGACAATGTGCCAGGACAGAGACGTGTTCTACATTGTCCCTTCTCGTCATCCAGTTTGTGCCTCTGCTGCTTCTGCTGTTAGGAATCGCTCCTTGAAAGACGAGCGAGAGCGTCTTTTTGGGTGCATTGCACTGAGTGAGTGCTCGCTAGGGACTTTGCACTCGGAGCCAAGGCAACAGGGCGTGCTTGTCCGCAGAACTGAGAGCGCGCTGTTGGGCAGAGCTGAAACTGACCGCTGCAGTTCAGCTCTCTCCGGACGGCAGACGCCGAAGAACGAAGCCGCTTGCGAGCGGCGCAGTGCAGCGAAGAGCACACGAGCAGCCAAAGAGCTCCTTCACAATCGCTTTCACTTCTCAGTGCTCTTGCTGCTTGGAAAAGCAGCACACAGCCGTTGCACGCCAGGGCAAAAGCTGGGGCAGTGCCCGTCCTCACTCCTTCGCTGTGCTGTACTCCTTGCAGCTAGAGCGAAGCGAGAAGGACGCGAGGACGAAGAAGGCGTTCTTAAAGTAGCCCCTTGTCAGCAGCCCTGAAAGGGCGCATAACACACGGCGTCTCGCTGCCCTCCGTTCTACATACTCGGGTCTCCCTTTGCCGTCTTGCAAAAGTTGCTACCAGAGCAGAGGCGGCCAGATTGAAGAGGCTGTGCTTAGGTTCACCTTCTCCTTACTGCACGTAAGCCACGTCCAGCTCCTCGCTGCACTCTGGATTTCCCTTCTCCGCGGCACTTAGCGTGGTGCTGTGTGTGTGCAACTCGGCGCCTAGAAGCGACTGCCAATGCTTTCAGAGCGGGCTGCAAGGGAACCAAGGAGCAGCACAAGCAGCAGTGCTTCAGCTTGCTCCTTCCGACTGCTAAGGGCACTTGGGAAGGCAAGCGAGAGTCAACTACCTTCCTCTCCTAGTAGCCTCTAACGTGGTGCACACAAGCACGGCACATAGCCGCTTCGTTCACCGCCCTCGCCCACGCCTGGCTCCGCTTTCACTTGTCGGCGGCCAGAAGCCGCCGCAGGGGCGCCACATACCCAGCAGTGTGCGGGCAGCCAAGAGCTCGAGAACGCTGCTTCTGCCCAAGCCCGCCTAGGGCGTGCACCTTTGTTCTCAGAGCTCCGTGTAACAGTCTGCCTTTCTCGCAGTTCGAATGGAAATCGAAAGCTTTTCGCCTACGCCCTTCACAGAGATCCGTTGCTAGGACGAGAATGTCTCGTGGCCGGAGCTCGCCCCCGCCGCGAGGAAGCTGCTCTTAGCACCGCGTTGCAGGGACACGTCTCGCTTCTTGACTTCGTGCTTAGCGCTCTCCGAATTCGCCGCTAGCTCCGCGGTCCTTCTCAGCTTCAAGTAGCAGCGCTCGCAGTACATAGAGCTTCGCAAGGACCGAAGACCCGGAGGGACGTATCGCACACGACAATGTGCCAGGACAGAGACGTGTTCTACATTGTCCCTTCTCGTCATCCAGTTTGTGCCTCTGCTGCTTCTGCTGTTAGGAATCGCTCCTTGAAAGACGAGCGAGAGCGTCTTTCTGGGTGCATTGCACTGAGTGAGTGCTCGCTAGGGACTTTGCACTCGGAGCCAAGGCAACAGGGCGTGCTTGTCCGCAGAACTGAGAGCGCGCTGTTGGGCAGAGCTGAAACTGACCGCTGCAGTTCAGCTCTCTCCGGACGGCAGACGCCGAAGAACGAAGCCGCTTGCGAGCGGCGCAGTGCAGCGAAGAGCACACGAGCAGCCAAAGAGCTCCTTCACAATCGCTTTCACTTCTCAGTGCTCTTGCTGCTTGGAAAAGCAGCACACAGCCGTTGCACGCCAGGGCAAAAGCTGGGGCAGTGCCCGTCCTCACTCCTTCGCTGTGCTGTACTCCTTGCAGCTAGAGCGAAGCGAGAAGGACGCGAGGACGAAGAAGGCGTTCTTAAAGTAGCCCCTTGTCAGCAGCCCTGAAAGGGCGCATAACACACGGCGTCTCGCTGCCCTCCGTTCTACATACTCGGGTCTCCCTTTGCCGTCTTGCAAAAGTTGCTACCAGAGCAGAGGCGGCCAGATTGAAGAGGCTGTGCTTAGGTTCACCTTCTCCTTACTGCACGTAAGCCACGTCCAGCTCCTCGCTGCACTCTGGATTTCCCTTCTCCGCGGCACTTAGCGTGGTGCTGTGTGTGTGCAACTCGGCGCCTAGAAGCGACTGCCAATGCTTTCAGAGCGGGCTGCAAGGGAACCAAGGAGCAGCACAAGCAGCAGTGCTTCAGCTTGCTCCTTCCGACTGCTAAGGGCACTTGGGAAGGCAAGCGAGAGTCAACCACCTTCCTCTCCTAGTAGCCTCTAACGTGGTGCACACAAGCACGGCACATAGCCGCTTCGTTCACCGCCCTCGCCCACGCCTGGCTCCGCTTTCACTTGTCGGCGGCCAGAAGCCGCCGCAGGGGCGCCACATACCCAGCAGTGTGCGGGCAGCCAAGAGCTCGAGAACGCTGCTTCTGCCCAAGCCCGCCTAGGGCGTGCACCTTTGTTCTCAGAGCTCCGTGTAACAGTCTGCCTTTCTCGCAGTTCGAATGGAAATCGAAAGCTTTTCGCCTACGCCCTTCACAGAGATCCGTTGCTAGGACGAGAATGTCTCGTGGCCGGAGCTCGCCCCCGCCGCGAGGAAGCTGCTCTTAGCACCGCGTTGCAGGGACACGTCTCGCTTCTTGACTTCGTGCTTAGCGCTCTCCGAATTCGCCGCTAGCTCCGCGGTCCTTCTCAGCTTCAAGTAGCAGCGCTCGCAGTACATAGAGCTTCGCAAGGACCGAAGACCCGGAGGGACGTATCGCACACGACAATGTGCCAGGACAGAGACGTGTTCTACATTGTCCCTTCTCGTCATCCAGTTTGTGCCTCTGCTGCTTCTGCTGTTAGGAATCGCTCCTTGAAAGACGAGCGAGAGCGTCTTTTTGGGTGCATTGCACTGAGTGAGTGCTCGCTAGGGACTTTGCACTCGGAGCCAAGGCAACAGGGCGTGCTTGTCCGCAGAACTGAGAGCGCGCTGTTGGGCAGAGCTGAAACTGACCGCTGCAGTTCAGCTCTCTCCGGACGGCAGACGCCGAAGAACGAAGCCGCTTGCGAGCGGCGCAGTGCAGCGAAGAGCACACGAGCAGCCAAAGAGCTCCTTCACAATCGCTTTCACTTCTCAGTGCTCTTGCTGCTTGGAAAAGCAGCACACAGCCGTTGCACGCCAGGGCAAAAGCTGGGGCAGTGCCCGTCCTCACTCCTTCGCTGTGCTGTACTCCTTGCAGCTAGAGCGAAGCGAGAAGGACGCGAGGACGAAGAAGGCGTTCTTAAAGTAGCCCCTTGTCAGCAGCCCTGAAAGGGCGCATAACACACGGCGTCTCGCTGCCCTCCGTTCTACATACTCGGGTCTCCCTTTGCCGTCTTGCAAAAGTTGCTACCAGAGCAGAGGCGGCCAGATTGAAGAGGCTGTGCTTAGGTTCACCTTCTCCTTACTGCACGTAAGCCACGTCCAGCTCCTCGCTGCACTCTGGATTTCCCTTCTCCGCGGCACTTAGCGTGGTGCTGTGTGTGTGCAACTCGGCGCCTAGAAGCGACTGCCAATGCTTTCAGAGCGGGCTGCAAGGGAACCAAGGAGCAGCACAAGCAGCAGTGCTTCAGCTTGCTCCTTCCGACTGCTAAGGGCACTTGGGAAGGCAAGCGAGAGTCAACTACCTTCCTCTCCTAGTAGCCTCTAACGTGGTGCACACAAGCACGGCACATAGCCGCTTCGTTCACCGCCCTCGCCCACGCCTGGCTCCGCTTTCACTTGTCGGCGGCCAGAAGCCGCCGCAGGGGCGCCACATACCCAGCAGTGTGCGGGCAGCCAAGAGCTCGAGAACGCTGCTTCTGCCCAAGCCCGCCTAGGGCGTGCACCTTTGTTCTCAGAGCTCCGTGTAACAGTCTGCCTTTCTCGCAGTTCGAATGGAAATCGAAAGCTTTTCGCCTACGCCCTTCACAGAGATCCGTTGCTAGGACGAGAATGTCTCGTGGCCGGAGCTCGCCCCCGCCGCGAGGAAGCTGCTCTTAGCACCGCGTTGCAGGGACACGTCTCGCTTCTTGACTTCGTGCTTAGCGCTCTCCGAATTCGCCGCTAGCTCCGCGGTCCTTCTCAGCTTCAAGTAGCAGCGCTCGCAGTACATAGAGCTTCGCAAGGACCGAAGACCCGGAGGGACGTATCGCACACGACAATGTGCCAGGACAGAGACGTGTTCTACATTGTCCCTTCTCGTCATCCAGTTTGTGCCTCTGCTGCTTCTGCTGTTAGGAATCGCTCCTTGAAAGACGAGCGAGAGCGTCTTTCTGGGTGCATTGCACTGAGTGAGTGCTCGCTAGGGACTTTGCACTCGGAGCCAAGGCAACAGGGCGTGCTTGTCCGCAGAACTGAGAGCGCGCTGTTGGGCAGAGCTGAAACTGACCGCTGCAGTTCAGCTCTCTCCGGACGGCAGACGCCGAAGAACGAAGCCGCTTGCGAGCAGCGCAGTGCAGCGAAGAGCACACGAGCAGCCAAAGAGCTCCTTCACAATCGCTTTCACTTCTCAGTGCTCTTGCTGCTTGGAAAAGCAGCACACAGCCGTTGCACGCCAGGGCAAAAGCTGGGGCAGTGCCCGTCCTCACTCCTTCGCTGTGCTGTACTCCTTGCAGCTAAAGCGAAGCGAGAAGGACGCCAGGAAGTAGAAGGCCTTCTTAAAGTAGCCCCTTGTCAGCAGCCCTGAAAGGGCGCATAACACACGGCGTCTCGCTGCCCTCCGTTCTACATACTCGCGTCTCCCTTTGCCGTCTTGCAAAAGTTGCTACCAGAGCAGAGGCGGCCAGATTGAAGAGGCTGTGCTTAGGTTCACCTTCTCCTTACTGCACGTAAGCCACGTCAAGCTCCTCGCTGCACTCTGGATTTCCCTTCTCCGCGGCACTTAGCGTGGTGCTGTGTGTGTGCAACTCGGCGCCTAGAAGTGACCGCCAATGCTTTCAGAGCGGGCTGCAAGGGAACCAAGGAGCAGCACAAGCAGCAGTGCTTCAGCTTGCTCCTTCCGACTGCTAAGGGCACTTGGGAAGGCAAGCGAGAGTCAACCACCTTCCTCTCCTAGTAGCCTCTAACGTGGTGCACACAAGCACGGCACTTAGCCGCTTCGTTCACCGCCCTCGCCCACGCCTGGCTCCGCTTTCACTTGCCGGCGGCCAGAAGCCGCCGCAGGGGCGCCACATACCCAGCAGTGTGCCGGCAGCCAAGCGCTCGAGAACGCTGCTTCTGCCCAAGCCCGCCTAGGGCGTGCACCTTTGTTCTCAGAGCTCCGTGTAAAAGTCTGCCTTTCTCGCAGTTCGAATGGAAATCGAAAGCTTTTCGCCTACGCCCTTCACAGAGATCCGTTGCTAGGACGAGACTGTCTGGTGGCCGGAGCTCGCCCCCGCCGCGAGGAAGCTGCTCTTAGCACCGCGTTGCAGGGACACGTCTCGCTTCTTGACTTCGTGCTTAGCGCTCTCCGAATTCGCCGCTAGCTCCGCGGTCCTTCTCAGCTGCAAGTAGCAGCGCTCGCAGTACATAGAGCTTCGCAAGGACCGAAGACCCGGAGGGACGTATCGCACACGACAATGTGCCAGGACAGAGACGTGTTCTACATTGTCCCTTCTCGTCATCCAGTTTGTGCCTCTGCTGCTTCTGCTGTTAGGAATCGCTCCTTGAAAGACGAGCGAGAGCGTCTTTCTGGGTGCATTGCACTGAGTGAGTGCTCGCTAGGGACTTTGCACTCGGAGCCAAGGCAACAGGGCGTGCTTGTCCGCAGAACTGAGAGCGCGCTGTTGGGCAGAGCTGAAACTGACCGCTGCAGTTCAGCTCTCTCCGGACGGCAGACGCCGAAGAACGAAGCCGCTTGCGAGCGGCGCAGTGCAGCGAAGAGCACACGAGCAGCCAAAGAGCTCCTTCACAATCGCTTTCACTTCTCAGTGCTCTTGCTGCTTGGAAAAGCAGCACACAGCCGTTGCACGCCAGGGCAAAAGCTGGGGCAGTGCCCGTCTTCACTCCTTCGCTGTGCTGTACTCCTTGCAGCTAGAGCGAAGCGAGAAGGACGCGAGGACGAAGAAGGCGTTCTTAAAGTAGCCCCTTGTCAGCAGCCTTGAAAGGGCGCATAACACACGGCGTCTCGCTGCCCTCCGTTCTACATACTCGCGGCTCCCTTTACCGACTTGCAAAAGTTGCAACCAGTGCAGAGGCGGCCAGATTGAAGAGGCAGTGCCTAAGTTCACCTTCTCCTTACTGCACGTAAGCCACGTCCAGCTCCTCGCTGCACTCTGGATTTCCCTTCTCCGCGGCACTTAGCGTGGTGCTGTGTGTGTGCAACTCGGCGCCTAGAAGCGACTGCCAATGCTTTCAGAGCGGGCTGCAAGGGAACCAAGGAGCAGCACAAGCAGCAGTGCTTCAGCTTGCTCCTTCCGACTGCTAAGGGCACTTGGGAAGGCAAGCGAGAGTCAACCACCTTCCTCTCCTAATAGCCTCTAACGTGGTGCACACAAGCACGGCACTTAGCCGCTTCGTTCACCGCCCTCGCCCACGCCTGGCTCCGCTTTCACTTGCCGGCGGCCAGAAGCCGCCGCAGGGGCGCCACATACCCAGCAGTGTGCCGGCAGCCAAGCGCTCGAGAACGCTGCTTCTGCCCAAGCCCGCCTAGGGCGTGCACCTTTGTTCTCAGAGCTCCGTGTAACAGTCTGCCTTTCTCGCAGTTCGAATGGAAATCGAAAGCTTTTCGCCTACGCCCTTCACAGAGATCCGTTCCTAGGACGAGACTGTCTTGTGGCCGGAGCTCGCCCCCGCCGCGAGGAAGCTGCTCTTAGCACCGCGTTGCAGGGACACGTCTCGCTTCTTGACTTCGTGCTTAGCGCTCTCCGAATTCGCTGCTAGCTCCGCGGTCCGTCTCAGCTGCAAGTAGCTGCGCTCGCAGTACATAGAGCTTCGCAAGGACCGAAGACCCGGAGGGACGTATCGCACACGACAATGTGCCAGGACAGAGACGTGTTCTACATTGTCCGTTCTCGTCATCCAGTTTGTGCCTCTGCTGCTTCTGCTGTTAGGAATCGCTCCTTGAAAGACGAGCGAGAGCGTCTTTCTGGGTGCATTGCACTGAGTGAGTGCTCGCTAGGGACTTTGCACTCGGAGCCAAGGCAACAGGGCGTGCTTGTCCGCAGAACTGAGAGCACGCTGTTGGGCAGAGCTGAAACTGACCGCTGCAGTTCAGCTCTCTCCGGACGGCAGACGCCGAAGAACGAAGCCGCTTGCGAGCAGCGCAGTGCAGCGAAGAGCACACGAGCAGCCAAAGAGCTCCTTCACAATCGCTTTCACTTCTCAGTGCTCTTGCTGCTTGGAAAAGCAGCACACAGCCGTTGCACGCCAGGGCAAAAGCTGGGGCAGTGCCCGTCCTCACTCCTTCGCTGTGCTGTACTCCTTGCAGCTAAAGCGAAGCGAGAAGGACGCCAGGAAGTAGAAGGCCTTCTTAAAGTAGCCCCTTGTCAGCAGCCCTGAAAGGGCGCATAACACACGGCGTCTCGCTGCCCTCCGTTCTACATACTCGCGTCTCCCTTTGCCGTCTTGCAAAAGTTGCTACCAGAGCAGAGGCGGCCAGATTGAAGAGGCTGTGCTTAGGTTCACCTTCTCCTTACTGCACGTAAGCCACGTCAAGCTCCTCGCTGCACTCTGGATTTCCCTTCTCCGCGGCACTTAGCGTGGTGCTGTGTGTGTGCAACTCGGCGCCTAGAAGTGACCGCCAATGCTTTCAGAGCGGGCTGCAAGGGAACCAAGGAGCAGCACAAGCAGCAGTGCTTCAGCTTGCTCCTTCCGACTGCTAAGGGCACTTGGGAAGGCAAGCGAGAGTCAACCACCTTCCTCTCCTAGTAGCCTCTAACGTGGTGCACACAAGCACGGCACTTAGCCGCTTCGTTCACCGCCCTCGCCCACGCCTGGCTCCGCTTTCACTTGCCGGCGGCCAGAAGCCGCCGCAGGGGCGCCACATACCCAGCAGTGTGCCGGCAGCCAAGCGCTCGAGAACGCTGCTTCTGCCCAAGCCCGCCTAGGGCGTGCACCTTTGTTCTCAGAGCTCCGTGTAAAAGTCTGCCTTTCTCGCAGTTCGAATGGAAATCGAAAGCTTTTCGCCTACGCCCTTCACAGAGATCCGTTGCTAGGACGAGACTGTCTGGTGGCCGGAGCTCGCCCCCGCCGCGAGGAAGCTGCTCTTAGCACCGCGTTGCAGGGACACGTCTCGCTTCTTGACTTCGTGCTTAGCGCTCTCCGAATTCGCCGCTAGCTCCGCGGTCCTTCTCAGCTGCAAGTAGCAGCGCTCGCAGTACATAGAGCTTCGCAAGGACCGAAGACCCGGAGGGACGTATCGCACACGACAATGTGCCAGGACAGAGACGTGTTCTACATTGTCCCTTCTCGTCATCCAGTTTGTGCCTCTGCTGCTTCTGCTGTTAGGAATCGCTCCTTGAAAGACGAGCGAGAGCGTCTTTCTGGGTGCATTGCACTGAGTGAGTGCTCGCTAGGGACTTTGCACTCGGAGCCAAGGCAACAGGGCGTGCTTGTCCGCAGAACTGAGAGCGCGCTGTTGGGCAGAGCTGAAACTGACCGCTGCAGTTCAGCTCTCTCCGGACGGCAGACGCCGAAGAACGAAGCCGCTTGCGAGCGGCGCAGTGCAGCGAAGAGCACACGAGCAGCCAAAGAGCTCCTTCACAATCGCTTTCACTTCTCAGTGCTCTTGCTGCTTGGAAAAGCAGCACACAGCCGTTGCACGCCAGGGCAAAAGCTGGGGCAGTGCCCGTCCTCACTCCTTCGCTGTGCTGTACTCCTTGCAGCTAGAGCGAAGCGAGAAGGACGCGAGGACGAAGAAGGCCTTCTTAAAGTAGCCCCTTGTCAGCAGCCCTGAAAGGGCGCATAACACACGGCGTCTCGCTGCCCTCCGTTCTACATACTCGGGTCTCCCTTTGCCGTCTTGCAAAAGTTGCTACCAGAGCAGAGGCGGCCAGATTGAAGAGGCTGTGCTTAGGTTCACCTTCTCCTTACTGCACGTAAGCCACGTCCAGCTCCTCGCTGCACTCTGGATTTCCCTTCTCCGCGGCACTTAGCGTGGTGCTGTGTGTGTGCAACTCGGCGCCTAGAAGCGACTGCCAATGCTTTCAGAGCGGGCTGCAAGGGAACCAAGGAGCAGCACAAGCAGCAGTGCTTCAGCTTGCTCCTTCCGACTGCTAAGGGCACTTGGGAAGGCAAGCGAGAGTCAACCACCTTCCTCTCCTAGTAGCCTCTAACGTGGTGCACACAAGCACGGCACATAGCCGCTTCGTTCACCGCCCTCGCCCACGCCTGGCTCCGCTTTCACTTGTCGGCGGCCAGAAGCCGCCGCAGGGGCGCCACATACCCAGCAGTGTGCGGGCAGCCAAGCGCTCGAGAACGCTGCTTCTGCCCAAGCCCGCCTAGGGCGTGCACCTTTGTTCTCAGAGCTCCGTGTAACAGTCTGCCTTTCTCGCAGTTCGAATGGAAATCGAAAGCTTTTCGCCTACGCCCTTCACAGAGATCCGTTGCCAGGACGAGAATGTCTCGTGGCCGGAGCTCGCCCCCGCCGCGAGGAAGCTGCTCTTAGCACCGCGTTGCAGGGACACGTCTCGCTTCTTGACTTCGTGCTTAGCGCTCTCCGAATTCGCTGCTAGCTCCGCGGTCCGTCTCAGCTGCAAGTAGCTGCGCTCGCAGTACATAGAGCTTCGCAAGGACCGAAGACCCGGAGGGACGTATCGCACACGACAATGTGCCAGGACAGAGACGTGTTCTACATTGTCCCTTCTCGTCATCCAGTTTGTGCCTCTGCTGCTTCTGCTGTTAGGAATCGCTCCTTGAAAGACGAGCGAGAGCGTCTTTCTGGGTGCATTGCACTGAGTGAGTGCTCGCTAGGGACTTTGCACTCGGAGCCAAGGCAACAGGGCGTGCTTGTCCGCAGAACTGAGAGCGCGCTGTTGGGCAGAGCTGAAACTGACCGCTGCAGTTCAGCTCTCTCCGGACGGCAGACGCCGAAGAACGAAGCCGCTTGCGAGCGGCGCAGTGCAGCGAAGAGCACACGAGCAGCCAAAGAGCTCCTTCACAATCGCTTTCACTTCTCAGTGCTCTTGCTGCTTGGAAAAGCAGCACACAGCCGTTGCACGCCAGGGCAAAAGCTGGGGCAGTGCCCGTCCTCACTCCTTCGCTGTGCTGTACTCCTTGCAGCTAGAGCGAAGCGAGAAGGACGCGAGGACGAAGAAGGCGTTCTTAAAGTAGCCCCTTGTCAGCAGCCCTGAAAGGGCGCATAACACACGGCGTCTCGCTGCCCTCCGTTCTACATACTCGGGTCTCCCTTTGCCGTCTTGCAAAAGTTGCTACCAGAGCAGAGGCGGCCAGATTGAAGAGGCTGTGCTTAGGTTCACCTTCTCCTTACTGCACGTAAGCCACGTCCAGCTCCTCGCTGCACTCTGGATTTCCCTTCTCCGCGGCACTTAGCGTGGTGCTGTGTGTGTGCAACTCGGCGCCTAGAAGCGACTGCCAATGCTTTCAGAGCGGGCTGCAAGGGAACCAAGGAGCAGCACAAGCAGCAGTGCTTCAGCTTGCTCCTTCCGACTGCTAAGGGCACTTGGGAAGGCAAGCGAGAGTCAACCACCTTCCTCTCCTAGTAGCCTCTAACGTGGTGCACACAAGCACGGCACATAGCCGCTTCGTTCACCGCCCTCGCCCACGCCTGGCTCCGCTTTCACTTGTCGGCGGCCAGAAGCCGCCGCAGGGGCGCCACATACCCAGCAGTGTGCGGGCAGCCAAGAGCTCGAGAACGCTGCTTCTGCCCAAGCCCGCCTAGGGCGTGCACCTTTGTTCTCAGAGCTCCGTGTAACAGTCTGCCTTTCTCGCAGTTCGAATGGAAATCGAAAGCTTTTCGCCTACGCCCTTCACAGAGATCCGTTGCTAGGACGAGAATGTCTCGTGGCCGGAGCTCGCCCCCGCCGCGAGGAAGCTGCTCTTAGCACCGCGTTGCAGGGACACGTCTCGCTTCTTGACTTCGTGCTTAGCGCTCTCCGAATTCGCCGCTAGCTCCGCGGTCCTTCTCAGCTTCAAGTAGCAGCGCTCGCAGTACATAGAGCTTCGCAAGGACCGAAGACCCGGAGGGACGTATCGCACACGACAATGTGCCAGGACAGAGACGTGTTCTACATTGTCCCTTCTCGTCATCCAGTTTGTGCCTCTGCTGCTTCTGCTGTTAGGAATCGCTCCTTGAAAGACGAGCGAGAGCGTCTTTCTGGGTGCATTGCACTGAGTGAGTGCTCGCTAGGGACTTTGCACTCGGAGCCAAGGCAACAGGGCGTGCTTGTCCGCAGAACTGAGAGCGCGCTGTTGGGCAGAGCTGAAACTGACCGCTGCAGTTCAGCTCTCTCCGGACGGCAGACGCCGAAGAACGAAGCCGCTTGCGAGCAGCGCAGTGCAGCGAAGAGCACACGAGCAGCCAAAGAGCTCCTTCACAATCGCTTTCACTTCTCAGTGCTCTTGCTGCTTGGAAAAGCAGCACACAGCCGTTGCACGCCAGGGCAAAAGCTGGGGCAGTGCCCGTCCTCACTCCTTCGCTGTGCTGTACTCCTTGCAGCTAGAGCGAAGCGAGAAGGACGCGAGGACGAAGAAGGCGTTCTTAAAGTAGCCCCTTGTCAGCAGCCCTGAAAGGGCGCATAACACACGGCGTCTCGCTGCCCTCCGTTCTACATACTCGGGTCTCCCTTTGCCGTCTTGCAAAAGTTGCTACCAGAGCAGAGGCGGCCAGATTGAAGAGGCTGTGCTTAGGTTCACCTTCTCCTTACTGCACGTAAGCCACGTCCAGCTCCTCGCTGCACTCTGGATTTCCCTTCTCCGCGGCACTTAGCGTGGTGCTGTGTGTGTGCAACTCGGCGCCTAGAAGCGACTGCCAATGCTTTCAGAGCGGGCTGCAAGGGAACCAAGGAGCAGCACAAGCAGCAGTGCTTCAGCTTGCTCCTTCCGACTGCTAAGGGCACTTGGGAAGGCAAGCGAGAGTCAACCACCTTCCTCTCCTAGTAGCCTCTAACGTGGTGCACACAAGCACGGCACATAGCCGCTTCGTTCACCGCCCTCGCCCACGCCTGGCTCCGCTTTCACTTGTCGGCGGCCAGAAGCCGCCGCAGGAGCGCCACATACCCAGCAGTGTGCGGGCAGCCAAGCGCTCGAGAACGCTGCTTCTGCCCAAGCCCGCCTAGGGCGTGCACCTTTGTTCTCAGAGCTCTGTGTAACAGTCTGCCTTTCTCGCAGTTCGAATGGAAATCGAAAGCTTTTCGCCTACGCCCTTCACAGAGATCCGTTGCCAGGACGAGAATGTCTCGTGGCCGGAGCTCGCCCCCGCCGCGAGGAAGCTGCTCTTAGCACCGCGTTGCAGGGACACGTCTCGCTTCTTGACTTCGTGCTTAGCGCTCTCCGAATTCGCTGCTAGCTCCGCGGTCCGTCTCAGCTGCAAGTAGCTGCGCTCGCAGTACATAGAGCTTCGCAAGGACCGAAGACCCGGAGGGACGTATCGCACACGACAATGTGCCAGGACAGAGACGTGTTCTACATTGTCCCTTCTCGTCATCCAGTTTGTGCCTCTGCTGCTTCTGCTGTTAGGAATCGCTCCTTGAAAGACGAGCGAGAGCGTCTTTCTGGGTGCATTGCACTGAGTGAGTGCTCGCTAGGGACTTTGCACTCGGAGCCAAGGCAACAGGGCGTGCTTGTCCGCAGAACTGAGAGCGCGCTGTTGGGCAGAGCTGAAACTGACCGCTGCAGTTCAGCTCTCTCCGGACGGCAGACGCCGAAGAACGAAGCCGCTTGCGAGCAGCGCAGTGCAGCGAAGAGCACACGAGCAGCCAAAGAGCTCCTTCACAATCGCTTTCACTTCTCAGTGCTCTTGCTGCTTGGAAAAGCAGCACACAGCCGTTGCACGCCAGGGCAAAAGCTGGGGCAGTGCCCGTCCTCACTCCTTCGCTGTGCTGTACTCCTTGCAGCTAGAGCGAAGCGAGAAGGACGCGAGGACGAAGAAGGCGTTCTTAAAGTAGCCCCTTGTCAGCAGCCCTGAAAGGGCGCATAACACACGGCGTCTCGCTGCCCTCCGTTCTACATACTCGGGTCTCCCTTTGCCGTCTTGCAAAAGTTGCTACCAGAGCAGAGGCGGCCAGATTGAAGAGGCTGTGCTTAGGTTCACCTTCTCCTTACTGCACGTAAGCCACGTCCAGCTCCTCGCTGCACTCTGGATTTCCCTTCTCCGCGGCACTTAGCGTGGTGCTGTGTGTGTGCAACTCGGCGCCTAGAAGCGACTGCCAATGCTTTCAGAGCGGGCTGCAAGGGAACCAAGGAGCAGCACAAGCAGCAGTGCTTCAGCTTGCTCCTTCCGACTGCTAAGGGCACTTGGGAAGGCAAGCGAGAGTCAACCACCTTCCTCTCCTAGTAGCCTCTAACGTGGTGCACACAAGCACGGCACATAGCCGCTTCGTTCACCGCCCTCGCCCACGCCTGGCTCCGCTTTCACTTGTCGGCGGCCAGAAGCCGCCGCAGGGGCGCCACATACCCAGCAGTGTGCGGGCAGCCAAGCGCTCGAGAACGCTGCTTCTGCCCAAGCCCGCCTAGGGCGTGCACCTTTGTTCTCAGAGCTCCGTGTAACAGTCTGCCTTTCTCGCAGTTCGAATGGAAATCGAAAGCTTTTCGCCTACGCCCTTCACAGAGATCCGTTGCCAGGACGAGAATGTCTCGTGGCCGGAGCTCGCCCCCGCCGCGAGGAAGCTGCTCTTAGCACCGCGTTGCAGGGACACGTCTCGCTTCTTGACTTCGTGCTTAGCGCTCTCCGAATTCGCTGCTAGCTCCGCGGTCCGTCTCAGCTGCAAGTAGCTGCGCTCGCAGTACATAGAGCTTCGCAAGGACCGAAGACCCGGAGGGACGTATCGCACACGACAATGTGCCAGGACAGAGACGTGTTCTACATTGTCCCTTCTCGTCATCCAGTTTGTGCCTCTGCTGCTTCTGCTGTTAGGAATCGCTCCTTGAAAGACGAGCGAGAGCGTCTTTCTGGGTGCATTGCACTGAGTGAGTGCTCGCTAGGGACTTTGCACTCGGAGCCAAGGCAACAGGGCGTGCTTGTCCGCAGAACTGAGAGCGCGCTGTTGGGCAGAGCTGAAACTGACCGCTGCAGTTCAGCTCTCTCCGGACGGCAGACGCCGAAGAACGAAGCCGCTTGCGAGCAGCGCAGTGCAGCGAAGAGCACACGAGCAGCCAAAGAGCTCCTTCACAATCGCTTTCACTTCTCAGTGCTCTTGCTGCTTGGAAAAGCAGCACACAGCCGTTGCACGCCAGGGCAAAAGCTGGGGCAGTGCCCGTCCTCACTCCTTCGCTGTGCTGTACTCCTTGCAGCTAGAGCGAAGCGAGAAGGACGCGAGGACGAAGAAGGCGTTCTTAAAGTAGCCCCTTCTCAGCAGCCCTGAAAGGGCGCATAACACACGGCGTCTCGCTGCCCTCCGTTCTACATACTCGGGTCTCCCTTTGCCGTCTTGCAAAAGTTGCTACCAGAGCAGAGGCGGCCAGATTGAAGAGGCTGTGCTTAGGTTCACCTTCTCCTTACTGCACGTAAGCCACGTCCAGCTCCTCGCTGCACTCTGGATTTCCCTTCTCCGCGGCACTTAGCGTGGTGCTGTGTGTGTGCAACTCGGCGCCTAGAAGCGACTGCCAATGCTTTCAGAGCGGGCTGCAAGGGAACCAAGGAGCAGCACAAGCAGCAGTGCTTCAGCTTGCTCCTTCCGACTGCTAAGGGCACTTGGGAAGGCAAGCGAGAGTCAACCACCTTCCTCTCCTAGTAGCCTCTAACGTGGTGCACACAAGCACGGCACATAGCCGCTTCGTTCACCGCCCTCGCCCACGCCTGGCTCCGCTTTCACTTGTCGGCGGCCAGAAGCCGCCGCAGGGGCGCCACATACCCAGCAGTGTGCGGGCAGCCAAGCGCTCGAGAACGCTGCTTCTGCCCAAGCCCGCCTAGGGCGTGCACCTTTGTTCTCAGAGCTCCGTGTAACAGTCTGCCTTTCTCGCAGTTCGAATGGAAATCGAAAGCTTTTCGCCTACGCCCTTCACAGAGATCCGTTGCCAGGACGAGAATGTCTCGTGGCCGGAGCTCGCCCCCGCCGCGAGGAAGCTGCTCTTAGCACCGCGTTGCAGGGACACGTCTCGCTTCTTGACTTCGTGCTTAGCGCTCTCCGAATTCGCTGCTAGCTCCGCGGTCCGTCTCAGCTGCAAGTAGCTGCGCTCGCAGTACATAGAGCTTCGCAAGGACCGAAGACCCGGAGGGACGTATCGCACACGACAATGTGCCAGGACAGAGACGTGTTCTACATTGTCCCTTCTCGTCATCCAGTTTGTGCCTCTGCTGCTTCTGCTGTTAGGAATCGCTCCTTGAAAGACGAGCGAGAGCGTCTTTCTGGGTGCATTGCACTGAGTGAGTGCTCGCTAGGGACTTTGCACTCGGAGCCAAGGCAACAGGGCGTGCTTGTCCGCAGAACTGAGAGCGCGCTGTTGGGCAGAGCTGAAACTGACCGCTGCAGTTCAGCTCTCTCCGGACGGCAGACGCCGAAGAACGAAGCCGCTTGCGAGCGGCGCAGTGCAGCGAAGAGCACACGAGCAGCCAAAGAGCTCCTTCACAATCGCTTTCACTTCTCAGTGCTCTTGCTGCTTGGAAAAGCAGCACACAGCCGTTGCACGCCAGGGCAAAAGCTGGGGCAGTGCCCGTCCTCACTCCTTCGCTGTGCTGTACTCCTTGCAGCTAGAGCGAAGCGAGAAGGACGCGAGGACGAAGAAGGCCTTCTTAAAGTAGCCCCTTGTCAGCAGCCCTGAAAGGGCGCATAACACACGGCGTCTCGCTGCCCTCCGTTCTACATACTCGGGTCTCCCTTTGCCGTCTTGCAAAAGTTGCTACCAGAGCAGAGGCGGCCAGATTGAAGAGGCTGTGCTTAGGTTCACCTTCTCCTTACTGCACGTAAGCCACGTCCAGCTCCTCGCTGCACTCTGGATTTCCCTTCTCCGCGGCACTTAGCGTGGTGCTGTGTGTGTGCAACTCGGCGCCTAGAAGCGACTGCCAATGCTTTCAGAGCGGGCTGCAAGGGAACCAAGGAGCAGCACAAGCAGCAGTGCTTCAGCTTGCTCCTTCCGACTGCTAAGGGCACTTGGGAAGGCAAGCGAGAGTCAACCACCTTCCTCTCCTAGTAGCCTCTAACGTGGTGCACACAAGCACGGCACATAGCCGCTTCGTTCACCGCCCTCGCCCACGCCTGGCTCCGCTTTCACTTGTCGGCGGCCAGAAGCCGCCGCAGGGGCGCCACATACCCAGCAGTGTGCGGGCAGCCAAGAGCTCGAGAACGCTGCTTCTGCCCAAGCCCGCCTAGGGCGTGCACCTTTGTTCTCAGAGCTCCGTGTAACAGTCTGCCTTTCTCGCAGTTCGAATGGAAATCGAAAGCTTTTCGCCTACGCCCTTCACAGAGATCCGTTGCTAGGACGAGAATGTCTCGTGGCCGGAGCTCGCCCCCGCCGCGAGGAAGCTGCTCTTAGCACCGCGTTGCAGGGACACGTCTCGCTTCTTGACTTCGTGCTTAGCGCTCTCCGAATTCGCCGCTAGCTCCGCGGTCCTTCTCAGCTTCAAGTAGCAGCGCTCGCAGTACATAGAGCTTCGCAAGGACCGAAGACCCGGAGGGACGTATCGCACACGACAATGTGCCAGGACAGAGACGTGTTCTACATTGTCCCTTCTCGTCATCCAGTTTGTGCCTCTGCTGCTTCTGCTGTTAGGAATCGCTCCTTGAAAGACGAGCGAGAGCGTCTTTCTGGGTGCATTGCACTGAGTGAGTGCTCGCTAGGGACTTTGCACTCGGAGCCAAGGCAACAGGGCGTGCTTGTCCGCAGAACTGAGAGCGCGCTGTTGGGCAGAGCTGAAACTGACCGCTGCAGTTCAGCTCTCTCCGGACGGCAGACGCCGAAGAACGAAGCCGCTTGCGAGCAGCGCAGTGCAGCGAAGAGCACACGAGCAGCCAAAGAGCTCCTTCACAATCGCTTTCACTTCTCAGTGCTCTTGCTGCTTGGAAAAGCAGCACACAGCCGTTGCACGCCAGGGCAAAAGCTGGGGCAGTGCCCGTCCTCACTCCTTCGCTGTGCTGTACTCCTTGCAGCTAGAGCGAAGCGAGAAGGACGCGAGGACGAAGAAGGCGTTCTTAAAGTAGCCCCTTGTCAGCAGCCCTGAAAGGGCGCATAACACACGGCGTCTCGCTGCCCTCCGTTCTACATACTCGGGTCTCCCTTTGCCGTCTTGCAAAAGTTGCTACCAGAGCAGAGGCGGCCAGATTGAAGAGGCTGTGCTTAGGTTCACCTTCTCCTTACTGCACGTAAGCCACGTCCAGCTCCTCGCTGCACTCTGGATTTCCCTTCTCCGCGGCACTTAGCGTGGTGCTGTGTGTGTGCAACTCGGCGCCTAGAAGCGACTGCCAATGCTTTCAGAGCGGGCTGCAAGGGAACCAAGGAGCAGCACAAGCAGCAGTGCTTCAGCTTGCTCCTTCCGACTGCTAAGGGCACTTGGGAAGGCAAGCGAGAGTCAACCACCTTCCTCTCCTAGTAGCCTCTAACGTGGTGCACACAAGCACGGCACATAGCCGCTTCGTTCACCGCCCTCGCCCACGCCTGGCTCCGCTTTCACTTGTCGGCGGCCAGAAGCCGCCGCAGGAGCGCCACATACCCAGCAGTGTGCGGGCAGCCAAGCGCTCGAGAACGCTGCTTCTGCCCAAGCCCGCCTAGGGCGTGCACCTTTGTTCTCAGAGCTCTGTGTAACAGTCTGCCTTTCTCGCAGTTCGAATGGAAATCGAAAGCTTTTCGCCTACGCCCTTCACAGAGATCCGTTGCCAGGACGAGAATGTCTCGTGGCCGGAGCTCGCCCCCGCCGCGAGGAAGCTGCTCTTAGCACCGCGTTGCAGGGACACGTCTCGCTTCTTGACTTCGTGCTTAGCGCTCTCCGAATTCGCTGCTAGCTCCGCGGTCCGTCTCAGCTGCAAGTAGCTGCGCTCGCAGTACATAGAGCTTCGCAAGGACCGAAGACCCGGAGGGACGTATCGCACACGACAATGTGCCAGGACAGAGACGTGTTCTACATTGTCCCTTCTCGTCATCCAGTTTGTGCCTCTGCTGCTTCTGCTGTTAGGAATCGCTCCTTGAAAGACGAGCGAGAGCGTCTTTCTGGGTGCATTGCACTGAGTGAGTGCTCGCTAGGGACTTTGCACTCGGAGCCAAGGCAACAGGGCGTGCTTGTCCGCAGAACTGAGAGCGCGCTGTTGGGCAGAGCTGAAACTGACCGCTGCAGTTCAGCTCTCTCCGGACGGCAAACGCCGAAGAACGAAGCCGCTTGCGAGCAGCGCAGTGCAGCGAAGAGCACACGAGCAGCCAAAGAGCTCCTTCACAATCGCTTTCACTTCTCAGTGCTCTTGCTGCTTGGAAAAGCAGCACACAGCCGTTGCACGCCAGGGCAAAAGCTGGGGCAGTGCCCGTCCTCACTCCTTCGCTGTGCTGTACTCCTTGCAGCTAGAGCGAAGCGAGAAGGACGCGAGGACGAAGAAGGCCTTCTTAAAGTAGCCCCTTGTCAGCAGCCCTGAAAGGGCGCATAACACACGGCGTCTCGCTGCCCTCCGTTCTACATACTCGGGTCTCCCTTTGCCGTCTTGCAAAAGTTGCTACCAGAGCAGAGGCGGCCAGATTGAAGAGGCTGTGCTTAGGTTCACCTTCTCCTTACTGCACGTAAGCCACGTCCAGCTCCTCGCTGCACTCTGGATTTCCCTTCTCCGCGGCACTTAGCGTGGTGCTGTGTGTGTGCAACTCGGCGCCTAGAAGCGACTGCCAATGCTTTCAGAGCGGGCTGCAAGGGAACCAAGGAGCAGCACAAGCAGCAGTGCTTCAGCTTGCTCCTTCCGACTGCTAAGGGCACTTGGGAAGGCAAGCGAGAGTCAACCACCTTCCTCTCCTAGTAGCCTCTAACGTGGTGCACACAAGCACGGCACATAGCCGCTTCGTTCACCGCCCTCGCCCACGCCTGGCTCCGCTTTCACTTGTCGGCGGCCAGAAGCCGCCGCAGGGGCGCCACATACCCAGCAGTGTGCGGGCAGCCAAGCGCTCGAGAACGCTGCTTCTGCCCAAGCCCGCCTAGGGCGTGCACCTTTGTTCTCAGAGCTCCGTGTAACAGTCTGCCTTTCTCGCAGTTCGAATGGAAATCGAAAGCTTTTCGCCTACGCCCTTCACAGAGATCCGTTGCCAGGACGAGAATGTCTCGTGGCCGGAGCTCGCCCCCGCCGCGAGGAAGCTGCTCTTAGCACCGCGTTGCAGGGACACGTCTCGCTTCTTGACTTCGTGCTTAGCGCTCTCCGAATTCGCTGCTAGCTCCGCGGTCCGTCTCAGCTGCAAGTAGCTGCGCTCGCAGTACATAGAGCTTCGCAAGGACCGAAGACCCGGAGGGACGTATCGCACACGACAATGTGCCAGGACAGAGACGTGTTCTACATTGTCCCTTCTCGTCATCCAGTTTGTGCCTCTGCTGCTTCTGCTGTTAGGAATCGCTCCTTGAAAGACGAGCGAGAGCGTCTTTCTGGGTGCATTGCACTGAGTGAGTGCTCGCTAGGGACTTTGCACTCGGAGCCAAGGCAACAGGGCGTGCTTGTCCGCAGAACTGAGAGCGCGCTGTTGGGCAGAGCTGAAACTGACCGCTGCAGTTCAGCTCTCTCCGGACGGCAGACGCCGAAGAACGAAGCCGCTTGCGAGCGGCGCAGTGCAGCGAAGAGCACACGAGCAGCCAAAGAGCTCCTTCACAATCGCTTTCACTTCTCAGTGCTCTTGCTGCTTGGAAAAGCAGCACACAGCCGTTGCACGCCAGGGCAAAAGCTGGGGCAGTGCCCGTCCTCACTCCTTCGCTGTGCTGTACTCCTTGCAGCTAGAGCGAAGCGAGAAGGACGCGAGGACGAAGAAGGCGTTCTTAAAGTAGCCCCTTGTCAGCAGCCCTGAAAGGGCGCATAACACACGGCG
The DNA here is from genome assembly GCF_052056855.1 of Sturnus vulgaris. Taxonomy (NCBI): domain Eukaryota; kingdom Metazoa; phylum Chordata; class Aves; order Passeriformes; family Sturnidae; genus Sturnus; species Sturnus vulgaris. The sequence continues at coordinate 272,874 of NW_028276429.1, read as the reverse complement.
TCTCGCTGCCCTCCGTTCTACATACTCGGGTCTCCCTTTGCCGTCTTGCAAAAGTTGCTACCAGAGCAGAGGCGGCCAGATTGAAGAGGCTGTGCTTAGGTTCACCTTCTCCTTACTGCACGTAAGCCACGTCCAGCTCCTCGCTGCACTCTGGATTTCCCTTCTCCGCGGCACTTAGCGTGGTGCTGTGTGTGTGCAACTCGGCGCCTAGAAGCGACTGCCAATGCTTTCAGAGCGGGCTGCAAGGGAACCAAGGAGCAGCACAAGCAGCAGTGCTTCAGCTTGCTCCTTCCGACTGCTAAGGGCACTTGGGAAGGCAAGCGAGAGTCAACCACCTTCCTCTCCTAGTAGCCTCTAACGTGGTGCACACAAGCACGGCACATAGCCGCTTCGTTCACCGCCCTCGCCCACGCCTGGCTCCGCTTTCACTTGTCGGCGGCCAGAAGCCGCCGCAGGGGCGCCACATACCCAGCAGTGTGCGGGCAGCCAAGAGCTCGAGAACGCTGCTTCTGCCCAAGCCCGCCTAGGGCGTGCACCTTTGTTCTCAGAGCTCCGTGTAACAGTCTGCCTTTCTCGCAGTTCGAATGGAAATCGAAAGCTTTTCGCCTACGCCCTTCACAGAGATCCGTTGCTAGGACGAGAATGTCTCGTGGCCGGAGCTCGCCCCCGCCGCGAGGAAGCTGCTCTTAGCACCGCGTTGCAGGGACACGTCTCGCTTCTTGACTTCGTGCTTAGCGCTCTCCGAATTCGCCGCTAGCTCCGCGGTCCTTCTCAGCTTCAAGTAGCAGCGCTCGCAGTACATAGAGCTTCGCAAGGACCGAAGACCCGGAGGGACGTATCGCACACGACAATGTGCCAGGACAGAGACGTGTTCTACATTGTCCCTTCTCGTCATCCAGTTTGTGCCTCTGCTGCTTCTGCTGTTAGGAATCGCTCCTTGAAAGACGAGCGAGAGCGTCTTTTTGGGTGCATTGCACTGAGTGAGTGCTCGCTAGGGACTTTGCACTCGGAGCCAAGGCAACAGGGCGTGCTTGTCCGCAGAACTGAGAGCGCGCTGTTGGGCAGAGCTGAAACTGACCGCTGCAGTTCAGCTCTCTCCGGACGGCAGACGCCGAAGAACGAAGCCGCTTGCGAGCGGCGCAGTGCAGCGAAGAGCACACGAGCAGCCAAAGAGCTCCTTCACAATCGCTTTCACTTCTCAGTGCTCTTGCTGCTTGGAAAAGCAGCACACAGCCGTTGCACGCCAGGGCAAAAGCTGGGGCAGTGCCCGTCCTCACTCCTTCGCTGTGCTGTACTCCTTGCAGCTAGAGCGAAGCGAGAAGGACGCGAGGACGAAGAAGGCGTTCTTAAAGTAGCCCCTTGTCAGCAGCCCTGAAAGGGCGCATAACACACGGCGTCTCGCTGCCCTCCGTTCTACATACTCGGGTCTCCCTTTGCCGTCTTGCAAAAGTTGCTACCAGAGCAGAGGCGGCCAGATTGAAGAGGCTGTGCTTAGGTTCACCTTCTCCTTACTGCACGTAAGCCACGTCCAGCTCCTCGCTGCACTCTGGATTTCCCTTCTCCGCGGCACTTAGCGTGGTGCTGTGTGTGTGCAACTCGGCGCCTAGAAGCGACTGCCAATGCTTTCAGAGCGGGCTGCAAGGGAACCAAGGAGCAGCACAAGCAGCAGTGCTTCAGCTTGCTCCTTCCGACTGCTAAGGGCACTTGGGAAGGCAAGCGAGAGTCAACTACCTTCCTCTCCTAATAGCCTCTAACGTGGTGCACACAAGCACGGCACATAGCCGCTTCGTTCACCGCCCTCGCCCACGCCTGGCTCCGCTTTCACTTGTCGGCGGCCAGAAGCCGCCGCAGGGGCGCCACATACCCAGCAGTGTGCGGGCAGCCAAGAGCTCGAGAACGCTGCTTCTGCCCAAGCCCGCCTAGGGCGTGCACCTTTGTTCTCAGAGCTCCGTGTAACAGTCTGCCTTTCTCGCAGTTCGAATGGAAATCGAAAGCTTTTCGCCTACGCCCTTCACAGAGATCCGTTGCTAGGACGAGACTGTCTGGTGGCCGGAGCTCGCCCCCGCCGCGAGGAAGCTGCTCTTAGCACCGCGTTGCAGGGACACGTCTCGCTTCTTGACTTCGTGCTTAGCGCTCTCCGAATTCGCCGCTAGCTCCGCGGTCCTTCTCAGCTTCAAGTAGCAGCGCTCGCAGTACATAGAGCTTCGCAAGGACCGAAGACCCGGAGGGACGTATCGCACACGACAATGTGCCAGGACAGAGACGTGTTCTACATTGTCCCTTCTCGTCATCCAGTTTGTGCCTCTGCTGCTTCTGCTGTTAGGAATCGCTCCTTGAAAGACGAGCGAGAGCGTCTTTCTGGGTGCATTGCACTGAGTGAGTGCTCGCTAGGGACTTTGCACTCGGAGCCAAGGCAACAGGGCGTGCTTGTCCGCAGAACTGAGAGCGCGCTGTTGGGCAGAGCTGAAACTGACCGCTGCAGTTCAGCTCTCTCCGGACGGCAGACGCCGAAGAACGAAGCCGCTTGCGAGCGGCGCAGTGCAGCGAAGAGCACACGAGCAGCCAAAGAGCTCCTTCACAATCGCTTTCACTTCTCAGTGCTCTTGCTGCTTGGAAAAGCAGCACACAGCCGTTGCACGCCAGGGCAAAAGCTGGGGCAGTGCCCGTCTTCACTCCTTCGCTGTGCTGTACTCCTTGCAGCTAGAGCGAAGCGAGAAGGACGCGAGGACGAAGAAGGCGTTCTTAAAGTAGCCCCTTGTCAGCAGCCTTGAAAGGGCGCATAACACACGGCGTCTCGCTGCCCTCCGTTCTACATACTCGCGGCTCCCTTTACCGACTTGCAAAAGTTGCAACCAGTGCAGAGGCGGCCAGATTGATAGGCAGTGCCTAAGTTCACCTTCTCCTTACTGCACGTAAGCCACGTCCAGCTCCTCGCTGCACTCTGGATTTCCCTTCTCCGCGGCACTTAGCGTGGTGCTGTGTGTGTGCAACTCGGCGCCTAGAAGCGACTGCCAATGCTTTCAGAGCGGGCTGCAAGGGAACCAAGGAGCAGCACAAGCAGCAGTGCTTCAGCTTGCTCCTTCCGACTGCTAAGGGCACTTGGGAAGGCAAGCGAGAGTCAACCACCTTCCTCTCCTAATAGCCTCTAACGTGGTGCACACAAGCACGGCACTTAGCCGCTTCGTTCACCGCCCTCGCCCACGCCTGGCTCCGCTTTCACTTGCCGGCGGCCAGAAGCCGCCGCAGGGGCGCCACATACCCAGCAGTGTGCCGGCAGCCAAGCGCTCGAGAACGCTGCTTCTGCCCAAGCCCGCCTAGGGCGTGCACCTTTGTTCTCAGAGCTCCGTGTAACAGTCTGCCTTTCTCGCAGTTCGAATGGAAATCGAAAGCTTTTCGCCTACGCCCTTCACAGAGATCCGTTCCTAGGACGAGACTGTCTTGTGGCCGGAGCTCGCCCCCGCCGCGAGGAAGCTGCTCTTAGCACCGCGTTGCAGGGACACGTCTCGCTTCTTGACTTCGTGCTTAGCGCTCTCCGAATTCGCTGCTAGCTCCGCGGTCCGTCTCAGCTTCAAGTAGCTGCGCTCGCAGTACATAGAGCTTCGCAAGGACCGAAGACCCGGAGGGACGTATCGCACACGACAATGTGCCAGGACAGAGACGTGTTCTACATTGTCCGTTCTCGTCATCCAGTTTGTGCCTCTGCTGCTTCTGCTGTTAGGAATCGCTCCTTGAAAGACGAGCGAGAGCGTCTTTCTGGGTGCATTGCACTGAGTGAGTGCTCGCTAGGGACTTTGCACTCGGAGCCAAGGCAACAGGGCGTGCTTGTCCGCAGAACTGAGAGCACGCTGTTGGGCAGAGCTGAAACTGACCGCTGCAGTTCAGCTCTCTCCGGACGGCAGACGCCGAAGAACGAAGCCGCTTGCGAGCAGCGCAGTGCAGCGAAGAGCACACGAGCAGCCAAAGAGCTCCTTCACAATCGCTTTCACTTCTCAGTGCTCTTGCTGCTTGGAAAAGCAGCACACAGCCGTTGCACGCCAGGGCAAAAGCTGGGGCAGTGCCCGTCCTCACTCCTTCGCTGTGCTGTACTCCTTGCAGCTAAAGCGAAGCGAGAAGGACGCCAGGAAGTAGAAGGCCTTCTTAAAGTAGCCCCTTGTCAGCAGCCCTGAAAGGGCGCATAACACACGGCGTCTCGCTGCCCTCCGTTCTACATACTCGCGTCTCCCTTTGCCGTCTTGCAAAAGTTGCTACCAGAGCAGAGGCGGCCAGATTGAAGAGGCTGTGCTTAGGTTCACCTTCTCCTTACTGCACGTAAGCCACGTCAAGCTCCTCGCTGCACTCTGGATTTCCCTTCTCCGCGGCACTTAGCGTGGTGCTGTGTGTGTGCAACTCGGCGCCTAGAAGTGACCGCCAATGCTTTCAGAGCGGGCTGCAAGGGAACCAAGGAGCAGCACAAGCAGCAGTGCTTCAGCTTGCTCCTTCCGACTGCTAAGGGCACTTGGGAAGGCAAGCGAGAGTCAACCACCTTCCTCTCCTAGTAGCCTCTAACGTGGTGCACACAAGCACGGCACTTAGCCGCTTCGTTCACCGCCCTCGCCCACGCCTGGCTCCGCTTTCACTTGCCGGCGGCCAGAAGCCGCCGCAGGGGCGCCACATACCCAGCAGTGTGCCGGCAGCCAAGCGCTCGAGAACGCTGCTTCTGCCCAAGCCCGCCTAGGGCGTGCACCTTTGTTCTCAGAGCTCCGTGTAAAAGTCTGCCTTTCTCGCAGTTCGAATGGAAATCGAAAGCTTTTCGCCTACGCCCTTCACAGAGATCCGTTGCTAGGACGAGACTGTCTGGTGGCCGGAGCTCGCCCCCGCCGCGAGGAAGCTGCTCTTAGCACCGCGTTGCAGGGACACGTCTCGCTTCTTGACTTCGTGCTTAGCGCTCTCCGAATTCGCCGCTAGCTCCGCGGTCCTTCTCAGCTGCAAGTAGCAGCGCTCGCAGTACATAGAGCTTCGCAAGGACCGAAGACCCGGAGGGACGTATCGCACACGACAATGTGCCAGGACAGAGACGTGTTCTACATTGTCCCTTCTCGTCATCCAGTTTGTGCCTCTGCTGCTTCTGCTGTTAGGAATCGCTCCTTGAAAGACGAGCGAGAGCGTCTTTCTGGGTGCATTGCACTGAGTGAGTGCTCGCTAGGGACTTTGCACTCGGAGCCAAGGCAACAGGGCGTGCTTGTCCGCAGAACTGAGAGCGCGCTGTTGGGCAGAGCTGAAACTGACCGCTGCAGTTCAGCTCTCTCCGGACGGCAGACGCCGAAGAACGAAGCCGCTTGCGAGCGGCGCAGTGCAGCGAAGAGCACACGAGCAGCCAAAGAGCTCCTTCACAATCGCTTTCACTTCTCAGTGCTCTTGCTGCTTGGAAAAGCAGCACACAGCCGTTGCACGCCAGGGCAAAAGCTGGGGCAGTGCCCGTCCTCACTCCTTCGCTGTGCTGTACTCCTTGCAGCTAGAGCGAAGCGAGAAGGACGCGAGGACGAAGAAGGCGTTCTTAAAGTAGCCCCTTGTCAGCAGCCCTGAAAGGGCGCATAACACACGGCGTCTCGCTGCCCTCCGTTCTACATACTCGGGTCTCCCTTTGCCGTCTTGCAAAAGTTGCTACCAGAGCAGAGGCGGCCAGATTGAAGAGGCTGTGCTTAGGTTCACCTTCTCCTTACTGCACGTAAGCCACGTCCAGCTCCTCGCTGCACTCTGGATTTCCCTTCTCCGCGGCACTTAGCGTGGTGCTGTGTGTGTGCAACTCGGCGCCTAGAAGCGACTGCCAATGCTTTCAGAGCGGGCTGCAAGGGAACCAAGGAGCAGCACAAGCAGCAGTGCTTCAGCTTGCTCCTTCCGACTGCTAAGGGCACTTGGGAAGGCAAGCGAGAGTCAACCACCTTCCTCTCCTAGTAGCCTCTAACGTGGTGCACACAAGCACGGCACATAGCCGCTTCGTTCACCGCCCTCGCCCACGCCTGACTCCGCTTTCACTTGTCGGCGGCCAGAAGCCGCCGCAGGGGCGCCACATACCCAGCAGTGTGCGGGCAGCCAAGAGCTCGAGAACGCTGCTTCTGCCCAAGCCCGCTTAGGGCGTGCACCTTTGTTCTCAGAGCTCTGTGTAACAGTCTGCCTTTCTCGCAGTTCGAATGGAAATCGAAAGCTTTTCGCCTACGCCCTTCACAGAGATCCGTTGCTAGGACGAGAATGTCTCGTGGCCGGAGCTCGCCCCCGCCGCGAGGAAGCTGCTCTTAGCACCGCGTTGCAGGGACACGTCTCGCTTCTTGACTTCGTGCTTAGCGCTCTCCGAATTCGCCGCTAGCTCCGCGGTCCTTCTCAGCTTCAAGTAGCAGCGCTCGCAGTACATAGAGCTTCGCAAGGACCGAAGACCCGGAGGGACGTATCGCACACGACAATGTGCCAGGACAGAGACGTGTTCTACATTGTCCCTTCTCGTCATCCAGTTTGTGCCTCTGCTGCTTCTGCTGTTAGGAATCGCTCCTTGAAAGACGAGCGAGAGCGTCTTTCTGGGTGCATTGCACTGAGTGAGTGCTCGCTAGGGACTTTGCACTCGGAGCCAAGGCAACAGGGCGTGCTTGTCCGCAGAACTGAGAGCGCGCTGTTGGGCAGAGCTGAAACTGACCGCTGCAGTTCAGCTCTCTCCGGACGGCAGACGCCGAAGAACGAAGCCGCTTGCGAGCAGCGCAGTGCAGCGAAGAGCACACGAGCAGCCAAAGAGCTCCTTCACAATCGCTTTCACTTCTCAGTGCTCTTGCTGCTTGGAAAAGCAGCACACAGCCGTTGCACGCCAGGGCAAAAGCTGGGGCAGTGCCCGTCCTCACTCCTTCGCTGTGCTGTACTCCTTGCAGCTAGAGCGAAGCGAGAAGGACGCGAGGACGAAGAAGGCGTTCTTAAAGTAGCCCCTTGTCAGCAGCCCTGAAAGGGCGCATAACACACGGCGTCTCGCTGCCCTCCGTTCTACATACTCGGGTCTCCCTTTGCCGTCTTGCAAAAGTTGCTACCAGAGCAGAGGCGGCCAGATTGAAGAGGCTGTGCTTAGGTTCACCTTCTCCTTACTGCACGTAAGCCACGTCCAGCTCCTCGCTGCACTCTGGATTTCCCTTCTCCGCGGCACTTAGCGTGGTGCTGTGTGTGTGCAACTCGGCGCCTAGAAGCGACTGCCAATGCTTTCAGAGCGGGCTGCAAGGGAACCAAGGAGCAGCACAAGCAGCAGTGCTTCAGCTTGCTCCTTCCGACTGCTAAGGGCACTTGGGAAGGCAAGCGAGAGTCAACCACCTTCCTCTCCTAGTAGCCTCTAACGTGGTGCACACAAGCACGGCACATAGCCGCTTCGTTCACCGCCCTCGCCCACGCCTGGCTCCGCTTTCACTTGCCGGCGGCCAGAAGCCGCCGCAGGGGCGCCACATACCCAGCAGTGTGCGGGCAGCCAAGAGCTCGAGAACGCTGCTTCTGCCCAAGCCCGCCTAGGGCGTGCACCTTTGTTCTCAGAGCTCCGTGTAACAGTCTGCCTTTCTCGCAGTTCGAATGGAAATCGAAAGCTTTTCGCCTACGCCCTTCACAGAGATCCGTTGCCAGGACGAGAATGTCTCGTGGCCGGAGCTCGCCCCCGCCGCGAGGAAGCTGCTCTTAGCACCGCGTTGCAGGGACACGTCTCGCTTCTTGACTTCGTGCTTAGCGCTCTCCGAATTCGCCGCTAGCTCCGCGGTCCTTCTCAGCTTCAAGTAGCAGCGCTCGCAGTACATAGAGCTTCGCAAGGACCGAAGACCCGGAGGGACGTATCGCACACGACAATGTGCCAGGACAGAGACGTGTTCTACATTGTCCGTTCTCGTCATCCAGTTTGTGCCTCTGCTGCTTCTGCTGTTAGGAATCGCTCCTTGAAAGACGAGCGAGAGCGTCTTTCTGGGTGCATTGCACTGAGTGAGTGCTCGCTAGGGACTTTGCACTCGGAGCCAAGGCAACAGGGCGTGCTTGTCCGCAGAACTGAGAGCGCGCTGTTGGGCAGAGCTGAAACTGACCGCTGCAGTTCAGCTCTCTCCGGACGGCAGACGCCGAAGAACGAAGCCGCTTGCGAGCAGCGCAGTGCAGCGAAGAGCACACGAGCAGCCAAAGAGCTCCTTCACAATCGCTTTCACTTCTCAGTGCTCTTGCTGCTTGGAAAAGCAGCACACAGCCGTTGCACGCCAGGGCAAAAGCTGGGGCAGTGCCCGTCCTCACTCCTTCGCTGTGCTGTACTCCTTGCAGCTAGAGCGAAGCGAGAAGGACGCGAGGACGAAGAAGGCGTTCTTAAAGTAGCCCCTTGTCAGCAGCCCTGAAAGGGCGCATAACACACGGCGTCTCGCTGCCCTCCGTTCTACATACTCGGGTCTCCCTTTGCCGTCTTGCAAAAGTTGCTACCAGAGCAGAGGCGGCCAGATTGAAGAGGCTGTGCTTAGGTTCACCTTCTCCTTACTGCACGTAAGCCACGTCCAGCTCCTCGCTGCACTCTGGATTTCCCTTCTCCGCGGCACTTAGCGTGGTGCTGTGTGTGTGCAACTCGGCGCCTAGAAGCGACTGCCAATGCTTTCAGAGCGGGCTGCAAGGGAACCAAGGAGCAGCACAAGCAGCAGTGCTTCAGCTTGCTCCTTCCGACTGCTAAGGGCACTTGGGAAGGCAAGCGAGAGTCAACCACCTTCCTCTCCTAGTAGCCTCTAACGTGGTGCACACAAGCACGGCACATAGCCGCTTCGTTCACCGCCCTCGCCCACGCCTGGCTCCGCTTTCACTTGCCGGCGGCCAGAAGCCGCCGCAGGGGCGCCACATACCCAGCAGTGTGCCGGCAGCCAAGCGCTCGAGAACGCTGCTTCTGCCCAAGCCCGCCTAGGGCGTGCACCTTTGTTCTCAGAGCTCCGTGTAACAGTCTGCCTTTCTCGCAGTTCGAATGGAAATCGAAAGCTTTTCGCCTACGCCCTTCACAGAGATCCGTTCCTAGGACGAGACTGTCTTGTGGCCGGAGCTCGCCCCCGCCGCGAGGAAGCTGCTCTTAGCACCGCGTTGCAGGGACACGTCTCGCTTCTTGACTTCGTGCTTAGCGCTCTCCGAATTCGCTGCTAGCTCCGCGGTCCGTCTCAGCTTCAAGTAGCTGCGCTCGCAGTACATAGAGCTTCGCAAGGACCGAAGACCCGGAGGGACGTATCGCACACGACAATGTGCCAGGACAGAGACGTGTTCTACATTGTCCGTTCTCGTCATCCAGTTTGTGCCTCTGCTGCTTCTGCTGTTAGGAATCGCTCCTGGAAAGACGAGCGAGAGCGTCTTTCTGGGTGCATTGCACTGAGTGAGTGCTCGCTAGGGACTTTGCACTCGGAGCCAAGGCAACAGGGCGTGCTTGTCCGCAGAACTGAGAGCACGCTGTTGGGCAGAGCTGAAACTGACCGCTGCAGTTCAGCTCTCTCCGGACGGCAGACGCCGAAGAACGAAGCCGCTTGCGAGCAGCGCAGTGCAGCGAAGAGCACACGAGCAGCCAAAGAGCTCCTTCACAATCGCTTTCACTTCTCAGTGCTCTTGCTGCTTGGAAAAGCAGCACACAGCCGTTGCACGCCAGGGCAAAAGCTGGGGCAGTGCCCGTCCTCACTCCTTCGCTGTGCTGTACTCCTTGCAGCTAGAGCGAAGCGAGAAGGACGCGAGGACGAAGAAGGCCTTCTTAAAGTAGCCCCTTGTCAGCAGCCCTGAAAGGGCGCATAACACACGGCGTCTCGCTGCCCTCCGTTCTACATACTCGGGTCTCCCTTTGCCGTCTTGCAAAAGTTGCTACCAGAGCAGAGGCGGCCAGATTGAAGAGGCTGTGCTTAGGTTCACCTTCTCCTTACTGCACGTAAGCCACGTCCAGCTCCTCGCTGCACTCTGGATTTCCCTTCTCCGCGGCACTTAGCGTGGTGCTGTGTGTGTGCAACTCGGCGCCTAGAAGCGACTGCCAATGCTTTCAGAGCGGGCTGCAAGGGAACCAAGGAGCAGCACAAGCAGCAGTGCTTCAGCTTGCTCCTTCCGACTGCTAAGGGCACTTGGGAAGGCAAGCGAGAGTCAACCACCTTCCTCTCCTAGTAGCCTCTAACGTGGTGCACACAAGCACGGCACATAGCCGCTTCGTTCACCGCCCTCGCCCACGCCTGGCTCCGCTTTCACTTGTCGGCGGCCAGAAGCCGCCGCAGGGGCGCCACATACCCAGCAGTGTGCGGGCAGCCAAGAGCTCGAGAACGCTGCTTCTGCCCAAGCCCGCCTAGGGCGTGCACCTTTGTTCTCAGAGCTCCGTGTAACAGTCTGCCTTTCTCGCAGTTCGAATGGAAATCGAAAGCTTTTCGCCTACGCCCTTCACAGAGATCCGTTGCCAGGACGAGAATGTCTCGTGGCCGGAGCTCGCCCCCGCCGCGAGGAAGCTGCTCTTAGCACCGCGTTGCAGGGACACGTCTCGCTTCTTGACTTCGTGCTTAGCGCTCTCCGAATTCGCTGCTAGCTCCGCGGTCCGTCTCAGCTGCAAGTAGCTGCGCTCGCAGTACATAGAGCTTCGCAAGGACCGAAGACCCGGAGGGACGTATCGCACACGACAATGTGCCAGGACAGAGACGTGTTCTACATTGTCCCTTCTCGTCATCCAGTTTGTGCCTCTGCTGCTTCTGCTGTTAGGAATCGCTCCTTGAAAGACGAGCGAGAGCGTCTTTCTGGGTGCATTGCACTGAGTGAGTGCTCGCTAGGGACTTTGCACTCGGAGCCAAGGCAACAGGGAGTGCTTGTCCGCAGAACTGAGAGCGCGCTGTTGGGCAGAGCTGAAACTGACCGCTGCAGTTCAGCTCTCTCCGGACGGCAGACGCCGAAGAACGAAGCCGCTTGCGAGCGGCGCAGTGCAGCGAAGAGCACACGAGCAGCCAAAGAGCTCCTTCACAATCGCTTTCACTTCTCAGTGCTCTTGCTGCTTGGAAAAGCAGCACACAGCCGTTGCACGCCAGGGCAAAAGCTGGGGCAGTGCCCGTCCTCACTCCTTCGCTGTGCTGTACTCCTTGCAGCTAAAGCGAAGCGAGAAGGACGCGAGGAAGTAGAAGGCCTTCTTAAAGTAGCCCCTTGTCAGCAGCCCTGAAAGGGCGCATAACACACGGCGTCTCGCTGCCCTCCGTTCTACATACTCGCGTCTCCCTTTGCCGACTTGCCAAAGTTGCTACCAGAGCAGAGGCGGCCAGATTGAAGAGGCTGTGCTTAGGTTCACCTTCTCCTTACTGCACGTAAGCCACGTCCAGCTCCTCGCTGCACTCTGGATTTCCCTTCTCCGCGGCACTTAGCGTGGTGCTGTGTGTGTGCAACTCGGCGCCTAGAAGTGACCGCCAATGCTTTCAGAGCGGGCTGCAAGGGAACCAAGGAGCAGCACAAGCAGCAGTGCTTCAGCTTGCTCCTTCCGACTGCTAAGGGCACTTGGGAAGGCAAGCGAGAGTCAACCACCTTCCTCTCCTAATAGCCTCTAACGTGGTGCACACAAGCACGGCACTTAGCCGCTTCGTTCACCGCCCTCGCCCACGCCTGGCTCCGCTTTCACTTGCCGGCGGCCAGAAGCCGCCGCAGGGGCGCCACATACCCAGCAGTGTGCCGGCAGCCAAGCGCTCGAGAACGCTGCTTCTGCCCAAGCCCGCCTAGGGCGTGCACCTTTGTTCTCAGAGCTCCGTGTAACAGTCTGCCTTTCTCGCAGTTCGAATGGAAATCGAAAGCTTTTCGCCTACGCCCTTCACAGAGATCCGTTCCTAGGACGAGACTGTCTTGTGGCCGGAGCTCGCCCCCGCCGCGAGGAAGCTGCTCTTAGCACCGCGTTGCAGGGACACGTCTCGCTTCTTGACTTCGTGCTTAGCGCTCTCCGAATTCGCTGCTAGCTCCGCGGTCCGTCTCAGCTTCAAGTAGCTGCGCTCGCAGTACATAGAGCTTCGCAAGGACCGAAGACCCGGAGGGACGTATCGCACACGACAATGTGCCAGGACAGAGACGTGTTCTACATTGTCCGTTCTCGTCATCCAGTTTGTGCCTCTGCTGCTTCTGCTGTTAGGAATCGCTCCTGGAAAGACGAGCGAGAGCGTCTTTCTGGGTGCATTGCACTGAGTGAGTGCTCGCTAGGGACTTTGCACTCGGAGCCAAGGCAACAGGGCGTGCTTGTCCGCAGAACTGAGAGCACGCTGTTGGGCAGAGCTGAAACTGACCGCTGCAGTTCAGCTCTCTCCGGACGGCAGACGCCGAAGAACGAAGCCGCTTGCGAGCAGCGCAGTGCAGCGAAGAGCACACGAGCAGCCAAAGAGCTCCTTCACAATCGCTTTCACTTCTCAGTGCTCTTGCTGCTTGGAAAAGCAGCACACAGCCGTTGCACGCCAGGGCAAAAGCTGGGGCAGTGCCCGTCCTCACTCCTTCGCTGTGCTGTACTCCTTGCAGCTAGAGCGAAGCGAGAAGGACGCGAGGAAGTAGAAGGCCTTCTTAAAGTAGCCCCTTGTCAGCAGCCCTGAAAGGGCGCATAACACACGGCGTCTCGCTGCCCTCCGTTCTACATACTCGGGTCTCCCTTTGCCGTCTTGCAAAAGTTGCTACCAGAGCAGAGGCGGCCAGATTGAAGAGGCTGTGCTTAGGTTCACCTTCTCCTTACTGCACGTAAGCCACGTCCAGCTCCTCGCTGCACTCTGGATTTCCCTTCTCCGCGGCACTTAGCGTGGTGCTGTGTGTGTGCAACTCGGCGCCTAGAAGCGACTGCCAATGCTTTCAGAGCGGGCTGCAAGGGAACCAAGGAGCAGCACAAGCAGCAGTGCTTCAGCTTGCTCCTTCCGACTGCTAAGGGCACTTGGGAAGGCAAGCGAGAGTCAACCACCTTCCTCTCCTAGTAGCCTCTAACGTGGTGCACACAAGCACGGCACATAGCCGCTTCGTTCACCGCCCTCGCCCACGCCTGGCTCCGCTTTCACTTGTCGGCGGCCAGAAGCCGCCGCAGGGGCGCCACATACCCAGCAGTGTGCGGGCAGCCAAGAGCTCGAGAACGCTGCTTCTGCCCAAGCCCGCCTAGGGCGTGCACCTTTGTTCTCAGAGCTCCGTGTAACAGTCTGCCTTTCTCGCAGTTCGAATGGAAATCGAAAGCTTTTCGCCTACGCCCTTCACAGAGATCCGTTGCCAGGACGAGAATGTCTCGTGGCCGGAGCTCGCCCCCGCCGCGAGGAAGCTGCTCTTAGCACCGCGTTGCAGGGACACGTCTCGCTTCTTGACTTCGTGCTTAGCGCTCTCCGAATTCGCTGCTAGCTCCGCGGTCCGTCTCAGCTGCAAGTAGCTGCGCTCGCAGTACATAGAGCTTCGCAAGGACCGAAGACCCGGAGGGACGTATCGCACACGACAATGTGCCAGGACAGAGACGTGTTCTACATTGTCCCTTCTCGTCATCCAGTTTGTGCCTCTGCTGCTTCTGCTGTTAGGAATCGCTCCTTGAAAGACGAGCGAGAGCGTCTTTCTGGGTGCATTGCACTGAGTGAGTGCTCGCTAGGGACTTTGCACTCGGAGCCAAGGCAACAGGGAGTGCTTGTCCGCAGAACTGAGAGCGCGCTGTTGGGCAGAGCTGAAACTGACCGCTGCAGTTCAGCTCTCTCCGGACGGCAGACGCCGAAGAACGAAGCCGCTTGCGAGCGGCGCAGTGCAGCGAAGAGCACACGAGCAGCCAAAGAGCTCCTTCACAATCGCTTTCACTTCTCAGTGCTCTTGCTGCTTGGAAAAGCAGCACACAGCCGTTGCACGCCAGGGCAAAAGCTGGGGCAGTGCCCGTCCTCACTCCTTCGCTGTGCTGTACTCCTTGCAGCTAAAGCGAAGCGAGAAGGACGCGAGGAAGTAGAAGGCCTTCTTAAAGTAGCCCCTTGTCAGCAGCCCTGAAAGGGCGCATAACACACGGCGTCTCGCTGCCCTCCGTTCTACATACTCGCGTCTCCCTTTGCCGACTTGCCAAAGTTGCTACCAGAGCAGAGGCGGCCCGATTGAAGAGGCTGTGCTTAGGTTCACCTTCTCCTTACTGCACGTAAGCCACGTCCAGCTCCTCGCTGCACTCTGGATTTCCCTTCTCCGCGGCACTTAGCGTGGTGCTGTGTGTGTGCAACTCGGCGCCTAGAAGTGACCGCCAATGCTTTCAGAGCGGGCTGCAAGGGAACCAAGGAGCAGCACAAGCAGCAGTGCTTCAGCTTGCTCCTTCCGACTGCTAAGGGCACTTGGGAAGGCAAGCGAGAGTCAACCACCTTCCTCTCCTACTAGCCTCTAACGTGGTGCACACAAGCACGGCACTTAGCCGCTTCGTTCACCGCCCTCGCCCACGCCTGGCTCCGCTTTCACTTGTCGGCGGCCAGAAGCCGCCGCAGGGGCGCCACATACCCAGCAGTGTGCGGGCAGCCAAGAGCTCGAGAACGCTGCTTCTGCCCAAGCCCGCCTAGGGCGTGCACCTTTGTTCTCAGAGCTCCGTGTAACAGTCTGCCTTTCTCGCAGTTCGAATGGAAATCGAAAGCTTTTCGCCTACGCCCTTCACAGAGATCCGTTCCTAGGACGAGACTGTCTTGTGGCCGGAGCTCGCCCCCGCCGCGAGGAAGCTGCTCTTAGCACCGCGTTGCAGGGACACGTCTCGCTTCTTGACTTCGTGCTTAGCGCTCTCCGAATTCGCTGCTAGCTCCGCGGTCCGTCTCAGCTTCAAGTAGCTGCGCTCGCAGTACATAGAGCTTCGCAAGGACCGAAGACCCGGAGGGACGTATCGCACACGACAATGTGCCAGGACAGAGACGTGTTCTACATTGTCCGTTCTCGTCATCCAGTTTGTGCCTCTGCTGCTTCTGCTGTTAGGAATCGCTCCTGGAAAGACGAGCGAGAGCGTCTTTCTGGGTGCATTGCACTGAGTGAGTGCTCGCTAGGGACTTTGCACTCGGAGCCAAGGCAACAGGGCGTGCTTGTCCGCAGAACTGAGAGCACGCTGTTGGGCAGAGCTGAAACTGACCGCTGCAGTTCAGCTCTCTCCGGACGGCAGACGCCGAAGAACGAAGCCGCTTGCGAGCAGCGCAGTGCAGCGAAGAGCACACGAGCAGCCAAAGAGCTCCTTCACAATCGCTTTCACTTCTCAGTGCTCTTGCTGCTTGGAAAAGCAGCACACAGCCGTTGCACGCCAGGGCAAAAGCTGGGGCAGTGCCCGTCCTCACTCCTTCGCTGTGCTGTACTCCTTGCAGCTAGAGCGAAGCGAGAAGGACGCGAGGACGAAGAAGGCCTTCTTAAAGTAGCCCCTTGTCAGCAGCCCTGAAAGGGCGCATAACACACGGCGTCTCGCTGCCCTCCGTTCTACATACTCGGGTCTCCCTTTGCCGTCTTGCAAAAGTTGCTACCAGAGCAGAGGCGGCCAGATTGAAGAGGCTGTGCTTAGGTTCACCTTCTCCTTACTGCACGTAAGCCACGTCCAGCTCCTCGCTGCACTCTGGATTTCCCTTCTCCGCGGCACTTAGCGTGGTGCTGTGTGTGTGCAACTCGGCGCCTAGAAGCGACTGCCAATGCTTTCAGAGCGGGCTGCAAGGGAACCAAGGAGCAGCACAAGCAGCAGTGCTTCAGCTTGCTCCTTCCGACTGCTAAGGGCACTTGGGAAGGCAAGCGAGAGTCAACCACCTTCCTCTCCTAGTAGCCTCTAACGTGGTGCACACAAGCACGGCACATAGCCGCTTCGTTCACCGCCCTCGCCCACGCCTGGCTCCGCTTTCACTTGTCGGCGGCCAGAAGCCGCCGCAGGGGCGCCACATACCCAGCAGTGTGCGGGCAGCCAAGAGCTCGAGAACGCTGCTTCTGCCCAAGCCCGCCTAGGGCGTGCACCTTTGTTCTCAGAGCTCCGTGTAACAGTCTGCCTTTCTCGCAGTTCGAATGGAAATCGAAAGCTTTTCGCCTACGCCCTTCACAGAGATCCGTTGCCAGGACGAGAATGTCTCGTGGCCGGAGCTCGCCCCCGCCGCGAGGAAGCTGCTCTTAGCACCGCGTTGCAGGGACACGTCTCGCTTCTTGACTTCGTGCTTAGCGCTCTCCGAATTCGCTGCTAGCTCCGCGGTCCGTCTCAGCTGCAAGTAGCTGCGCTCGCAGTACATAGAGCTTCGCAAGGACCGAAGACCCGGAGGGACGTATCGCACACGACAATGTGCCAGGACAGAGACGTGTTCTACATTGTCCCTTCTCGTCATCCAGTTTGTGCCTCTGCTGCTTCTGCTGTTAGGAATCGCTCCTTGAAAGACGAGCGAGAGCGTCTTTCTGGGTGCATTGCACTGAGTGAGTGCTCGCTAGGGACTTTGCACTCGGAGCCAAGGCAACAGGGAGTGCTTGTCCGCAGAACTGAGAGCGCGCTGTTGGGCAGAGCTGAAACTGACCGCTGCAGTTCAGCTCTCTCCGGACGGCAGACGCCGAAGAACGAAGCCGCTTGCGAGCGGCGCAGTGCAGCGAAGAGCACACGAGCAGCCAAAGAGCTCCTTCACAATCGCTTTCACTTCTCAGTGCTCTTGCTGCTTGGAAAAGCAGCACACAGCCGTTGCACGCCAGGGCAAAAGCTGGGGCAGTGCCCGTCCTCACTCCTTCGCTGTGCTGTACTCCTTGCAGCTAAAGCGAAGCGAGAAGGACGCGAGGAAGTAGAAGGCCTTCTTAAAGTAGCCCCTTGTCAGCAGCCCTGAAAGGGCGCATAACACACGGCGTCTCGCTGCCCTCCGTTCTACATACTCGCGTCTCCCTTTGCCGACTTGCCAAAGTTGCTACCAGAGCAGAGGCGGCCAGATTGAAGAGGCTGTGCTTAGGTTCACCTTCTCCTTACTGCACGTAAGCCACGTCAAGCTCCTCGCTGCACTCTGGATTTCCCTTCTCCGCGGCACTTAGCGTGGTGCTGTGTGTGTGCAACTCGGCGCCTAGAAGTGACCGCCAATGCTTTCAGAGCGGGCTGCAAGGGAACCAAGGAGCAGCACAAGCAGCAGTGCTTCAGCTTGCTCCTTCCGACTGCTAAGGGCACTTGGGAAGGCAAGCGAGAGTCAACCACCTTCCTCTCCTACTAGCCTCTAACGTGGTGCACACAAGCACGGCACTTAGCCGCTTCGTTCACCGCCCTCGCCCACGCCTGGCTCCGCTTTCACTTGCCGGCGGCCAGAAGCCGCCGCAGGGGCGCCACATACCCAGCAGTGTGCCGGCAGCCAAGCGCTCGAGAACGCTGCTTCTGCCCAAGCCCGCCTAGGGCGTGCACCTTTGTTCTCAGAGCTCCGTGTAAAAGTCTGCCTTTCTCGCAGTTCGAATGGAAATCGAAAGCTTTTCGCCTACGCCCTTCACAGAGATCCGTTGCTAGGACGAGACTGTCTGGTGGCCGGAGCTCGCCCCCGCCGCGAGGAAGCTGCTCTTAGCACCGCGTTGCAGGGACACGTCTCGCTTCTTGACTTCGTGCTTAGCGCTCTCCGAATTCGCCGCTAGCTCCGCGGTCCTTCTCAGCTGCAAGTAGCAGCGCTCGCAGTACATAGAGCTTCGCAAGGACCGAAGACCCGGAGGGACGTATCGCACACGACAATGTGCCAGGACAGAGACGTGTTCTACATTGTCCCTTCTCGTCATCCAGTTTGTGCCTCTGCTGCTTCTGCTGTTAGGAATCGCTCCTGGAAAGACGAGCGAGAGCGTCTTTCTGGGTGCATTGCACTGAGTGAGTGCTCGCTAGGGACTTTGCACTCGGAGCCAAGGCAACAGGGAGTGCTTGTCCGCAGAACTGAGAGCGCGCTGTTGGGCAGAGCTGAAACTGACCGCTGCAGTTCAGCTCTCTCCGGACGGCAGACGCCGAAGAACGAAGCCGCTTGCGAGCGGCGCAGTGCAGCGAAGAGCACACGAGCAGCCAAAGAGCTCCTTCACAATCGCTTTCACTTCTCAGTGCTCTTGCTGCTTGGAAAAGCAGCACACAGCCGTTGCACGCCAGGGCAAAAGCTGGGGCAGTGCCCGTCCTCACTCCTTCGCTGTGCTGTACTCCTTGCAGCTAAAGCGAAGCGAGAAGGACGCGAGGAAGTAGAAGGCCTTCTTAAAGTAGCCCCTTGTCAGCAGCCCTGAAAGGGCGCATAACACACGGCGTCTCGCTGCCCTCCGTTCTACATACTCGCGTCTCCCTTTGCCGACTTGCCAAAGTTGCTACCAGAGCAGAGGCGGCCAGATTGAAGAGGCTGTGCTTAGGTTCACCTTCTCCTTACTGCACGTAAGCCACGTCAAGCTCCTCGCTGCACTCTGGATTTCCCTTCTCCGCGGCACTTAGCGTGGTGCTGTGTGTGTGCAACTCGGCGCCTAGAAGTGACCGCCAATGCTTTCAGAGCGGGCTGCAAGGGAACCAAGGAGCAGCACAAGCAGCAGTGCTTCAGCTTGCTCCTTCCGACTGCTAAGGGCACTTGGGAAGGCAAGCGAGAGTCAACCACCTTCCTCTCCTAGTAGCCTCTAACGTGGTGCACACAAGCACGGCACTTAGCCGCTTCGTTCACCGCCCTCGCCCTCGCCCACGCCTGGCTCCGCTTTCACTTGCCGGCGGCCAGAAGCCGCCGCAGGGGCGCCACATACCCAGCAGTGTGCCGGCAGCCAAGCGCTCGAGAACGCTGCTTCTGCCCAAGCCCGCCTAGGGCGTGCACCTTTGTTCTCAGAGCTCCGTGTAAAAGTCGGCCTTTCTCGCAGTTCGAATGGAAATCGAAAGCTTTTCGCCTACGCCCTTCACAGATATCCGTTGCTAGGACGAGACTGTCTGGTGGCCGGAGCTCGCCCCCGCCGCGAGGAAGCTGCTCTTAGCACCGCGTTGCAGGGACACGTCTCGCTTCTTGACTTCGTGCTTAGCGCTCTCCGAATTCGCCGCTAGCTCCGCGGTCCTTCTCAGCTGCAAGTAGCAGCGCTCGCAGTACATAGAGCTTCGCAAGGACCGAAGACCCGGAGGGACGTATCGCACACGACAATGTGCCAGGACAGAGACGTGTTCTACATTGTCCCTTCTCGTCATCCAGTTTGTGCCTCTGCTGCTTCTGCTGTTAGGAATCGCTCCTTGAAAGACGAGCGAGAGCGTCTTTCTGGGTGCATTGCACTGAGTGAGTGCTCGCTAGGGACTTTGCACTCGGAGCCAAGGCAACAGGGCGTGCTTGTCCGCAGAACTGAGAGCGCGCTGTTGGGCAGAGCTGAAACTGACCGCTGCAGTTCAGCTCTCTCCGGACGGCAGACGCCGAAGAACGAAGCCGCTTGCGAGCGGCGCAGTGCAGCGAAGAGCACACGAGCAGCCAAAGAGCTCCTTCACAATCGCTTTCACTTCTCAGTGCTCTTGCTGCTTGGAAAAGCAGCACACAGCCGTTGCACGCCAGGGCAAAAGCTGGGGCAGTGCCCGTCTTCACTCCTTCGCTGTGCTGTACTCCTTGCAGCTAGAGCGAAGCGAGAAGGACGCGAGGACGAAGAAGGCGTTCTTAAAGTAGCCCCTTGTCAGCAGCCTTGAAAGGGCGCATAACACACGGCGTCTCGCTGCCCTCCGTTCTACATACTCGCGTCTCCCTTTACCGACTTGCAAAAGTTGCAACCAGTGCAGAGGCGGCCAGATTGAAGAGGCAGTGCCTAAGTTCACCTTCTCCTTACTGCACGTAAGCCACGTCCAGCTCCTCGCTGCACTCTGGATTTCCCTTCTCCGCGGCACTTAGCGTGGTGCTGTGTGTGTGCAACTCGGCGCCTAGAAGCGACTGCCAATGCTTTCAGAGCGGGCTGCAAGGGAACCAAGGAGCAGCACAAGCAGCAGTGCTTCAGCTTGCTCCTTCCGACTGCTAAGGGCACTTGGGAAGGCAAGCGAGAGTCAACCACCTTCCTCTCCTAGTAGCCTCTAACGTGGTGCACACAAGCACGGCACTTAGCCGCTTCGTTCACCGCCCTCGCCCTCGCCCACGCCTGGCTCCGCTTTCACTTGTCGGCGGCCAGAAGCCGCCGCAGGGGCGCCACATACCCAGCAGTGTGCGGGCAGCCAAGAGCTCGAGAACGCTGCTTCTGCCCAAGCCCGCCTAGGGCGTGCACCTTTGTTCTCAGAGCTCCGTGTAACAGTCTGCCTTTCTCGCAGTTCGAATGGAAATCGAAAGCTTTTCGCCTACGCCCTTCACAGAGATCCGTTGCCAGGACGAGAATGTCTCGTGGCCGGAGCTCGCCCCCGCCGCGAGGAAGCTGCTCTTAGCACCGCGTTGCAGGGACACGTCTCGCTTCTTGACTTCGTGCTTAGCGCTCTCCGAATTCGCTGCTAGCTCCGCGGTCCGTCTCAGCTGCAAGTAGCTGCGCTCGCAGTACATAGAGCTTCGCAAGGACCGAAGACCCGGAGGGACGTATCGCACACGACAATGTGCCAGGACAGAGACGTGTTCTACATTGTCCCTTCTCGTCATCCAGTTTGTGCCTCTGCTGCTTCTGCTGTTAGGAATCGCTCCTTGAAAGACGAGCGAGAGCGTCTTTCTGGGTGCATTGCACTGAGTGAGTGCTCGCTAGGGACTTTGCACTCGGAGCCAAGGCAACAGGGCGTGCTTGTCCGCAGAACTGAGAGCGCGCTGTTGGGCAGAGCTGAAACTGACCGCTGCAGTTCAGCTCTCTCCGGACGGCAGACGCCGAAGAACGAAGCCGCTTGCGAGCGGCGCAGTGCAGCGAAGAGCACACGAGCAGCCAAAGAGCTCCTTCACAATCGCTTTCACTTCTCAGTGCTCTTGCTGCTTGGAAAAGCAGCACACAGCCGTTGCACGCCAGGGCAAAAGCTGGGGCAGTGCCCGTCCTCACTCCTTCGCTGTGCTGTACTCCTTGCAGCTAGAGCGAAGCGAGAAGGACGCGAGGACGAAGAAGGCGTTCTTAAAGTAGCCCCTTGTCAGCAGCCCTGAAAGGGCGCATAACACACGGCGTCTCGCTGCCCTCCGTTCTACATACTCGCGTCTCCCTTTGCTGACTTGCAAAAGTTGCTACCAGAGCAGAGGCGGCCAGATTGAAGAGGCTGTGCTTAGGTTCACCTTCTCCTTACTGCACGTAAGCCACGTCCAGCTCCTCGCTGCACTCTGGATTTCCCTTCTCCGCGGCACTTAGCGTGGTGCTGTGTGTGTGCAACTCGGCGCCTAGAAGTGACCGCCAATACTTTCACAGAGGGCTGCAAGGGAACCAAAGAGCAGCACAAGCAGCAGTGCTTCAGCTTGCTCCTTCCGACTGCTAAGGGCACTTGGGAAGGCAAGCGAGAGTCAACCACCTTCCTCTCCTAGTAGCCTCTAACGTGGTGCACACAAGCACGGCACTTAGCCGCTTCGTTCACCGCCCTCGCCCACGCCTGGCTCCGCTTTCACTTGTCGGCGGCCAGAAGCCGCCGCAGGGGCGCCACATACCCAGCAGTGTGCGGGCAGCCAAGAGCTCGAGAACGCTGCTTCTGCCCAAGCCCGCCTAGGGCGTGCACCTTTGTTCTCAGAGCTCCGTGTAACAGTCTGCCTTTCTCGCAGTTCGAATGGAAATCGAAAGCTTTTCGCCTACGCCCTTCACAGAGATCCGTTGCTAGGAAGAGAATGTCTCGTGGCCGGAGCTCGCCCCCGCCGCGAGGAAGCTGCTCTTAGCACCGCGTTGCAGGGACACGTCTCGCTTCTTGACTTCGTGCTTAGCGCTCTCCGAATTCGCTGCTAGCTCCGCGGTCCTTCTCAGCTTCAAGTAGCTGCGCTCGCAGTACATAGAGCTTCGCAAGGACCGAAGACCCGGAGGGACGTATCGCACACGACAATGTGCCAGGACAGAGACGTGTTCTACATTGTCCCTTCTCGTCATCCAGTTTGTGCCTCTGCTGCTTCTGCTGTTAGGAATCGCTCCTTGAAAGACGAGCGAGAGCGTCTTTCTGGGTGCATTGCACTGAGTGAGTGCTCGCTAGGGACTTTGCACTCGGAGCCAAGGCAACAGGGCGTGCTTGTCCGCAGAACTGAGAGCGCGCTGTTGGGCAGAGCTGAAACTGACCGCTGCAGTTCAGCTCTCTCCGGACGGCAGACGCCGAAGAACGAAGCCGCTTGCGAGTGGCGCAGTGCAGCGAAGAGCACACGAGCAGCCAAAGAGCTCCTTCACAATCGCTTTCACTTCTCAGTGCTCTTGCTGCTTGGAAAAGCAGCACACAGCCGTTGCACGCCAGGGCAAAAGCTGGGGCAGTGCCCGTCCTCACTCCTTCGCTGTGCTGTACTCCTTGCAGCTAAAGCGAAGCGAGAAGGACGCGAGGAAGTAGAAGGCCTTCTTAAAGTAGCCCCTTGTCAGCAGCCCTGAAAGGGCGCATAACACACGGCGTCTCGCTGCCCTCCGTTCTACATACTCGCGTCTCCCTTTGCCGACTTGCCAAAGTTGCTACCAGAGCAGAGGCGGCCCGATTGAAGAGGCTGTGCTTAGGTTCACCTTCTCCTTACTGCACGTAAGCCACGTCCAGCTCCTCGCTGCACTCTGGATTTCCCTTCTCCGCGGCACTTAGCGTGGTGCTGTGTGTGTGCAACTCGGCGCCTAGAAGTGACCGCCAATACTTTCACAGAGGGCTGCAAGGGAACCAAAGAGCAGCACAAGCAGCAGTGCTTCAGCTTGCTCCTTCCGACTGCTAAGGGCACTTGGGAAGGCAAGCGAGAGTCAACCACCTTCCTCTCCTAGTAGCCTCTAACGTGGTGCACACAAGCACGGCACTTAGCCGCTTCGTTCACCGCCCTCGCCCTCGCCCACGCCTGGCTCCGCTTTCACTTGCCGGCGGCCAGAAGCCGCCGCAGGGGCGCCACATACCCAGCAGTGTGCCGGCAGCCAAGCGCTCGAGAACGCTGCTTCTGCCCAAGCCCGCCTAGGGCGTGCACCTTTGTTCTCAGAGCTCCGTGTAAAAGTCGGCCTTTCTCGCAGTTCGAATGGAAATCGAAAGCTTTTCGCCTACGCCCTTCACAGATATCCGTTGCTAGGACGAGACTGTCTGGTGGCCGGAGCTCGCCCCCGCCGCGAGGAAGCTGCTCTTAGCACCGCGTTGCAGGGACACGTCTCGCTTCTTGACTTCGTGCTTAGCGCTCTCCGAATTCGCCGCTAGCTCCGCGGTCCTTCTCAGCTGCAAGTAGCAGCGCTCGCAGTACATAGAGCTTCGCAAGGACCGAAGACCCGGAGGGACGTATCGCACACGACAATGTGCCAGGACAGAGACGTGTTCTACATTGTCCCTTCTCGTCATCCAGTTTGTGCCTCTGCTGCTTCTGCTGTTAGGAATCGCTCCTTGAAAGACGAGCGAGAGCGTCTTTCTGGGTGCATTGCACTGAGTGAGTGCTCGCTAGGGACTTTGCACTCGGAGCCAAGGCAACAGGGCGTGCTTGTCCGCAGAACTGAGAGCGCGCTGTTGGGCAGAGCTGAAACTGACCGCTGCAGTTCAGCTCTCTCCGGACGGCAGACGCCGAAGAACGAAGCCGCTTGCGAGCGGCGCAGTGCAGCGAAGAGCACACGAGCAGCCAAAGAGCTCCTTCACAATCGCTTTCACTTCTCAGTGCTCTTGCTGCTTGGAAAAGCAGCACACAGCCGTTGCACGCCAGGGCAAAAGCTGGGGCAGTGCCCGTCTTCACTCCTTCGCTGTGCTGTACTCCTTGCAGCTAGAGCGAAGCGAGAAGGACGCGAGGACGAAGAAGGCGTTCTTAAAGTAGCCCCTTGTCAGCAGCCTTGAAAGGGCGCATAACACACGGCGTCTCGCTGCCCTCCGTTCTACATACTCGCGTCTCCCTTTACCGACTTGCAAAAGTTGCAACCAGTGCAGAGGCGGCCAGATTGAAGAGGCAGTGCCTAAGTTCACCTTCTCCTTACTGCACGTAAGCCACGTCCAGCTCCTCGCTGCACTCTGGATTTCCCTTCTCCGCGGCACTTAGCGTGGTGCTGTGTGTGTGCAACTCGGCGCCTAGAAGCGACTGCCAATGCTTTCAGAGCGGGCTGCAAGGGAACCAAGGAGCAGCACAAGCAGCAGTGCTTCAGCTTGCTCCTTCCGACTGCTAAGGGCACTTGGGAAGGCAAGCGAGAGTCAACCACCTTCCTCTCCTAGTAGCCTCTAACGTGGTGCACACAAGCACGGCACTTAGCCGCTTCGTTCACCGCCCTCGCCCTCGCCCACGCCTGGCTCCGCTTTCACTTGTCGGCGGCCAGAAGCCGCCGCAGGGGCGCCACATACCCAGCAGTGTGCGGGCAGCCAAGAGCTCGAGAACGCTGCTTCTGCCCAAGCCCGCCTAGGGCGTGCACCTTTGTTCTCAGAGCTCCGTGTAACAGTCTGCCTTTCTCGCAGTTCGAATGGAAATCGAAAGCTTTTCGCCTAC
Source organism: Sturnus vulgaris (assembly GCF_052056855.1). NCBI lineage: Eukaryota > Metazoa > Chordata > Aves > Passeriformes > Sturnidae > Sturnus > Sturnus vulgaris. The sequence continues at coordinate 248,509 of NW_028276429.1, read as the reverse complement.
GCCCTTCACAGAGATCCGTTGCCAGGACGAGAATGTCTCGTGGCCGGAGCTCGCCCCCGCCGCGAGGAAGCTGCTCTTAGCACCGCGTTGCAGGGACACGTCTCGCTTCTTGACTTCGTGCTTAGCGCTCTCCGAATTCGCTGCTAGCTCCGCGGTCCGTCTCAGCTGCAAGTAGCTGCGCTCGCAGTACATAGAGCTTCGCAAGGACCGAAGACCCGGAGGGACGTATCGCACACGACAATGTGCCAGGACAGAGACGTGTTCTACATTGTCCCTTCTCGTCATCCAGTTTGTGCCTCTGCTGCTTCTGCTGTTAGGAATCGCTCCTTGAAAGACGAGCGAGAGCGTCTTTCTGGGTGCATTGCACTGAGTGAGTGCTCGCTAGGGACTTTGCACTCGGAGCCAAGGCAACAGGGCGTGCTTGTCCGCAGAACTGAGAGCGCGCTGTTGGGCAGAGCTGAAACTGACCGCTGCAGTTCAGCTCTCTCCGGACGGCAGACGCCGAAGAACGAAGCCGCTTGCGAGCGGCGCAGTGCAGCGAAGAGCACACGAGCAGCCAAAGAGCTCCTTCACAATCGCTTTCACTTCTCAGTGCTCTTGCTGCTTGGAAAAGCAGCACACAGCCGTTGCACGCCAGGGCAAAAGCTGGGGCAGTGCCCGTCCTCACTCCTTCGCTGTGCTGTACTCCTTGCAGCTAGAGCGAAGCGAGAAGGACGCGAGGACGAAGAAGGCGTTCTTAAAGTAGCCCCTTGTCAGCAGCCCTGAAAGGGCGCATAACACACGGCGTCTCGCTGCCCTCCGTTCTACATACTCGCGTCTCCCTTTGCTGACTTGCAAAAGTTGCTACCAGAGCAGAGGCGGCCAGATTGAAGAGGCTGTGCTTAGGTTCACCTTCTCCTTACTGCACGTAAGCCACGTCCAGCTCCTCGCTGCACTCTGGATTTCCCTTCTCCGCGGCACTTAGCGTGGTGCTGTGTGTGTGCAACTCGGCGCCTAGAAGTGACCGCCAATACTTTCACAGAGGGCTGCAAGGGAACCAAAGAGCAGCACAAGCAGCAGTGCTTCAGCTTGCTCCTTCCGACTGCTAAGGGCACTTGGGAAGGCAAGCGAGAGTCAACCACCTTCCTCTCCTAGTAGCCTCTAACGTGGTGCACACAAGCACGGCACTTAGCCGCTTCGTTCACCGCCCTCGCCCACGCCTGGCTCCGCTTTCACTTGTCGGCGGCCAGAAGCCGCCGCAGGGGCGCCACATACCCAGCAGTGTGCGGGCAGCCAAGAGCTCGAGAACGCTGCTTCTGCCCAAGCCCGCCTAGGGCGTGCACCTTTGTTCTCAGAGCTCCGTGTAACAGTCTGCCTTTCTCGCAGTTCGAATGGAAATCGAAAGCTTTTCGCCTACGCCCTTCACAGAGATCCGTTGCTAGGAAGAGAATGTCTCGTGGCCGGAGCTCGCCCCCGCCGCGAGGAAGCTGCTCTTAGCACCGCGTTGCAGGGACACGTCTCGCTTCTTGACTTCGTGCTTAGCGCTCTCCGAATTCGCTGCTAGCTCCGCGGTCCTTCTCAGCTTCAAGTAGCTGCGCTCGCAGTACATAGAGCTTCGCAAGGACCGAAGACCCGGAGGGACGTATCGCACACGACAATGTGCCAGGACAGAGACGTGTTCTACATTGTCCCTTCTCGTCATCCAGTTTGTGCCTCTGCTGCTTCTGCTGTTAGGAATCGCTCCTTGAAAGACGAGCGAGAGCGTCTTTCTGGGTGCATTGCACTGAGTGAGTGCTCGCTAGGGACTTTGCACTCGGAGCCAAGGCAACAGGGCGTGCTTGTCCGCAGAACTGAGAGCGCGCTGTTGGGCAGAGCTGAAACTGACCGCTGCAGTTCAGCTCTCTCCGGACGGCAGACGCCGAAGAACGAAGCCGCTTGCGAGTGGCGCAGTGCAGCGAAGAGCACACGAGCAGCCAAAGAGCTCCTTCACAATCGCTTTCACTTCTCAGTGCTCTTGCTGCTTGGAAAAGCAGCACACAGCCGTTGCACGCCAGGGCAAAAGCTGGGGCAGTGCCCGTCCTCACTCCTTCGCTGTGCTGTACTCCTTGCAGCTAAAGCGAAGCGAGAAGGACGCGAGGAAGTAGAAGGCCTTCTTAAAGTAGCCCCTTGTCAGCAGCCCTGAAAGGGCGCATAACACACGGCGTCTCGCTGCCCTCCGTTCTACATACTCGCGTCTCCCTTTGCCGACTTGCCAAAGTTGCTACCAGAGCAGAGGCGGCCCGATTGAAGAGGCTGTGCTTAGGTTCACCTTCTCCTTACTGCACGTAAGCCACGTCCAGCTCCTCGCTGCACTCTGGATTTCCCTTCTCCGCGGCACTTAGCGTGGTGCTGTGTGTGTGCAACTCGGCGCCTAGAAGTGACCGCCAATACTTTCACAGAGGGCTGCAAGGGAACCAAAGAGCAGCACAAGCAGCAGTGCTTCAGCTTGCTCCTTCCGACTGCTAAGGGCACTTGGGAAGGCAAGCGAGAGTCAACCACCTTCCTCTCCTAGTAGCCTCTAACGTGGTGCACACAAGCACGGCACTTAGCCGCTTCGTTCACCGCCCTCGCCCACGCCTGGCTCCGCTTTCACTTGTCGGCGGCCAGAAGCCGCCGCAGGGGCGCCACATACCCAGCAGTGTGCGGGCAGCCAAGAGCTCGAGAACGCTGCTTCTGCCCAAGCCCGCCTAGGGCGTGCACCTTTGTTCTCAGAGCTCCGTGTAACAGTCTGCCTTTCTCGCAGTTCGAATGGAAATCGAAAGCTTTTCGCCTACGCCCTTCACAGAGATCCGTTGCTAGGAAGAGAATGTCTCGTGGCCGGAGCTCGCCCCCGCCGCGAGGAAGCTGCTCTTAGCACCGCGTTGCAGGGACACGTCTCGCTTCTTGACTTCGTGCTTAGCGCTCTCCGAATTCGCTGCTAGCTCCGCGGTCCTTCTCAGCTTCAAGTAGCTGCGCTCGCAGTACATAGAGCTTCGCAAGGACCGAAGACCCGGAGGGACGTATCGCACACGACAATGTGCCAGGACAGAGACGTGTTCTACATTGTCCCTTCTCGTCATCCAGTTTGTGCCTCTGCTGCTTCTGCTGTTAGGAATCGCTCCTTGAAAGACGAGCGAGAGCGTCTTTCTGGGTGCATTGCACTGAGTGAGTGCTCGCTAGGGACTTTGCACTCGGAGCCAAGGCAACAGGGCGTGCTTGTCCGCAGAACTGAGAGCACGCTGTTGGGCAGAGCTGAAACTGACCGCTGCAGTTCAGCTCTCTCCGGACGGCAGACGCCGAAGAACGAAGCCGCTTGCGAGCGGCGCAGTGCAGCGAAGAGCACACGAGCAGCCAAAGAGCTCCTTCACAATCGCTTTCACTTCTCAGTGCTCTTGCTGCTTGGAAAAGCAGCACACAGCCGTTGCACGCCAGGGCAAAAGCTGGGGCAGTGCCCGTCCTCACTCCTTCGCTGTGCTGTACTCCTTGCAGCTAAAGCGAAGCGAGAAGGACGCGAGGAAGTAGAAGGCCTTCTTAAAGTAGCCCCTTGTCAGCAGCCCTGAAAGGGCGCATAACACACGGCGTCTCGCTGCCCTCCGTTCTACATACTCGCGTCTCCCTTTGCCGACTTGCCAAAGTTGCTACCAGAGCAGAGGCGGCCCGATTGAAGAGGCTGTGCTTAGGTTCACCTTCTCCTTACTGCACGTAAGCCACGTCCAGCTCCTCGCTGCACTCTGGATTTCCCTTCTCCGCGGCACTTAGCGTGGTGCTGTGTGTGTGCAACTCGGCGCCTAGAAGCGACTGCCAATGCTTTCAGAGCGGGCTGCAAGGGAACCAAGGAGCAGCACAAGCAGCAGTGCTTCAGCTTGCTCCTTCCGACTGCTAAGGGCACTTGGGAAGGCAAGCGAGAGTCAATTACCTTCCTCTCCTAATAGCCTCTAACGTGGTGCACACAAGCACGGCACATAGCCGCTTCGTTCACCGCCCTCGCCCACGCCTACGCCTGGCTCCGCTTTCACTTGTCGGCGGCCAGAAGCCGCTGCAGGGGCGCCACATACCCAGCAGTGTGCGGGCAGCCAAGAGCTCGAGAACGCTGCTTCTGCCCAAGCCAGCCTAGGGCGTGCACCTTTGTTCTCAGAGCTCCGTGTAACAGTCTGCCTCTCTCGCAGTTCGAATGGAAAACGAAAGCTTTTCGCCTACGCCCTTCACAGAGATCCGTTGCCAGGACGAGAATGTCTTGTGGCCGGGGCTCGCCCCCGCCGCCAGGAAGCTGCTCTTAGCACCGCGTTGCAGGGACACGTCTCGCTTCTTGACTTCGTGCTTAGCGCTCTCCGAATTCGCCGCTAGCTCCACGGTCCTTCTCAGCTGCAAGTAGCAGCGCTCGCAGTACATAGAGCTTCGCAAGGACCGAAGACCCGGAGGGACATATCGCACACGACAATGTGCCAGGACAAGGACGTTCTACACTGAGTGGAGACAGAGACAGACCGAGAATTCTACACTGCCCCTTCTCTTCGGCCATCTTGTGCTCTGCTGCCTCTGCTGTGACGAATCGGTCCTTGAAAAACCAGCGAGAGCGTCTCTCCAGGCACTGAGTGTGAGCTCCCTAGGGACTTTTTCCACCTCCAAAAATACATGGGTAAGTCCTAAAAGTTTTGGTTTGATCAAGAATAGTTACGTCCAAGTATTGCTGTTCTAAACACCCTTGGTTTCAGTCTGAACTTAACTGCTTGTTTCTGTCTTTTTGCCTAGTGGCAATCTAATTCTAAGGTAACTAGATGTGTTAGATATCCATAAGTTACATCTCAGGTTAGGTGGGATAATTGGCTGGGAAGAAAATGGAATTGAGAATTTGGAAAGAATCCAAAGTGAGCTGATGTCACAATCCGAGATTCCCTTGGGTTCCAAATCCTTTCATTTGTGTTTTTGTGGGCTTTTTTGAAGGCGGTGTACAGTTGAAGCCATGATTTAGCTGCGGTGAGACCTGCTCTGCTGTAAAAGCATTATTTTCTCAGTGAGCATGGACAACAGTTAGAGTGTCGTCTTTTAAGATTCCCTGCACTCCACTTATGGTGGCAAAAGCAGTGCCTTGACTGTAATCATAAAAGTGATTACAGCTTCATTGCTTTGACATCATGTAGGATGCTTCCTCCATCTGCTGTGGTCAGCATTAAGTAACAGATTTCTCAGTTTCTAGGAAGAGTCTAGCAAACAATCACCTTGCTCCTTCTCTTGCATTTATTCATCACTGCTATGCTGCTATACAGACAGATAGTCTGTTTATGATTCAACAATTCAATGGGACATCAAGTAAATAGCAAAGCAAAACTAACTACCGAAAGCACTATAAGGGCCAGAGATTAGCTTGGATCAAAACAGGTATTCTCCTAGCATTGTTTACAAACGACTCAGCATGTGAAACAGAAGGCACAATGTAGTTTGTGCCTTGTTTTGGGCATGCCCGGAAGAAGGAAATTCTGATTTCACATATGGGAAAAGAAATGTTGACATTTGAATGAGATTGTTCATACCCCAGAAAAGGTTGCTTTGAAAGGTTGTGGAAGTCCTGTGTGGAAACACGGCTTTACAAGTCCTTTCCACCAGGAGACAACAGCTGCAGAACATCTGGGTGTGCCAGTGTTGAGAGCACCAGCAAAGATCAAAGTGGAGAAGTTGGTGAACAATGGCAGTGGCCTGGGGGAGAGCAAGTGGGGTGCTGGCTGTGGGACCAGGGGAGTCCTGACTGATTTAGGAGGCGTGTGATGGTCTGTGCCAGCAAGCGGAGTAGTGCTGTGGCCTTGGCACACTGCGAATACTGGAATTCAGTGGGGTCACTGGGCAGGCTGAGTGTGTGAGCTGCTGGAGGGACCCAGGTTGCCCACATGTAAACATCCAGTCTCACTCTTGCCAGCCACAGAAAGGAGCAGGATGTGGCTGCTGGCGATGCCTGTCATGTATATGTAGTGTATATGCGTGCTATCCCAGCCTGCTGGGAACACTTCTTCTTTGGGACTGCTTGGGCTGAGGGAGAGAAAGCAGTGGTAGTTTCTGAGGTTTCGAGTTTGCTCGAGTTTCTCAGGCTGTTTCTGGAGCCACCCAGAGTTCTCTTCCTTGAAGCATTTCAAGTCCTGCTAATTTTCAAAATTCAAACAGACACAGCCCTAAGCTAGTTGATCTGACTTCAGAGCTATTCTTACGCTGAGCTGTTGGATGATCTGATCTCCTGAGATGTCTTCCATTTCAGTTTATGACCTGGTTCTTGTGAAAAATAGGATCTTTTAGCCTGGAGAAGAGAGGTTTCTGGAGAGACAGTATTGTGGCCTTTGAATATGTAAAGAGGGTATAAGACCAATGGAGAAAGACTTTTTAGGAAGGTTTGCAGAGAAAGGACAAGGGGACATGCTTTCAAACTGAGACTAGGTTTAGATTGGCTAAAAGGAAAAGCTTTTCTACAATGAAGCTGGTGAGACACTCAAACGGCTGTTCCAGAGAAGTTGTGGATGCCCCATCATTGAGAGTGCTCCTTATCAGTTTGGCTAATCTTGAGCAATTTGATCTACTGTAAGATCTACCTGGCAAGGAAGTAGGACTAGGTGATCTTTAATCACAGACTATTGTATGATTCCGTGAAAGACAGAATGCAATAAAGTTCATAATTCAGATTTTGGCGCAGACATATTTATAATTTCTCACTTTATGCATCATTGCAATGACAACTTGTTAGCTTCTGAAATGATTAGCTGAGATTGATTTCCTTCCTTAGTTTCATTTTCCCTGTTATTCCTTCACTCTTGGACCTTTTTTTCACTAGATTTCCTCTTTCAGTAAACTGCCCTTAAGTATCACTTTGCTCCCCACCTGGCTTTTTTTTTTTTTTTTTTTTTTCAATGACACCTTTTCACTGGTTCGTTTTGGGCCTTTGCTGCTTGAAGTCCAGCAGCCTCCTTGTCAGAGCATTACGGAGCTTTCTTTACAGCTTCATCACTATGCAAAAAGCCATAAATTACTGTGTTCCATCTCACATACCATCAAGTAGCACACTAATATTCCCTCTGCTGAATAGCTGGTTGGCTTACATAGACCAGCCAAAAACCAGGAAATCCAGATGGCAGCAAGAATCTTGTAGACTACTCCCGCTGTTCATTTAAATTCTGGAGAAGTCACGTGAGGTATCACATTCTCTTGAAAGAAGTGTCTATCATCTCGGACATTCTAGAATGGGCTATTAATATTGTCATGAGTTTCTGGCTAGACTTTTTAGTATGCCAATTCAAATTCAAATGATCTGAAATGATAGAACTTCAAGAATTGTTTTTCCCAGAATCGAAGTATGATGGAGTTATATAGGGAGAATCTTAATCTTAGTTATTCTATTCCATCTCACATCATGGCTGGGGGCAGGGAGAAGGGAGTATCTTTGGGGGACAATGGGTTCCGGTGTAGTCAGTAAGCTGGGCAGAGGAGCCATCAGGTATTGTCTGTTGTTGGGGGGGGGATTCATGTGAACTCTTCCTTTCTTGTACCCTGCCACCAGTATTGTTGCTAAAATTGTTTGTTTTCTCATCCAAGTGACAAAATCAGCACACTTAATGAGGGATGAAGAGGGAGCAGCGACCTCGGAACAGGAGGAAGAAGAAGCAGAGCCTGCTGTCCTCCAGAAGAAAAAAAACGCTACCAGCCAACTTTGCATCATCTGTGAACTTCCTGGGCGTGTACTCTATCCCCTTGTCCAGATCACTGAGCAAGATATTAAACAGGACTGGGCCCAAGACTGAGCCTTGGGGACCAGCTGGATGAACTCTATTTCCCACCACTCTGTGGGCCTGGCCATCACCCAGTTTGTCACCCAGCAAACAGCCCACCCATGCAAACCATAAGCAGACAGTTTCTTCAGGAGAATGATGTGAGACTCATTGCAAAAAAGATCAGGGAGATGCCTAGGAAGAGTCTCAGGTGAATCCAGGAGACTATAGTGGAGGACTATTCAGTTTTCCAATCAATTTGCTTAAAAAAACTCTACAAAACCGTAATAAAAAAACAAACAAAAAAAGCAGACCAAACAAACACACAAAACCCCCCAACCAATAATCCCCAAAGAGACAAAAAAAGCCCCCAAAAAAGCCCACCAAAAAACCCACCCAAAACTGAAAAAAAAAGCCCCAAACCCAACACAAAAAATCAGGGTGAAGGTTTTTAGTAACTTTAAAAATAACAAAACAAAACGAAACAAAAAAAACCCAGAAAGTCACACTTCTAAAGGTGCTGTCCCAGCCTCTTCTCTCAGCAGGGAGGACATCCTGAAGTGGAGCCAGTTGGAAGAAAGCGGGACGGGGCAGCACCTGGGCCATTGTCACAGGACGGCCCTGTGGCTGCCCCACTGCCAAAACCTGGACACATAAATCAAACACAGGTATGCACATGTGCTTAGACACAGCAAAAATATATTTGTCTGAAAAGAATACAGGTCCATTTCTATCACTGGAAAGAGCATAATGCCTCGTCTCAGCTTTCTTTTCAGTCATTACAAATGTTTCGAAAATAAAGGAGTGCAGAAAATGGAAATATCCAAGATCAACATGAGGACCAGTAACAAAGATTCCATTTTTGAAACTGCATTGGGAATCCTCTGCAGAAATTGACTCAGAGCTCTAAGATTTACAAAAAAGACCAAGAGGATTGGAGTCAATACAACACAGTGTCTGGAGACTTCAGCTGGTTGCCTTGATTTCTCAAATATGATGGAGGAAGCACCTTAGCAACTACAGCTGCCAGTTCTCTCAGGGCCCTGACATGCCTCTGGGTGGGTGCCATGGTCTTGCATGCTCAGGTTCCTCAAGTGGTCTGAAAGCTGACCTGCTACTATGGGTTAGAATCAAGTCCACCAGTCCAATAACCTGAGAGATGTGGAAATAGTGACTGGCAGTAAAAATTGAGACCAACACTTGTTGAGTACCTCAGCCTTCTCCTTGTCTGTTGTCACTAGTCCTGTCTGGCTTATGGGGGTGGGGGGGGGGGGGAATAGGGGAGGTGTGATAGGTTTCTTTTCATCTTCCTTTTCCCACTGAAATACCCGTAGGTGCCTTTATTATTCTTAGTTTTGGCATGCTTTTCCAAATTCAGCTTCAACTGAGCCTTAGCTATACTGATCCCATCCTCACACACTCATGTGTTACCACTGTATTTTTCCCATGATTTGTCTCGCTGTGTATCGTCTGCATATTACCTACTTGCATCACATCTATTAATTTTCAATAACCTTCTGGCTTTAACTTGCTTTCAAAAAAAAACCTTTTTGAACCTTTTCACCTCAGAAATTCACCTGGGAAACCCCAAATCCCCAGAATTCGACCCAAAATTCACCTGGCACCCCAAATTCACCCTCCAAATTCGCTCCAAAATGATTGGCAACTTTACACACTCCATTTTCCCACAAAAGGATCTAGAGCCCTGTGCGCTTCGTATACAAACTAAATGCAAAAAACCTTTCTATTCATTCTCAGCAAAAAGACGTCCTATTCCTCCTTCTTTTGGACAAAACTGCCTTCACTTTCAAACTTATTCTCTTGCTCGCTTACCTGCATAATGCTTAGTCCCTGTTCTGCATGCTCATTTTCTTCACTTTTACAAGGAATCCTCTCCTCATCTTCTTCTTCCTCTGCTTCAACATGCAAAAACAAACCAAAAATTGTCTCTTCTACAGAAAATGAGGGGAGAAAAGAACACAAATGATAACCAATACCCTGCCAAGTAGAAATTTCTTCTATATTTCAGTGACTGATAGGCAGAAAAAATGAATTTCATCTGGGGAAAGAAAGACATTCTAGGAATATTCAGACTGCTATCTTGCCCCAGGTAAAACATTTACCATGGCCTTAGCGTTAATGAGCTTGTGAACATCAGCTGCCAAGAGGAAGGACATTTCCTCCAGTTTCACACAATACTTGGTCAGTACATCTGCTATCTGTGCAATCAAAGAATACAGAAAAGCAACAACAATGAAAAGTAGAACTCAAATATCAATTTCCCAAGTTAAAATCTACATGAACAAGACAATTTTTCCATTCAAGTGAATTCGATTTAATTAATTCATTAACTACATAAGTAGCATTCTCACGTTCAAGAACGGAATTCAAAGAATCAACGTTGCTTCTTCTGAGACATTGAAGCCTGAGTAGATCCCAACTTCAAATCTAGTAGGACGCCATGAAAGCAATACCTGCTACATTTAGTACATGTAAACTACAAAGACATCTAGAACAGCTCTAAAAGATGAGCAAACCCATGAACTTTGAAGGAGACGCTAGCAAGAAATGTGGAAATAGGCTTTATCTGCCCAGTGCTTTTCCCAAAAGCACGGGCACTCCTTGGCGTCAGTGAGAGTCTCTGTCTCATTATTCAGCAGCTGGCTTAGGGTAAAAAAGGATGCATGCAATCACTTCATTCCTGTTCATGACATAAACTTACTGCATCATCGTGGAAGCCATTTACTTGGAAATATAGCCTAAAAAATAGGTGTCAGACTGGGTACATATCTAGATTGCTATGAGCAAAACCAATTTCTTTTTAACAGGAAAGCCATACAATATGCCTGCCATGGCAAATATTAGTCTACTAGCCCTGCACTTCAACGGGCAGTGAGCAGTTCATGACACCAAATTTACGTTTGGCAAGGAGACAGTCTATTTATTACAAGCCCCTAGTTCTAGAACCAAGAATTCAGGAGTTGCTCATTCCCAATGAAAATCTGTCCATTTCATACCTTTGGGGTTTTATGCTTCTGTTCTTTACCTGTCTTGAGTGTGGCTTTCTTGTGAAGTCACTGATGGGTGTTTTTCCAACACATTTCTGCTGATTACACGGTAATTGCATGGCATCAGCAGACATCTCTGAATGTCTCTTGAAAGTATGCTTTTTACTCTTCCTAGAGGACCTTGTCTTCTTCTTTCCTTCACCCAAAAGGTGGGCTAAGTGAGCCTTCAAAGAACCATCATCTCAACAATTAGAATTCTTTCAAACCTACTGAATGGAGAACAGCGACAAAAAAATTTTAAAAAGACTAGTACGCGAAAGACAGCAGAAGAGAAAGGTAAAGTAATGAATCCTACATGCCACATGCATAACTCTCTTCATTCAAGGCTATTTTCAAAATGAGAAGAAAAAAAAAAAAAAGATCATCTTTTCCTCAGAGAGGAAAAGAAAGTGGAGTAAGTGGATTGTGTTGCCTTGCCTACAGTTACCAGAAAAGTCAACAGCAGAGTTGAAAACTCCTGAAGCTGGCTAACTACGCCTCTAAATGTTTTACTACTGTGTTATGATTCTGTCTTCAGTTAATAGAACCCGATATACAACAAAGAGATGGGAGCACATGGAGATGCATTGGAGAGCCTACGCTGGAGGTAACACATTCATTTTTTACTCAAACAAATCCAAATTAGAAATGTTGAAAATGACCTGGGGCCATTTCAACAGCCAGCAAACTAACACAACCAACCTTTGGCTTTTATTCAATCCTTTGCTTATTTTACCTGGACCTTGAAGATCTGTCTGCAGCCTTCCTCTCTGCAAATATATCACACTCGTCCTATTGAGAACCCATGGCTCATCACAGCTGCTTCGCCACGCCTGCTTCCAGAAGAACTGGCAACTACAAGCTGGGAGCCAAGAGATACAACACTTCACTTGGAAAAGGGCCTTCCATGAATCCTAGAATCCCAGAATGGTTTGGACTGGAAGCGACCTTAGAGACAGAGTCTCTTCTTCCCACATCCTGACATGGGCAGGGACACTTTTCCACTAGTCCAGGTTGCTCCATGTCTGCTCCAGCCTGGCCCCGGACACTTCCTGCCATGGGGCTCCTACACAGCCTCTTTGAGCAACATGTGACAGGCCTCAGCACCCACACAAGGAAGAATTCCTTTCCAATATCCCATCTACCCCAGCCCTCTGGCAGTTTGAAGCTATTCCCCCTTGTCCTGCGAGTCCAGAACCTTTTCCAAAGTCCCTCCCCAGCTATCTTGGAGCCCCAGCAGGCACTGCAAGGGGCTCGAAGGTCTCCCTGGAGCCTTCTGTTCTCCAGATTGGACACCCTCAGCTCTCCCAGACTGTCCTAGAGCAAAGAAGCTCCACCTTTCAAACCACCTTAGAAGCCTCCTACCGGCCAAACTCGATGGCAACGCTGGCCTTCCGGGCCCTACGGATATCGCTTCCGGTGTCGTTCGGGGTCACTCCCGGCTCTCTCCCCGCCCCCCATGGGGCCCTCAGGCAATGCCGCTCCGACGCAGCTCCTGCCGCTGTCAGACCAGCGGGGGGGGGGGCGCCAGCCCAGCCTCATCCACAATCCACACTGTCCTCGGCGGCTGCTGCGGGCTCATGGCGGCCCACACACCCGGAAGCAGAGCTCCGAACACAGAGGATCATAGCCCCACATTTGTGTTCGTCTCTGCACAAGGCAGGGCAGACTTGCCATGCCCGGACTTTTCAGTTCAGCACGAAAATGAGAATAAACCTGCGCCATGGGGGAGGAAACCTCTAAACACTCCCTCATACGTGGTCGCTCAACTTAATGCCTAGGCACTTGCCATTCCTAAGGCTACACTAAAGCCCTTTTTACCTTGCGGGAAAGAAATGCCATTGTTCTGGTGTGCAGCTAAAGGCGGAGCACAGGCAGGCCAGGGCAAAAGCTGGGGCAGTGCCCGTCCTCAAGCCTTCGCTGTGCTGTACTCCTTGCAGCTAAAGCGAAGCCAGATGGACGCGAGGAAGAAGGACAAGGCGCTCTTAAAGTAGCCCCTTGGCAGCAGCCCTGAAAGGGCGCATAACACTCGGCGTCTAGCTGCCCTCCGTTCTACATACTCGCGGCTCCCTTTGCTGACTTGCAAAAGTTGCTACCAGAGCAGAGGCGGCCAGATTGAAGAGGCTGTGTCTAAGTTCACCTTTTCCTTACTGAACGTAAGCCACGTCCAGCTCCTCGCTGCACTCTGGATTTCCCTTCTCCGCGGCACTTAGCGTGGTGCTGTGTGTGTGCAACTCGGCGCCTAGAAGTGACCGCCAATGCTTTCAGAGCGGGCTGCAAGGGAACCAAAGAGCAGCACAAGCAGCAGTGCTTCAGCTTGCTCCTTCCGACTGCTAAGGGCACTTGGGAAGGCAAGCGAGAGTCAACCACCTTCCTCTCCTAGTAGCCTCTAACGTGGTGCACACAAGCACGGCACATAGCCGCTTCGTTCACCGCCCTCGCCCTCGCCCACGCCTTGCTCCGCTTTCACTTGTCGGCGGCCAGAAGCCGCCGCAGGGGCGCCACATACCCAGCAGTGTGCGGGCAGCCAAGAGCTCGAGAACGCTGCTTCTGCCCAAGCCCGCTTAGGGCGTGCACCTTTGTTCTCAGAGCTCCGTGTAACAGTCTGCCTTTCTCGCAGTTCGAATGGAAATCGAAAGCTTTTCGCCTACGCCCTTCACAGAGATCCGTTGCCAGGACGAGAATGTCTTGTGGCCGGAGCTCGCCCCCGCCGCGAGGAAGCTGCTCTTAGCACCGCGTTGCAGGGACACGTCTCGCTTCTTGACTTCGTGCTTAGCGCTCTCCGAATTCGCTGCTAGCTCCGCGGTCCTTCTCAGCTTCAAGTAGCTGCGCTCGCAGTACATAGAGCTTCGCAAGGACCGAAGACCCGGAGGGACGTATCGCACACGACAATGTGCCAGGACAGAGACGTGTTCTACATTGTCCCTTCTCGTCATCCAGTTTGTGCCTCTGCTGCTTCTGCTGTTAGGAATCGCTCCTTGAAAGACGAGCGAGAGCGTCTTTCTGGGTGCATTGCACTGAGTGAGTGCTCGCTAGGGACTTTGCACTCGGAGCCAAGGCAACAGGGCGTGCTTGTCCGCAGAACTGAGAGCACGCTGTTGGGCAGAGCTGAAACTGACCGCTGCAGTTCAGCTCTCTCCGGACGGCAGACGCCGAAGAACGAAGCCGCTTGCGAGCGGCGCAGTGCAGCGAAGAGCACACGAGCAGCCAAAGAGCTCCTTCACAATCGCTTTCACTTCTCAGTGCTCTTGCTGCTTGGAAAAGCAGCACACAGCCGTTGCACGCCAGGGCAAAAGCTGGGGCAGTGCCCGTCCTCACTCCTTCGCTGTGCTGTACTCCTTGCAGCTAGAGCGAAGCGAGAAGGACGCGAGGACGAAGAAGGCGTTCTTAAAGTAGCCCCTTGTCAGCAGCCCTGAAAGGGCGCATAACACACGGCGTCTCGCTGCCCTCCGTTCTACATACTCGCGGCTCCCTTTGCCGTCTTGCAAAAGTTGCTACCAGAGCAGAGGCGGCCAGATTGAAGAGGCTGTGCTTAGGTTCACCTTCTCCTTACTGCACGTAAGCCACGTCCAGCTCCTCGCTGCACTCTGGATTTCCCTTCTCCGCGGCACTTAGCGTGGTGCTGTGTGTGTGCAACTCGGCGCCTAGAAGCGACTGCCAATGCTTTCAGAGCGGGCTGCAAGGGAACCAAGGAGCAGCACAAGCAGCAGTGCTTCAGCTTGCTCCTTCCGACTGCTAAGGGCACTTGGGAAGGCAAGCGAGAGTCAACCACCTTCCTCTCCTAGTAGCCTCTAACGTGGTGCACACAAGCACGGCACATAGCCGCTTCGTTCACCGCCCTCGCCCACGCCTGGCTCCGCTTTCACTTGTCGGCGGCCAGAAGCCGCCGCAGGGGCGCCACATACCCAGCAGTGTGCGGGCAGCCAAGAGCTCGAGAACGCTGCTTCTGCCCAAGCCCGCCTAGGGCGTGCACCTTTGTTCTCAGAGCTCCGTGTAACAGTCTGCCTTTCTCGCAGTTCGAATGGAAATCGAAAGCTTTTCGCCTACGCCCTTCACAGAGATCCGTTGCCAGGACGAGAATGTCTCGTGGCCGGAGCTCGCCCCCGCCGCGAGGAAGCTGCTCTTAGCACCGCGTTGCAGGGACACGTCTCGCTTCTTGACTTCGTGCTTAGCGCTCTCCGAATTCGCTGCTAGCTCCGCGGTCCGTCTCAGCTGCAAGTAGCTGCGCTCGCAGTACATAGAGCTTCGCAAGGACCGAAGACCCGGAGGGACGTATCGCACACGACAATGTGCCAGGACAGAGACGTGTTCTACATTGTCCCTTCTCGTCATCCAGTTTGTGCCTCTGCTGCTTCTGCTGTTAGGAATCGCTCCTTGAAAGACGAGCGAGAGCGTCTTTCTGGGTGCATTGCACTGAGTGAGTGCTCGCTAGGGACTTTGCACTCGGAGCCAAGGCAACAGGGCGTGCTTGTCCGCAGAACTGAGAGCGCGCTGTTGGGCAGAGCTGAAACTGACCGCTGCAGTTCAGCTCTCTCCGGACGGCAGACGCCGAAGAACGAAGCCGCTTGCGAGTGGCGCAGTGCAGCGAAGAGCACACGAGCAGCCAAAGAGCTCCTTCACAATCGCTTTCACTTCTCAGTGCTCTTGCTGCTTGGAAAAGCAGCACACAGCCGTTGCACGCCAGGGCAAAAGCTGGGGCAGTGCCCGTCCTCACTCCTTCGCTGTGCTGTACTCCTTGCAGCTAAAGCGAAGCGAGAAGGACGCCAGGAAGTAGAAGGCCTTCTTAAAGTAGCCCCTTGTCAGCAGCCCTGAAAGGGCGCATAACACACGGCGTCTCGCTGCCCTCCGTTCTACATACTCGCGTCTCCCTTTGCCGACTTGCCAAAGTTGCTACCAGAGCAGAGGCGGCCAGATTGAAGAGGCTGTGCTTAGGTTCACCTTCTCCTTACTGCACGTAAGCCACGTCAAGCTCCTCGCTGCACTCTGGATTTCCCTTCTCCGCGGCACTTAGCGTGGTGCTGTGTGTGTGCAACTCGGCGCCTAGAAGTGACCGCCAATGCTTTCAGAGCGGGCTGCAAGGGAACCAAGGAGCAGCACAAGCAGCAGTGCTTCAGCTTGCTCCTTCCGACTGCTAAGGGCACTTGGGAAGGCAAGCGAGAGTCAACCACCTTCCTCTCCTAGTAGCCTCTAACGTGGTGCACACAAGCACGGCACTTAGCCGCTTCGTTCACCGCCCTCGCCCTCGCCCACGCCTGGCTCCGCTTTCACTTGCCGGCGGCCAGAAGCCGCCGCAGGGGCGCCACATACCCAGCAGTGTGCCGGCAGCCAAGCGCTCGAGAACGCTGCTTCTGCCCAAGCCCGCCTAGGGCGTGCACCTTTGTTCTCAGAGCTCCGTGTAAAAGTCGGCCTTTCTCGCAGTTCGAATGGAAATCGAAAGCTTTTCGCCTACGCCCTTCACAGATATCCGTTGCTAGGACGAGACTGTCTGGTGGCCGGAGCTCGCCCCCGCCGCGAGGAAGCTGCTCTTAGCACCGCGTTGCAGGGACACGTCTCGCTTCTTGACTTCGTGCTTAGCGCTCTCCGAATTCGCCGCTAGCTCCGCGGTCCTTCTCAGCTGCAAGTAGCAGCGCTCGCAGTACATAGAGCTTCGCAAGGACCGAAGACCCGGAGGGACGTATCGCACACGACAATGTGCCAGGACAGAGACGTGTTCTACATTGTCCCTTCTCGTCATCCAGTTTGTGCCTCTGCTGCTTCTGCTGTTAGGAATCGCTCCTTGAAAGACGAGCGAGAGCGTCTTTCTGGGTGCATTGCACTGAGTGAGTGCTCGCTAGGGACTTTGCACTCGGAGCCAAGGCAACAGGGCGTGCTTGTCCGCAGAACTGAGAGCGCGCTGTTGGGCAGAGCTGAAACTGACCGCTGCAGTTCAGCTCTCTCCGGACGGCAGACGCCGAAGAACGAAGCCGCTTGCGAGCGGCGCAGTGCAGCGAAGAGCACACGAGCAGCCAAAGAGCTCCTTCACAATCGCTTTCACTTCTCAGTGCTCTTGCTGCTTGGAAAAGCAGCACACAGCCGTTGCACGCCAGGGCAAAAGCTGGGGCAGTGCCCGTCTTCACTCCTTCGCTGTGCTGTACTCCTTGCAGCTAGAGCGAAGCGAGAAGGACGCGAGGACGAAGAAGGCGTTCTTAAAGTAGCCCCTTGTCAGCAGCCTTGAAAGGGCGCATAACACACGGCGTCTCGCTGCCCTCCGTTCTACATACTCGCGGCTCCCTTTACCGACTTGCAAAAGTTGCAACCAGTGCAGAGGCGGCCAGATTGAAGAGGCAGTGCCTAAGTTCACCTTCTCCTTACTGCACGTAAGCCACGTCCAGCTCCTCGCTGCACTCTGGATTTCCCTTCTCCGCGGCACTTAGCGTGGTGCTGTGTGTGTGCAACTCGGCGCCTAGAAGCGACTGCCAATGCTTTCAGAGCGGGCTGCAAGGGAACCAAGGAGCAGCACAAGCAGCAGTGCTTCAGCTTGCTCCTTCCGACTGCTAAGGGCACTTGGGAAGGCAAGCGAGAGTCAACCACCTTCCTCTCCTAGTAGCCTCTAACGTGGTGCACACAAGCACGGCACATAGCCGCTTCGTTCACCGCCCTCGCCCACGCCTGGCTCCGCTTTCACTTGTCGGCGGCCAGAAGCCGCCGCAGGGGCGCCACATACCCAGCAGTGTGCGGGCAGCCAAGAGCTCGAGAACGCTGCTTCTGCCCAAGCCCGCCTAGGGCGTGCACCTTTGTTCTCAGAGCTCCGTGTAACAGTCTGCCTTTCTCGCAGTTCGAATGGAAATCGAAAGCTTTTCGCCTACGCCCTTCACAGAGATCCGTTGCCAGGACGAGAATGTCTCGTGGCCGGAGCTCGCCCCCGCCGCGAGGAAGCTGCTCTTAGCACCGCGTTGCAGGGACACGTCTCGCTTCTTGACTTCGTGCTTAGCGCTCTCCGAATTCGCTGCTAGCTCCGCGGTCCGTCTCAGCTGCAAGTAGCTGCGCTCGCAGTACATAGAGCTTCGCAAGGACCGAAGACCCGGAGGGACGTATCGCACACGACAATGTGCCAGGACAGAGACGTGTTCTACATTGTCCCTTCTCGTCATCCAGTTTGTGCCTCTGCTGCTTCTGCTGTTAGGAATCGCTCCTTGAAAGACGAGCGAGAGCGTCTTTCTGGGTGCATTGCACTGAGTGAGTGCTCGCTAGGGACTTTGCACTCGGAGCCAAGGCAACAGGGCGTGCTTGTCCGCAGAACTGAGAGCGCGCTGTTGGGCAGAGCTGAAACTGACCGCTGCAGTTCAGCTCTCTCCGGACGGCAGACGCCGAAGAACGAAGCCGCTTGCGAGCGGCGCAGTGCAGCGAAGAGCACACGAGCAGCCAAAGAGCTCCTTCACAATCGCTTTCACTTCTCAGTGCTCTTGCTGCTTGGAAAAGCAGCACACAGCCGTTGCACGCCAGGGCAAAAGCTGGGGCAGTGCCCGTCCTCACTCCTTCGCTGTGCTGTACTCCTTGCAGCTAGAGCGAAGCGAGAAGGACGCGAGGACGAAGAAGGCGTTCTTAAAGTAGCCCCTTGTCAGCAGCCCTGAAAGGGCGCATAACACACGGCGTCTCGCTGCCCTCCGTTCTACATACTCGCGTCTCCCTTTGCTGACTTGCAAAAGTTGCTACCAGAGCAGAGGCGGCCAGATTGAAGAGGCTGTGCTTAGGTTCACCTTCTCCTTACTGCACGTAAGCCACGTCCAGCTCCTCGCTGCACTCTGGATTTCCCTTCTCCGCGGCACTTAGCGTGGTGCTGTGTGTGTGCAACTCGGCGCCTAGAAGTGACCGCCAATACTTTCACAGAGGGCTGCAAGGGAACCAAAGAGCAGCACAAGCAGCAGTGCTTCAGCTTGCTCCTTCCGACTGCTAAGGGCACTTGGGAAGGCAAGCGAGAGTCAACCACCTTCCTCTCCTAGTAGCCTCTAACGTGGTGCACACAAGCACGGCACTTAGCCGCTTCGTTCACCGCCCTCGCCCACGCCTGGCTCCGCTTTCACTTGTCGGCGGCCAGAAGCCGCCGCAGGGGCGCCACATACCCAGCAGTGTGCGGGCAGCCAAGAGCTCGAGAACGCTGCTTCTGCCCAAGCCCGCCTAGGGCGTGCACCTTTGTTCTCAGAGCTCCGTGTAACAGTCTGCCTTTCTCGCAGTTCGAATGGAAATCGAAAGCTTTTCGCCTACGCCCTTCACAGAGATCCGTTGCTAGGAAGAGAATGTCTCGTGGCCGGAGCTCGCCCCCGCCGCGAGGAAGCTGCTCTTAGCACCGCGTTGCAGGGACACGTCTCGCTTCTTGACTTCGTGCTTAGCGCTCTCCGAATTCGCTGCTAGCTCCGCGGTCCTTCTCAGCTTCAAGTAGCTGCGCTCGCAGTACATAGAGCTTCGCAAGGACCGAAGACCCGGAGGGACGTATCGCACACGACAATGTGCCAGGACAGAGACGTGTTCTACATTGTCCCTTCTCGTCATCCAGTTTGTGCCTCTGCTGCTTCTGCTGTTAGGAATCGCTCCTTGAAAGACGAGCGAGAGCGTCTTTCTGGGTGCATTGCACTGAGTGAGTGCTCGCTAGGGACTTTGCACTCGGAGCCAAGGCAACAGGGCGTGCTTGTCCGCAGAACTGAGAGCACGCTGTTGGGCAGAGCTGAAACTGACCGCTGCAGTTCAGCTCTCTCCGGACGGCAGACGCCGAAGAACGAAGCCGCTTGCGAGCGGCGCAGTGCAGCGAAGAGCACACGAGCAGCCAAAGAGCTCCTTCACAATCGCTTTCACTTCTCAGTGCTCTTGCTGCTTGGAAAAGCAGCACACAGCCGTTGCACGCCAGGGCAAAAGCTGGGGCAGTGCCCGTCCTCACTCCTTCGCTGTGCTGTACTCCTTGCAGCTAAAGCGAAGCGAGAAGGACGCGAGGAAGTAGAAGGCCTTCTTAAAGTAGCCCCTTGTCAGCAGCCCTGAAAGGGCGCATAACACACGGCGTCTCGCTGCCCTCCGTTCTACATACTCGCGTCTCCCTTTGCCGACTTGCCAAAGTTGCTACCAGAGCAGAGGCGGCCCGATTGAAGAGGCTGTGCTTAGGTTCACCTTCTCCTTACTGCACGTAAGCCACGTCCAGCTCCTCGCTGCACTCTGGATTTCCCTTCTCCGCGGCACTTAGCGTGGTGCTGTGTGTGTGCAACTCGGCGCCTAGAAGCGACTGCCAATGCTTTCAGAGCGGGCTGCAAGGGAACCAAGGAGCAGCACAAGCAGCAGTGCTTCAGCTTGCTCCTTCCGACTGCTAAGGGCACTTGGGAAGGCAAGCGAGAGTCAATTACCTTCCTCTCCTAATAGCCTCTAACGTGGTGCACACAAGCACGGCACATAGCCGCTTCGTTCACCGCCCTCGCCCACGCCTACGCCTGGCTCCGCTTTCACTTGCCGGCGGCCAGAAGCCGCTGCAGGGGCGCCACATACCCAGCAGTGTGCGGGCAGCCAAGAGCTCGAGAACGCTGCTTCTGCCCAAGCCAGCCTAGGGCGTGCACCTTTGTTCTCAGAGCTCCGTGTAACAGTCTGCCTCTCTCGCAGTTCGAATGGAAAACGAAAGCTTTTCGCCTACGCCCTTCACAGAGATCCGTTGCCAGGACGAGAATGTCTTGTGGCCGGGGCTCGCCCCCGCCGCCAGGAAGCTGCTCTTAGCACCGCGTTGCAGGGACACGTCTCGCTTCTTGACTTCGTGCTTAGCGCTCTCCGAATTCGCCGCTAGCTCCGCGGTCCTTCTCAGCTGCAAGTAGCAGCGCTCGCAGTACATAGAGCTTCGCAAGGACCGAAGACCCGGAGGGACATATCGCACACGACAATGTGCCAGGACAAGGACGTTCTACACTGAGTGGAGACAGAGACAGACCGAGAATTCTACACTGCCCCTTCTCTTCGGCCATCTTGTGCTCTGCTGCCTCTGCTGTGACGAATCGGTCCTTGAAAAACCAGCGAGAGCGTCTCTCCAGGCACTGAGTGTGAGCTCCCTAGGGACTTTTTCCACCTCCAAAAATACATGGGTAAGTCCTAAAAGTTTTGGTTTGATCAAGAATAGTTACGTCCAAGTATTGCTGTTCTAAACACCCTTGGTTTCAGTCTGAACTTAACTGCTTGTTTCTGTCTTTTTGCCTAGTGGCAATCTAATTCTAAGGTAACTAGATGTGTTAGATATCCATAAGTTACATCTCAGGTTAGGTGGGATAATTGGCTGGGAAGAAAATGGAATTGAGAATTTGGAAAGAATCCAAAGTGAGCTGATGTCACAATCCGAGATTCCCTTGGGTTCCAAATCCTTTCATTTGTGTTTTTGTGGGCTTTTTTGAAGGCGGTGTACAGTTGAAGCCATGATTTAGCTGCGGTGAGACCTGCTCTGCTGTAAAAGCATTATTTTCTCAGTGAGCATGGACAACAGTTAGAGTGTCGTCTTTTAAGATTCCCTGCACTCCACTTATGGTGGCAAAAGCAGTGCCTTGACTGTAATCATAAAAGTGATTACAGCTTCATTGCTTTGACATCATGTAGGATGCTTCCTCCATCTGCTGTGGTCAGCATTAAGTAACAGATTTCTCAGTTTCTAGGAAGAGTCTAGCAAACAATCACCTTGCTCCTTCTCTTGCATTTATTCATCACTGCTATGCTGCTATACAGACAGATAGTCTGTTTATGATTCAACAATTCAATGGGACATCAAGTAAATAGCAAAGCAAAACTAACTACCGAAAGCACTATAAGGGCCAGAGATTAGCTTGGATCAAAACAGGTATTCTCCTAGCATTGTTTACAAACGACTCAGCATGTGAAACAGAAGGCACAATGTAGTTTGTGCCTTGTTTTGGGCATGCTCGGAAGAAGGAAATTCTGATTTCACATATGGGAAAAGAAATGTTGACATTTGAATGAGATTGTTCATACCCCAGAAAAGGTTGCTTTGAAAGGTTGTGGAAGTCCTGTGTGGAAACACGGCTTTACAAGTCCTTTCCACCAGGAGACAACAGCTGCAGAACATCTGGGTGTGCCAGTGTTGAGAGCACCAGCAAAGATCAAAGTGGAGAAGTTGGTGAACAATGGCAGTGGCCTGGGGGAGAGCAAGTGGGGTGCTGGCTGTGGGACCAGGGGAGTCCTGACTGATTTAGGAGGCGTGTGATGGTCTGTGCCAGCAAGCGGAGTAGTGCTGTGGCCTTGGCACACTGCGAATACTGGAATTCAGTGGGGTCACTGGGCAGGCTGAGTGTGTGAGCTGCTGGAGGGACCCAGGTTGCCCACATGTAAACATCCAGTCTCACTCTTGCCAGCCACAGAAAGGAGCAGGATGTGGCTGCTGGCGATGCCTGTCATGTATATGTAGTGTATATGCGTGCTATCCCAGCCTGCTGGGAACACTTCTTCTTTGGGACTGCTTGGGCTGAGGGAGAGAAAGCAGTGGTAGTTTCTGAGGTTTCGAGTTTGCTCGAGTTTCTCAGGCTGTTTCTGGAGCCACCCAGAGTTCTCTTCCTTGAAGCATTTCAAGTCCTGCTAATTTTCAAAATTCAAACAGACACAGCCCTAAGCTAGTTGATCTGACTTCAGAGCTATTCTTACGCTGAGCTGTTGGATGATCTGATCTCCTGAGATGTCTTCCATTTCAGTTTATGACCTGGTTCTTGTGAAAAATAGGATCTTTTAGCCTGGAGAAGAGAGGTTTCTGGAGAGACAGTATTGTGGCCTTTGAATATGTAAAGAGGGTATAAGACCAATGGAGAAAGACTTTTTAGGAAGGTTTGCAGAGAAAGGACAAGGGGACATGCTTTCAAACTGAGACTAGGTTTAGATTGGCTAAAAGGAAAAGCTTTTCTACAATGAAGCTGGTGAGACACTCAAACGGCTGTTCCAGAGAAGTTGTGGATGCCCCATCATTGAGAGTGCTCCTTATCAGTTTGGCTAGTCTTGAGCAATTTGATCTACTGTAAGATCTACCTGGCAAGGAAGTAGGACTAGGTGATCTTTAATCACAGACTGTTGTATGATTCCGTGAAAGACAGAATGCAATAAAGTTCATAATTCAGATTTTGGCGCAGACATATTTATAATTTCTCACTTTATGCATCATTGCAATGACAACTTGTTAGCTTCTGAAATGATTAGCTGAGATTGATTTCCTTCCTTAGTTTCATTTTCCCTGTTATTCCTTCACTCTTGGACCTTTTTTTCACTAGATTTCCTCTTTCAGTAAACTGCCCTTAAGTATCACTTTGCTCCCCACCTGGCTTTTTTTTTTTTTTTTTTTTTTTTTTCAATGACACCTTTTCACTGGTTCGTTTTGGGCCTTTGCTGCTTGAAGTCCAGCAGCCTCCTTGTCAGAGCATTACGGAGCTTTCTTTACAGCTTCATCACTATGCAAAAAGCCATAAATTACTGTGTTCCATCTCACATACCATCAAGTATCACACTAATATTCCCTCTGCTGAAAAGCTGGTTGGCTTACATAGACCAGCCAAAAACCAGGAAATCCAGATGGCAGCAAGAATCTTGTAGACTACTCCCGCTGTTCATTTAAATTCTGGAGAAGTCACGTGAGGTATCACATTCTCTTGAAAGAAGTGTCTATCATCTCGGACATTCTAGAATGGGCTATTAATATTGTCATGAGTTTCTGGCTAGACTTTTTAGTATGCCAATTCAAATTCAAATGATCTGAAATGATAGAACTTCAAGAATTGTTTTTCCCAGAATCGAAGTATGATGGAGTTATATAGGGAGAATCTTAATCTTAGTTATTCTATTCCATCTCACATCATGGCTGGGGGCAGGGAGAAGGGAGTATCTTTGGGGGACAATGGGTTCCGGTGTAGTCAGTAAGCTGGGCAGAGGAGCCATCAGGTATTGTCTGTTGTCGGGGGGGGGATTCATGTGAACTCTTCCTTTCTTGTACCCTGCCACCAGTATTGTTGCTAAAATTGTTTGTTTTCTCATCCAAGTGACAAAATCAGCACACTTAATGAGGGATGAAGAGGGAGCAGCGACCTCGGAACAGGAGGAAGAAGAAGCAGAGCCTGCTGTCCTCCAGAAGAAAAAAAACGCTACCAGCCAACTTTGCATCATCTGTGAACTTCCTGGGCGTGTACTCTATCCCCTTGTCCAGATCACTGAGCAAGATATTAAACAGGACTGGGCCCAAGACTGAGCCTTGGGGACCAGCTGGATGAACTCTATTTCCCACCACTCTGTGGGCCTGGCCATCACCCAGTTTGTCACCCAGCAAACAGCCCACCCATGCAAACCATAAGCAGACAGTTTCTTCAGGAGAATGATGTGAGACTCATTGCAAAAAAGATCAGGGAGATGCCTAGGAAGAGTCTCAGGTGAATCCAGGAGACTATAGTGGAGGACTATTCAGTTTTCCAATCAATTTGCTTAAAAAAACTCTACAAAACCGTAATAAAAAAACAAACAAAAAAAGCAGACCAAACAAACACACAAAACCCCCCAACCAATAATCCCCAAAGAGACAAAAAAAGCCCCCAAAAAAGCCCACCAAAAAACCCACCCAAAACTGAAAAAAAAAGCCCCAAACCCAACACAAAAAATCAGGGTGAAGGTTTTTAGTAACTTTAAAAATAACAAAACAAAACGAAACAAAAAAAACCCAGAAAGTCACATTTCTAAAGGTGCTGTCCCGGCCTCTTCTCTCAGCAGGGAGGACATCCTGAAGTGGAGCCAGTTGGAAGAAAGCGGGACGGGGCAGCACCTGGGCCATTGTCACAGGACGGCCCTGTGGCTGCCCCACTGCCAAAACCTGGACACATAAATCAAACACAGGTATGCACATGTGCTTAGACACAGCAAAAATATATTTGTCTGAAAAGAATACAGGTCCATTTCTATCACTGGAAAGAGCATAATGCCTCGTCTCAGCTTTCTTTTCAGTCATTACAAATGTTTCGAAAATAAAGGAGTGCAGAAAATGGAAATATCCAAGATCAACATGAGGACCAGTAACAAAGATTCCATTTTTGAAACTGCATTGGGAATCCTCTGCAGAAATTGACTCAGAGCTCTAAGATTTACAAAAAAGACCAAGAGGATTGGAGTCAATACAACACAGTGTCTGGAGACTTCAGCTGGTTGCCTTGATTTCTCAAATATGATGGAGGAAGCACCTTAGCAACTACAGCTGCCAGTTCTCTCAGGGCCCTGACATGCCTCTGGGTGGGTGCCATGGTCTTGCATGCTCAGGTTCCTCAAGTGGTCTGAAAGCTGACCTGCTACTATGGGTTAGAATCAAGTCCACCAGTCCAATAACCTGAGAGATGTGGAAATAGTGACTGGCAGTAAAAATTGAGACCAACACTTGTTGAGTACCTCAGCCTTCTCCTTGTCTGTTGTCACTAGTCCTGTCTGGCTTATGGGGGTGGGGGGGGGGGGAATAGGGGAGGTGTGATAGGTTTCTTTTCATCTTCCTTTTCCCACTGAAATACCCGTAGGTGCCTTTATTATTCTTAGTTTTGGCATGCTTTTCCAAATTCAGCTTCAACTGAGCCTTAGCTATACTGATCCCATCCTCACACACTCATGTGTTACCACTGTATTTTTCCCATGATTTGTCTCGCTGTGTATCGTCTGCATATTACCTACTTGCATCACATCTATTAATTTTCAATAACCTTCTGGCTTTAACTTGCTTTCAAAAAAAAACCTTTTTGAACCTTTTCACCTCAGAAATTCACCTGGGAAACCCCAAATCCCCAGAATTCGACCCAAAATTCACCTGGCACCCCAAATTCACCCTCCAAATTCGCTCCAAAATGATTGGCAACTTTACACACTCCATTTTCCCACAAAAGGATCTAGAGCCCTGTGCGCTTCGTATACAAACTAAATGCAAAAAACCTTTCTATTCATTCTCAGCAAAAAGACGTCCTATTCCTCCTTCTTTTGGACAAAACTGCCTTCACTTTCAAACTTATTCTCTTGCTCGCTTACCTGCATAATGCTTAGTCCCTGTTCTGCATGCTCATTTTCTTCACTTTTACAAGGAATCCTCTCCTCATCTTCTTCTTCCTCTGCTTCAACATGCAAAAACAAACCAAAGATTGTCTCTTCTACAGAAAATGAGGGGAGAAAAGAACACAAATGATAACCAATACCCTGCCAAGTAGAAATTTCTTCTATATTTCAGTGATTGATAGGCAGAAAAAATGAATTTCATCTGGGGAAAGAAAGACATTCTAGGAATATTCAGACTGCTATCTTGCCCCAGGTAAAACATTTACCATGGCCTTAGCGTTAATGAGCTTGTGAACATCAGCTGCCAAGAGGAAGGACATTTCCTCCAGTTTCACACAATACTTGGTCAGTACATCTGCTATCTGTGCAATCAAACAATACAGAAAAGCAACAACAATGAAAAGTAGAACTCAAATATCAATTTCCCAAGTTAAAATCTACATGAACAAGACAATTTTTCCATTCAAGTGAATTCGATTTAATTAATTCATTAACTACATAAGTAGCATTCTCACGTTCAAGAACGGAATTCAAAGAATCAACGTTGCTTCTTCTGAGACATTGAAGCCTGAGTAGATCCCAACTTCAAATCTAGTAGGACGCCATGAAAGCAATACCTGCTACATTTAGTACATGTAAACTACAAAGACATCTAGAACAGCTCTAAAAGATGAGCAAACCCATGAACTTTGAAGGAGACGCTAGCAAGAAATGTGGAAATAGGCTTTATCTGCCCAGTGCTTTTCCCAAAAGCACGGGCACTCCTTGGCGTCAGTGAGAGTCTCTGTCTCATTATTCAGCAGCTGGATTAGGGTAAAAAAGGATGCATGCAATCACTTCATTCCTGTTCATGACATAAACTTACTGCATCATCGTGGAAGCCATTTACTTGGAAATATAGCCTAAAAAATAGGTGTCAGACTGGGTACATATCTAGATTGCTATGAGCAAAACCAATTTCTTTTTAACAGGAAAGCCATACAATATGCCTGCCATGGCAAATATTAGTCTACTAGCCCTGCACTTCAACGGGCAGTGAGCAGTTCATGACACCAAATTTACGTTTGGCAAGGAGACAGTCTATTTATTACAAGCCCCTAGTTCTAGAACCAAGAATTCAGGAGTTGCTCATTCCCAATGAAAATCTGTCCATTTCATACCTTTGGGGTTTTATGCTTCTGTTCTTTACCTGTCTTGAGTGTGGCTTTCTTGTGAAGTCACTGATGGGTGTTTTTCCAACACATTTCTGCTGATTACACGGTAATTGCATGGCATCAGCAGACATCTCTGAATGTCTCTTGAAAGTATGCTTTTTACTCTTCCTAGAGGACCTTGTCTTCTTCTTTCCTTCACCCAAAAGGTGGGCTAAGTGAGCCTTCAAAGAACCATCATCTCAACAATTAGAATTCTTTCAAACCTACTGAATGGAGAACAGCGACAAAAAAATTTTAAAAAGACTAGTACGCGAAAGACAGCAGAAGAGAAAGGTAAAGTAATGAATCCTACATGCCACATGCATAACTCTCTTCATTCAAGGCTATTTTCAAAATGAGAAGAAAAAAAAAAAAAGATCATCTTTTCCTCAGAGAGGAAAAGAAAGTGGAGTAAGTGGATTGTGTTGCCTTGCCTACAGTTACCAGAAAAGTCAACAGCAGAGTTGAAAACTCCTGAAGCTGGCTAACTACGCCTCTAAATGTTTTACTACTGTGTTATGATTCTGTCTTCAGTTAATAGAACCCGATATACAACAAAGAGATGGGAGCACATGGAGATGCATTGGAGAGCCTACGCTGGAGGTAACACATTCATTTTTTACTCAAACAAATCCAAATTAGAAATGTTGAAAATGACCTGGGGCCATTTCAACAGCCAGCAAACTAACACAACCAACCTTTGGCTTTTATTCAATCCCTTTGCTTGTTTTACCTGGACCTTGAAGATCTGTCTGCAGCCTTCCTCTCTGCAAATATATCACACTCGTCCTATTGAGAACCCATGGCTCATCACAGCTGCTTCGCCACGCCTGCTTCCAGAAGAACTGGCAACTACAAGCTGGGAGCCAAGAGATACAACACTTCACTTGGAAAAGGGCCTTCCATGAATCCTAGAATCCCAGAATGGTTTGGACTGGAAGCGACCTTAGAGACAGATTCTCTTCTTCCCACATCCTGACATGGGCAGGGACACTTTTCCACTAGTCCAGGTTGCTCCATGTCCGCTCCAGCCTGGCCCTGGACGCTTCCTGCCATGGGGCTCCTACACAGCCTCTTTGAGCAACATGTGCCAGGCCTCAGCACCCACACAAGGAAGAATTCCTTTCCAATATCCCATCTACCCCAGCCCTCTGGCAGTTTGAAGCTATTCCCCCTTGTCCTGCGAGTCCAGAACCTTTTCCAAAGTCCCTCCCCAGCTATCTTGGAGCCCCAGCAGGCACTGCAAGGGGCTCGAAGGTCTCCCTGGAGCCTTCTGTTCTCCAGATTGGACACCCTCAGCTCTCCCAGACTGTCCTAGAGCAAAGAAGCTCCACCTTTCAAAGCACCTTAGAAGCCTCCTACCGGCCAAACTCGATGGCAACGCTGGCCTTCCGGTCCCTACGGATATCGCTTCCGGTGTCGCTCGGGGTCACTCCCGGCTCTCTCCCCGCCCCCCATGGGGCCCTCAGGCAATGCCGCTCCGACGCAGCTCCTGCCGCTGTCAGACCAGCGGGGGGGCGGGGGGCCAGCCCAGCCTCATCCACAATCCACACTGTCCTCGGCGGCTGCTGCGGGCTCATGGCGGCCCACACACCCGGAAGCAGAGCTCCCAACACAGAGGATCATAGCCCCACATTTGTGTTCGTCTCTGCACAAGGCAGGGCAGACTTGCCATGCCCGGACTTTTCAGTTCAGCACGAAAATGAGAATAAACCTGCGCCATGGGGGAGGAAACCTCTAAAGACTCCCTCATACGTGGTCGCTCAACTTAATGCCTAGGCACTTGCCATTCCTAAGGCTACACTAAAACCCTTTTTACCTTGCGGGAAAGAAATGCCATTGTTCTGGTGTGCAGCTAAAGGCGGAGCACAGGCAGGCCAGGGCAAAAGCTGGGGCAGTGCCCGTCCTCACGCCTTCGCTGTGCTGTACTCCTTGCAGCTAAAGCGAAGCCAGATGGACGCGAGGAAGAAGGACAAGGCGCTCTTAAAGTAGCCCCCTGGCAGCAGCCCTGAAAGGGCGCATAACACTAGGCGTCTAGCTGCCCTCCGCTCTACATACTCGCGTCTCCCTTTGCTGACTTGCAAAAGTTGCTACCAGAGCAGAGGCGGCCAGATTGAAGAGGCTGTGCTTAGGTTCACCTTCTCCTTACTGCACGTAAGCCACGTCAAGCTCCTCGCTGCACTCTGGATTTCCCTTCTCCGCGGCACTTAGCGTGGTGCTGTGTGTGTGCAACTCGGCGCCTAGAAGTGACCGCCAATGCTTTCAGAGCGGGCTGCAAGGGAACCAAGGAGCAGCACAAGCAGCAGTGCTTCAGCTTGCTCCTTCCGACTGCTAAGGGCACTTGGGAAGGCAAGCGAGAGTCAACCACCTTCCTCTCCTAGTAGCCTCTAACGTGGTGCACACAAGCACGGCACATAGCCGCTTCGTTCACCGCCCTCGCCCACGCCTGGCTCCGCTTTCACTTGCCGGCGGCCAGAAGCCGCTGCAGGGGCGCCACATACCCAGCAGTGTGCGGGCAGCCAAGAGCTCGAGAACGCTTCTTCTGCCCAAGCCAGCCTAGGGCGTGCACCTTTGTTCTCAGAGCTCCGTGTAACAGTCTGCCTTTCTCGCAGTTCGAATGGAAATCGAAAGCTTTTCGCCTACGCCCTTCACAGAGATCCGTTGCTAGGACGAGAATGTCTTGTGGCCGGAGCTCGCCCCCGCCGCCAGGAAGCTGCTCTTAGCACCGCGTTGCAGGGACACGTCTCGCTTCTTGACTTCGTGCTTAGCGCTCTCCGAATTCGCTGCTAGCTCCGCGGTCCGTCTCAGCTGCAAGTAGCTGCGCTCGCAGTACATAGAGCTTCGCAAGGACCGAAGACCCGGAGGGACGTATCGCACACGACAATGTGCCAGGACAGAGACGTGTTCTACATTGTCCCTTCTCGTCATCCAGTTTGTGCCTCTGCTGCTTCTGCTGTTAGGAGTCGCTCCTTGAAAGACGAGCGAGAGCGTCTTTCTGGGTGCATTGCACTGAGTGAGTGCTCGCTAGGGACTTTGCACTCGGAGCCAAGGCAACAGGGCGTGCTTGTCCGCAGAACTGAGAGCGCGCTGTTGGGCAGAGCTGAAACTGACCGCTGCAGTTCAGCTCTCTCCGGATGGCAGACGCCGAAGAACGCAGCCGCTTGCGAGCGGCGCAGTGCAGCGAAGAGCACACGAGCAGCCAAAGAGCTCCTTCACAATCGCTTTCACTTCTCAGTGCTCTTGCTGCTTGGAAAAGCAGCACACAGCCGTTGCACGCCAGGGCAAAAGCTGGGGCAGTGCCCGTCCTCACTCCTTCGCTGTGCTGTACTCCTTGCAGCTAGAGCGAAGCGAGAAGGACGCGAGGACGAAGAAGGCGTTCTTAAAGTAGCCCCTTGTCAGCAGCCCTGAAAGGGCGCATAACACACGGCGTCTCGCTGCCCTCCGTTCTACATACTCGCGTCTCCCTTTGCCGACTTGCAAAAGTTGCTACCAGAGCAGAGGCGGCCAGATTGAAGAGGCTGTGCTTAGGTTCACCTTCTCCTTACTGCACGTAAGCCACGTCCAGCTCCTCGCTGCACTCTGGATTTCCCTTCTCCGCGGCACTTAGCGTGGTGCTGTGTGTGTGCAACTCGGCGCCTAGAAGTGACGGCCAATGCTTTCAGAGCGGGCTGCAAGGGAACCAAGGAGCAGCACAAGCAGCAGTGCTTCAGCTTGCTCCTTCCGACTGCTAAGGGCACTTGGGAAGGCAAGCGAGAGTCAACCACCTTCCTCTCCTAGTAGCCTCTAACGTGGTGCACACAAGCACGGCACATAGCCGCTTCGTTCACCGCCCTCGCCCTCGCCCACGCCTGGCTCCGCTTTCACTTGTCGGCGGCCAGAAGCCGCCGCAGGGGCGCCACATACCCAGCAGTGTGCCGGCAGCCAAGAGCTCGAGAACGCTGCTTCTGCCCAAGCCCGCCTAGGGCGTGCACCTTTGTTCTCAGAGCTCCGTGTAACAGTCTGCCTTTCTCGCAGTTCGAATGGAAATCGAAAGCTTTTCGCCTACGCCCTTCACAGATATCCGTTGCTAGGACGAGAATGTCTTGTGGCCGGAGCTCGCCCCCGCCGCCAGGAAGCTGCTCTTAGCACCGCGTTGCAGGGACACGTCTCGCTTCTTGACTTCGTGCTTAGCGCTCTCCGAATTCGCTGCTAGCTCCGCGGTCCGTCTCAGCTGCAAGTAGCTGCGCTCGCAGTACATAGAGCTTCGCAAGGACCGAAGACCCGGAGGGACGTATCGCACACGACAATGTGCCAGGACAGAGACGTGTTCTACATTGTCCCTTCTCGTCATCCAGTTTGTGCCTCTGCTGCTTCTGCTGTTAGGAATCGCTCCTTGAAAGACGAGCGAGAGCGTCTTTCTGGGTGCATTGCACTGAGTGAGTGCTCGCTAGGGACTTTGCACTCGGAGCCAAGGCAACAGGGCGTGCTTGTCCGCAGAACTGAGAGCACGCTGTTGGGCAGAGCTGAAACTGACCGCTGCAGTTCAGCTCTCTCCGGACGGCAGACGCCGAAGAACGAAGCCGCTTGCGAGCGGCGCAGTGCAGCGAAGAGCACACGAGCAGCCAAAGAGCTCCTTCACAATCGCTTTCACTTCTCAGTGCTCTTGCTGCTTGGAAAAGCAGCACACAGCCGTTGCACGCCAGGGCAAAAGCTGGGGCAGTGCCCGTCCTCACTCCTTCGCTGTGCTGTACTCCTTGCAGCTAGAGCGAAGCGAGAAGGACGCGAGGACGAAGAAGGCGTTCTTAAAGTAGCCCCTTGTCAGCAGCCCTGAAAGGGCGCATAACACACGGCGTCTCGCTGCCCTCCGTTCTACATACTCGCGTCTCCCTTTGCCGACTTGCAAAAGTTGCTACCAGAGCAGAGGCGGCCAGATTGAAGAGGCTGTGCTTAGGTTCACCTTCTCCTTACTGCACGTAAGCCACGTCAAGCTCCTCGCTGCACTCTGGATTTCCCTTCTCCGCGGCACTTAGCGTGGTGCTGTGTGTGTGCAACTCGGCGCCTAGAAGTGACCGCCAATGCTTTCAGAGCGGGCTGCAAGGGAACCAAGGAGCAGCACAAGCAGCAGTGCTTCAGCTTGCTCCTTCCGACTGCTAAGGGCACTTGGGAAGGCAAGCGAGAGTCAACCACCTTCCTCTCCTAGTAGCCTCTAACGTGGTGCACACAAGCACGGCACATAGCCGCTTCGTTCACCGCCCTCGCCCTCGCCCACGCCTGGCTCCGCTTTCACTTGTCGGCGGCCAGAAGCCGCCGCAGGGGCGCCACATACCCAGCAGTGTGCCGGCAGCCAAGAGCTCGAGAACGCTGCTTCTGCCCAAGCCCGCCTAGGGCGTGCACCTTTGTTCTCAGAGCTCCGTGTAACAGTCTGCCTTTCTCGCAGTTCGAATGGAAATCGAAAGCTTTTCGCCTACGCCCTTCACAGATATCCGTTGCTAGGACGAGAATGTCTTGTGGCCGGAGCTCGCCCCCGCCGCCAGGAAGCTGCTCTTAGCACCGCGTTGCAGGGACACGTCTCGCTTCTTGACTTCGTGCTTAGCGCTCTCCGAATTCGCTGCTAGCTCCGCGGTCCGTCTCAGCTGCAAGTAGCTGCGCTCGCAGTACATAGAGCTTCGCAATGACCGATGACCCGGAGGGACGTATCGCACACGACAATGTGCCAGGACAGAGACGTGTTCTGCATTGTCCCTTCTCGTCATCCAGTTTGTGCCTCTGCTGCTTCTGCTGTTAGGAGTCGCTCCTTGAAAGACGAGCGAGAGCGTCTTTCTGGGTGCATTGCACTGAGTGAGTGCTCGCTAGGGACTTTGCACTCGGAGCCAAGGCAACAGGGCGTGCTTGTCCGCAGAACTGAGAGCGCGCTGTTGGGCAGAGCTGAAACTGACCGCTGCAGTTCAGCTCTCTCCGGATGGCAGACGCCGAAGAACGAAGCCGCTTGCGAGCGGCGCAGTGCAGCGAAGAGCACACGAGCAGCCAAAGAGCTCCTTCACAATCGCTTTCACTTCTCAGTGCTCTTGCTGCTTGGAAAAGCAGCACACAGCCGTTGCACGCCAGGGCAAAAGCTGGGGCAGTGCCCGTCCTCACTCCTTCACTCCTTGCAGCTAGAGCGAAGCGAGAAGGACGCGAGGACGAAGAAGGCGTTCTTAAAGTAGCCCCCTGTCAGCAGCCCTGAAAGGGCGCATAACACACGGCGTCTCGCTGCCCTCCGTTCTACATACTCGCGGCTCCCTTTGCCGACTTGCAAAAGTTGCTACCAGAGCAGAGGCGGCCAGATTGAAGAGGCTGTGCTTAGGTTCACCTTCCCCTTACTGCACGTAAGCCACGTCCAGCTCCTCGCTGCACTCTGGATTTCCCTTCTCCGCGGCACTTAGCGTGGTGCTGTGTGTGTGCAACTCGGCGCCTAGAAGTGACCGCCAATGCTTTCAGAGCGGGCTGCAAGGGAACCAAGGAGCAGCACAAGCAGCAGTGTTTCAGCTTGCTCCTTCCGACTGCTAAGGGCACTTGGGAAGGCAAGCGAGAGTCAACCACCTTCCTCTCCTAGTAGCCTCTAACGTGGTGCACACAAGCACGGCACATAGCCGCTTCGTTCACCGCCCTCGCCCACGCCTGGCTCCGCTTTCACTTGTCGGCGGCCAGAAGCCGCCGCAGGGGCGCCACATACCCAGCAGTGTGCGGGCAGCCAAGAGCTCGAGAACGCTGCTTCTGCCCAAGCCCGCCTAGGGCGTGCACCTTTGTTCTCAGAGCTCCGTGTAACAGTCTGCTTTTCTCGCAGTTCGAATGGAAATCGAAAGCTTTTCGCCTACGCCCTTCACAGATATCCGTTGCTAGGACGAGAATGTCTTGTGGCCGGAGCTCGCCCCCGCCGCCAGGAAGCTGCTCTTAGCACCGCGTTGCAGGGACACGTCTCGCTTCTTGACTTCGTGCTTAGCGCTCTCCGAATTCGCTGCTAGCTCCGCGGTCCGTCTCAGCTTCAAGTAGCTGCGCTCGCAGTACATAGAGCTTCGCAAGGACCGAAGACCCGGAGGGACGTATCGCACACGACAATGTGCCAGGACAGAGACGTGTTCTACATTGTCCCTTCTCGTCATCCAGTTTGTGCCTCTGCTGCTTCTGCTGTTAGGAGTCGCTCCTTGAAAGACGAGCGAGAGCGTCTTTCTGGGTGCATTGCACTGAGTGAGTGCTCGCTAGGGACTTTGCACTCGGAGCCAAGGCAACAGGGCGTGCTTGTCCGCAGAACTGAGAGCGCGCTGTTGGGCAGAGCTGAAACTGACCGCTGCAGTTCAGCTCTCTCCGGATGGCAGACGCCGAAGAACGAAGCCGCTTGCGAGCGGCGCTGTGCAGCGAAGAGCACACGAGCAGCCAAAGAGCTCCTTCACAATCGCTTTCACTTCTCAGTGCTCTTGCTGCTTGGAAAAGCAGCACACAGCCGTTGCACGCCAGGGCAAAAGCTGGGGCAGTGCCCGTCCTCACTCCTTCGCTGTGCTGTACTCCTTGCAGCTAGAGCGAAGCGAGAAGGACGCGAGGACGAAGAAGGCGTTCTTAAAGTAGCCCCCTGTCAGCAGCCCTGAAAGGGCGCATAACACACGGCGTCTCGCTGCCCTCCGTTCTACATACTCGCGTCTCCCTTTGCCGACTTGCAAAAGTTGCTACCAGAGCAGAGGCGGCCAGATTGAAGAGGCTGTGCTTAGGTTCACCTTCCCCTTACTGCACGTAAGCCACGTCAAGCTCCTCGCTGCACTCTGGATTTCCCTTCTCCGCGGCACTTAGCGTGGTGCTGTGTGTGTGCAACTCGGCGCCTAGAAGTGACCGCCAATGCTTTCAGAGCGGGCTGCAAGGGAACCAAGGAGCAGCACAAGCAGCAGTGCTTCAGCTTGCTCCTTCCGACTGCTAAGGGCACTTGGGAAGGCAAGCGAGAGTCAACCACCTTCCTCTCCTAGTAGCCTCTAACGTGGTGCACACAAGCACGGCACATAGCCGCTTCGTTCACCGCCCTCGCCCTCGCCCACGCCTTGCTCCGCTTTCACTTGTCGGCGGCCAGAAGCCGCCGCAGGGGCGCCACATACCCAGCAGTGTGCGGGCAGCCAAGAGCTCGAGAACGCTGCTTCTGCCCAAGCCCGCCTAGGGCGTGCACCTTTGTTCTCAGAGCTCCGTGTAACAGTCTGCTTTTCTCGCAGTTCGAATGGAAATCGAAAGCTTTTCGCCTACGCCCTTCACAGAGATCCGTTGCTAGGACGAGAATGTCTTGTGGCCGGAGCTCGCCCCCGCCGCCAGGAAGCTGCTCTTAGCACCGCGTTGCAGGGACACGTCTCGCTTCTTGACTTCGTGCTTAGCGCTCTCCGAATTCGCTGCTAGCTCCGCGGTCCGTCTCAGCTGCAAGTAGCTGCGCTCGCAGTACATAGAGCTTCGCAAGGACCGAAGACCCGGAGGGACGTATCGCACACGACAATGTGCCAGGACAGAGACGTGTTTTACATTGTCCCTTCTCGTCATCCAGTTTGTGCCTCTGCTGCTTCTGCTGTTAGGAGTCGCTCCTTGAAAGACGAGCGAGAGCGTCTTTCTGGGTGCATTGCACTGAGTGAGTGCTCGCTAGGGACTTTGCACTCGGAGCCAAGGCAACAGGGCGTGCTTGTCCGCAGAACTGAGAGCGCGCTGTTGGGCAGAGCTGAAACTGACCGCTGCAGTTCAGCTCTCTCCGGACGGCAGACGCCGAAGAACGAAGCCGCTTGCGAGCGGCGCTGTGCAGCGAAGAGCACACGAGCAGCCAAAGAGCTCCTTCACAATCGCTTTCACTTCTCAGTGCTCTTGCTGCTTGGAAAAGCAGCACACAGCCGTTGCACGCCAGGGCAAAAGCTGGGGCAGTGCCCGTCCTCACTCCTTCGCTGTGCTGTACTCCTTGCAGCTAGAGCGAAGCGAGAAGGACGCGAGGACGAAGAAGGCGTTCTTAAAGTAGCCCCTTGTCAGCAGCCCTGAAAGGGCGCATAACACACGGCGTCTCGCTGCCCTCCGTTCTACATACTCGCGTCTCCCTTTGCCGACTTGCAAAAGTTGCTACCAGAGCAGAGGCGGCCAGATTGAAGAGGCTGTGCTTAGGTTCACCTTCCCCTTACTGCACGTAAGCCACGTCAAGCTCCTCGCTGCACTCTGGATTTCCCTTCTCCGCGGCACTTAGCGTGGTGCTGTGTGTGTGCAACTCGGCGCCTAGAAGTGACGGCCAATGCTTTCAGAGCGGGCTGCAAGGGAACCAAGTAGCAGCACAAGCAGCAGTGCTTCAGCTTGCTCCTTCCGACTGCTAAGGGCACTTGGGAAGGCAAGCGAGAGTCAACCACCTTCCTCTCCTAGTAGCCTCTAACGTGGTGCACACAAGCACGGCACATAGCCGCTTCGTTCACCGCCCTCGCCCACGCCTTGCTCCGCTTTCACTTGTCGGCGGCCAGAAGCCGCCGCAGGGGCGCCACATACCCAGCAGTGTGCCGGCAGCCAAGAGCTCGAGAACGCTGCTTCTGCCCAAGCCCGCCTAGGGCGTGCACCTTTGTTCTCAGAGCTCCGTGTAACAGTCTGCCTTTCTCGCAGTTCGAATGGAAATCGAAAGCTTTTCGCCTACGCCCTTCACAGAGATCCGTTGCTAGGACGAGAATGTCTTGTGGCCGGAGCTCGCCCCCGCCGCCAGGAAGCTGCTCTTAGCACCGCGTTGCAGGGACACGTCTCGCTTCTTGACTTCGTGCTTAGCGCTCTCCGAATTCGCTGCTAGCTCCGCGGTCCGTCTCAGCTTCAAGTAGCTGCGCAGTACATAGAGCTTCGCAAGGACCGAAGACCCGGAGGGACGTATCGCACACGACAATGTGCCAGGACAGAGACGTGTTCTACATTGTCCCTTCTCGTCATCCAGTTTGTGCCTCTGCTGCTTCTGCTGTTAGGAGTCGCTCCTTGAAAGACGAGCGAGAGCGTCTTTCTGGGTGCATTGCACTGAGTGAGTGCTCGCTAGGGACTTTGCACTCGGAGCCAAGGCAACAGGGCGTGCTTGTCCGCAGAACTGAGAGCGCGCTGTTGGGCAGAGCTGAAACTGACCGCTGCAGTTCAGCTCTCTCCGGACGGCAGACGCCGAAGAACGAAGCCGCTTGCGAGCGGCGCAGTGCAGCGAAGAGCACACGAGCAGCCAAAGAGCTCCTTCACAATCGCTTTCACTTCTCAGTGCTCTTGCTGCTTGGAAAAGCAGCACACAGCCGTTGCACGCCAGGGCAAAAGCTGGGGCAGTGCCCGTCCTCACTCCTTCGCTGTGCTGTACTCCTTGCAGCTAGAGCGAAGCGAGAAGGACGCGAGGACGAAGAAGGCGTTCTTAAAGTAGCCCCTTGTCAGCAGCCCTGAAAGGGCGCATAACACACGGCGTCTCGCTGCCCTCCGTTCTACATACTCGCGTCTCCCTTTGCCGACTTGCAAAAGTTGCAACCAGAGCAGAGGCGGCCAGATTGAAGAGGCTGTGCTTAGGTTCACCTTCTCCTTACTGCACGTAAGCCACGTCCAGCTCCTCGCTGCACTCTGGATTTCCCTTCTCCGCGGCACTTAGCGTGGTGCTGTGTGTGTGCAACTCGGCGCCTAGAAGCGACGGCCAATGCTTTCAGAGCGGGCTGCAAGGGAACCAAGGAGCAGCACAAGCAGCAGTGCTTCAGCTTGCTCCTTCCGACTGCTAAGGGCACTTGGGAAGGCAAGCGAGAGTCAACCACCTTCCTCTCCTAGTAGCCTCTAACGTGGTGCACACAAGCACGGCACATAGCCGCTTCGTTCACCGCCCTCGCCCACGCCTGGCTCCGCTTTCACTTGCCGGCGGCCAGAAGCCGCCGCAGGGGCGCCACATACCCAGCAGTGTGCGGGCAGCCAAGAGCTCGAGAACGCTGCTTCTGCACAAGCCCGCCTAGGGCGTGCACCTTTGTTCTCAGAGCTCCGTGTAACAGTCTGCCTTTCTCGCAGTTCGAATGGAAATCGAAAGCTTTTCGCCTACGCCCTTCACAGATATCCGTTGCTAGGACGAGAATGTCTTGTGGCCGGAGCTCGCCCCCGCCGCGAGGAAGCTGCTCTTAGCACCGCGTTGCAGGGACACGTCTCGCTTCTTGACTTCGTGCTTAGCGCTCTCCGAATTCGCTGCTAGCTCCGCGGTCCGTCTCAGCTTCAAGTAGCTGCGCTCGCAGTACATAGAGCTTCGCAAGGACCGAAGACCCAGAGGGACGTATCGCACACGACAATGTGCCAGGACAGAGACGTGTTCTACATTGTCCCTTCTCGTCATCCAGTTTGTGCCTCTGCTGCTTCTGCTGTTAGGAGTCGCTCCTTGAAAGACGAGCGAGAGCGTCTTTCTGGGTGCATTGCACTGAGTGAGTGCTCGCTAGGGACTTTGCACTCGGAGCCAAGGCAACAGGGCGTGCTTGTCCGCAGAACTGAGAGCGCGCTGTTGGGCAGAGCTGAAACTGACCGCTGCAGTTCAGCTCTCTCCGGATGGCAGACGCCGAAGAACGAAGCCGCTTGCGAGCGGCGCTGTGCAGCGAAGAGCACACGAGCAGCCAAAGAGCTCCTTCACAATCGCTTTCACTTCTCAGTGCTCTTGCTGCTTGGAAAAGCAGCACACAGCCGTTGCACGCCAGGGCAAAAGCTGGGGCAGTGCCCGTCCTCACTCCTTCGCTGTGCTGTACTCCTTGCAGCTAGAGCGAAGCGAGAAGGACGCGAGGACGAAGAAGGCGTT
The DNA here is from genome assembly GCF_052056855.1 of Sturnus vulgaris. NCBI lineage: Eukaryota > Metazoa > Chordata > Aves > Passeriformes > Sturnidae > Sturnus > Sturnus vulgaris. Next base: position 209,730 of record NW_028276429.1, on the reverse strand, counting down.
CTTAAAGTAGCCCCTTGTCAGCAGCCCTGAAAGGGCGCATAACACACGGCGTCTCGCTGCCCTCCGTTCTACATACTCGCGTCTCCCTTTGCCGACTGGCAAAAGTTGCTACCAGAGCAGAGGCGGCCAGATTGAAGAGGCTGTGCTTAGGTTCACCTTCCCCTTACTGCACGTAAGCCACGTCAAGCTCCTCGCTGCACTCTGGATTTCCCTTCTCCGCGGCACTTAGCGTGGTGCTGTGTGTGTGCAACTCGGCGCCTAGAAGTGACGGCCAATGCTTTCAGAGCGGGCTGCAAGGGAACCAAGGAGCAGCACAAGCAGCAGTGCTTCAGCTTGCTCCTTCCGACTGCTAAGGGCACTTGGGAAGGCAAGCGAGAGTCAACCACCTTCCTCTCCTAGTAGCCTCTAACGTGGTGCACACAAGCACGGCACATAGCCGCTTCGTTCACCGCCCTCGCCCACGCCTTGCTCCGCTTTCACTTGTCGGCGGCCAGAAGCCGCCGCAGGGGCGCCACATACCCAGCAGTGTGCCGGCAGCCAAGAGCTCGAGAACGCTGCTTCTGCCCAAGCCCGCCTAGGGCGTGCACCTTTGTTCTCAGAGCTCCGTGTAACAGTCTGCCTTTCTCGCAGTTCGAATGGAAATCGAAAGCTTTTCGCCTACGCCCTTCACAGAGATCCGTTGCTAGGACGAGAATGTCTTGTGGCCGGAGCTCGCCCCCGCCGCCAGGAAGCTGCTCTTAGCACCGCGTTGCAGGGACACGTCTCGCTTCTTGACTTCGTGCTTAGCGCTCTCCGAATTCGCTGCTAGCTCCGCGGTCCGTCTCAGCTTCAAGTAGCTGCGCAGTACATAGAGCTTCGCAAGGACCGAAGACCCGGAGGGACGTATCGCACACGACAATGTGCCAGGACAGAGACGTGTTCTACATTGTCCCTTCTCGTCATCCAGTTTGTGCCTCTGCTGCTTCTGCTGTTAGGAGTCGCTCCTTGAAAGACGAGCGAGAGCGTCTTTCTGGGTGCATTGCACTGAGTGAGTGCTCGCTAGGGACTTTGCACTCGGAGCCAAGGCAACAGGGCGTGCTTGTCCGCAGAACTGAGAGCGCGCTGTTGGGCAGAGCTGAAACTGACCGCTGCAGTTCAGCTCTCTCCGGACGGCAGACGCCGAAGAACGAAGCCGCTTGCGAGCGGCGCAGTGCAGCGAAGAGCACACGAGCAGCCAAAGAGCTCCTTCACAATCGCTTTCACTTCTCAGTGCTCTTGCTGCTTGGAAAAGCAGCACACAGCCGTTGCACGCCAGGGCAAAAGCTGGGGCAGTGCCCGTCCTCACTCCTTCGCTGTGCTGTACTCCTTGCAGCTAGAGCGAAGCGAGAAGGACGCGAGGACGAAGAAGGCGTTCTTAAAGTAGCCCCTTGTCAGCAGCCCTGAAAGGGCGCATAACACACGGCGTCTCGCTGCCCTCCGTTCTACATACTCGCGTCTCCCTTTGCCGACTTGCCAAAGTTGCTACCAGAGCAGAGGCGGCCAGATTGAAGAGGCTGTGCTTAGGTTCACCTTCTCCTTACTGCACGTAAGCCACGTCAAGCTCCTCGCTGCACTCTGGATTTCCCTTCTCCGCGGCACTTAGCGTGGTGCTGTGTGTGTGCAACTCGGCGCCTAGAAGTGACGGCCAATGCTTTCAGAGCGGGCTGCAAGGGAACCAAGGAGCAGCACAAGCAGCAGTGCTTCAGCTTGCTCCTTCCGACTGCTAAGGGCACTTGGGAAGGCAAGCGAGAGTCAACCACCTTCCTCTCCTAGTAGCCTCTAACGTGGTGCACACAAGCACGGCACATAGCCGCTTCGTTCACCGCCCTCGCCCTCGCCCACGCCTGGCTCCGCTTTCACTTGCCGGCGGCCAGAAGCCGCCGCAGGGGCGCCACATACCCAGCAGTGTGCGGGCAGCCAAGAGCTCGAGAACGCTGCTTCTGCCCAAGCCCGCCTAGGGCGTGCACCTTTGTTCTCAGAGCTCCGTGTAACAGTCTGCCTTTCTCGCAGTTCGAATGGAAATCGAAAGCTTTTCGCCTACGCCCTTCACAGATATCCGTTGCTAGGACGAGAATGTCTTGTGGCCGGAGCTCGCCCCCGCCGCCAGGAAGCTGCTCTTAGCACCGCGTTGCAGGGACACGTCTCGCTTCTTGACTTCGTGCTTAGCGCTCTCCGAATTCGCTGCTAGCTCCGCGGTCCGTCTCAGCTGCAAGTAGCTGCGCTCGCAGTACATAGAGCTTCGCAAGGACCGAAGACCCGGAGGGACGTATCGCACACGACAATGTGCCAGGACAGAGACGTGTTCTACATTGTCCCTTCTCGTCATCCAGTTTGTGCCTCTGCTGCTTCTGCTGTTAGGAGTCGCTCCTTGAAAGACGAGCGAGAGCGTCTTTCTGGGTGCATTGCACTGAGTGAGTGCTCGCTAGGGACTTTGCACTCGGAGCCAAGGCAACAGGGCGTGCTTGTCCGCAGAACTGAGAGCGCGCTGTTGGGCAGAGCTGAAACTGACCGCTGCAGTTCAGCTCTCTCCGGACGGCAGACGCCGAAGAACGAAGCCGCTTGCGAGCGGCGCTGTGCAGCGAAGAGCACACGAGCAGCCAAAGAGCTCCTTCACAATCGCTTTCACTTCTCAGTGCTCTTGCTGCTTGGAAAAGCAGCACACAGCCGTTGCACGCCAGGGCAAAAGCTGGGGCAGTGCCCGTCCTCACTCCTTCGCTGTGCTGTACTCCTTGCAGCTAGAGCGAAGCGAGAAGGACGCGAGGACGAAGAAGGCGTTCTTAAAGTAGCCCCTTGTCAGCAGCCCTGAAAGGGCGCATAACACACGGCGTCTCGCTGCCCTCCGTTCTACATACTCGCGTCTCCCTTTGCCGACTTGCAAAAGTTGCTACCAGAGCAGAGGCGGCCAGATTGAAGAGGCTGTGCTTAGGTTCACCTTCTCCTTACTGCACGTAAGCCACGTCAAGCTCCTCGCTGCACTCTGGATTTCCCTTCTCCGCGGCACTTAGCGTGGTGCTGTGTGTGTGCAACTCGGCGCCTAGAAGTGACGGCCAATGCTTTCACAGCGGGCTGCAAGGGAACCAAGTAGCAGCACAAGCAGCAGTGCTTCAGCTTGCTCCTTCCGACTGCTAAGGGCACTTGGGAAGGCAAGCGAGAGTCAACCACCTTCCTCTCCTAGTAGCCTCTAACGTGGTGCACACAAGCACGGCACATAGCCGCTTCGTTCACCGCCCTCGCCCACGCCTTGCTCCGCTTTCACTTGTCCGCGGCCAGAAGCCGCCGCAGGGGCGCCACATACCCAGCAGTGTGCGGGCAGCCAAGATCTCGAGAACGCTGCTTCTGCCCAAGCCCGCCTAGGGCGTGCACCTTTGTTCTCAGAGCTCCGTGTAACAGTCTGCCTTTCTCGCAGTTCGAATGGAAATCGAAAGCTTTTCGCCTACGCCCTTCACAGAGATCCGTTGCTAGGACGAGAATGTCTTGTGGCCGGAGCTCGCCCCCGCCGCGAGGAAGCTGCTCTTAGCACCGCGTTGCAGGGACACGTCTCGCTTCTTGACTTCGTGCTTAGCGCTCTCCGAATTCGCTGCTAGCTCCGCGGTCCGTCTCAGCTTCAAGTAGCTGCGCTCGCAGTACATAGAGCTTCGCAAGGACCGAAGACCCGGAGGGACGTATCGCACACGACAATGTGCCAGGACAGAGACGTGTTCTACATTGTCCCTTCTCGTCATCCTGTTTGTGCCTCTGCTGCTTCTGCTGTTAGGAATCGCTCCTTGAAAGACGAGCGAGAGCGTCTTTCTGGGTGCATTGCACTGAGTGAGTGCTCGCTAGGGACTTTGCACTCGGAGCCAAGGCAACAGGGCGTGCTTGTCCGCAGAACTGAGAGCGCGCTGTTGGGCAGAGCTGAAACTGACCGCTGCAGTTCAGCTCTCTCCGGACGGCAGACGCCGAAGAACGAAGCCGCTTGCGAGCGGCGCAGTGCAGCGAAGAGCACACGAGCAGCCAAAGAGCTCCTTCACAATCGCTTTCACTTCTCAGTGCTCTTGCTGCTTGGAAAAGCAGCACACAGCCGTTGCACGCCAGGGCAAAAGCTAGGGCAGTGCCCGTCCTCACTCCTTCGCTGTGCTGTACTCCTTGCAGCTAGAGCGAAGCGAGAAGGACGCGAGGAAGTAGAAGGCCTTCTTAAAGTAGCCCCTTGTCAGCAGCCCTGAAAGGGCGCATAACACACGGCGTCTCGCTGCCCTCCGTTCTACATACTCGCGTCTCCCTTTGCCGACTTGCAAAAGTTGCTACCAGAGCAGAGGCGGCCAGATTGAAGAGGCTGTGCTTAGGTTCACCTTCTCCTTACTGCACGTAAGCCACGTCCAGCTCCTCGCTGCACTCTGGATTTCCCTTCTCCGCGGCACTTAGCGTGGTGCTGTGTGTGTGCAACTCGGCGCCTAGAAGCGACGGCCAATGCTTTCAGAGCGGGCTGCAAGGGAACCAAGGAGCAGCACAAGCAGCAGTGCTTCAGCTTGCTCCTTCCGACTGCTAAGGGCACTTGGGAAGGCAAGCGAGAGTCAACCACCTTCCTCTCCTAGTAGCCTCTAACGTGGTGCACACAAGCACGGCACATAGCCGCTTCGTTCACCGCCCTCGCCCACGCCTGGCTCCGCTTTCACTTGCCGGCGGCCAGAAGCCGCCGCAGGGGCGCCACATACCCAGCAGTGTGCGGGCAGCCAAGAGCTCGAGAACGCTGCTTCTGCACAAGCCCGCCTAGGGCGTGCACCTTTGTTCTCAGAGCTCCGTGTAACAGTCTGCCTTTCTCGCAGTTCGAATGGAAATCGAAAGCTTTTCGCCTACGCCCTTCACAGATATCCGTTGCTAGGACGAGAATGTCTTGTGGCCGGAGCTCGCCCCCGCCGCGAGGAAGCTGCTCTTAGCACCGCGTTGCAGGGACACGTCTCGCTTCTTGACTTCGTGCTTAGCGCTCTCCGAATTCGCTGCTAGCTCCGCGGTCCGTCTCAGCTTCAAGTAGCTGCGCTCGCAGTACATAGAGCTTCGCAAGGACCGAAGACCCAGAGGGACGTATCGCACACGACAATGTGCCAGGACAGAGACGTGTTCTACATTGTCCCTTCTCGTCATCCAGTTTGTGCCTCTGCTGCTTCTGCTGTTAGGAGTCGCTCCTTGAAAGACGAGCGAGAGCGTCTTTCTGGGTGCATTGCACTGAGTGAGTGCTCGCTAGGGACTTTGCACTCGGAGCCAAGGCAACAGGGCGTGCTTGTCCGCAGAACTGAGAGCGCGCTGTTGGGCAGAGCTGAAACTGACCGCTGCAGTTCAGCTCTCTCCGGATGGCAGACGCCGAAGAACGAAGCCGCTTGCGAGCGGCGCTGTGCAGCGAAGAGCACACGAGCAGCCAAAGAGCTCCTTCACAATCGCTTTCACTTCTCAGTGCTCTTGCTGCTTGGAAAAGCAGCACACAGCCGTTGCACGCCAGGGCAAAAGCTGGGGCAGTGCCCGTCCTCACTCCTTCGCTGTGCTGTACTCCTTGCAGCTAGAGCGAAGCGAGAAGGACGCGAGGACGAAGAAGGCGTTCTTAAAGTAGCCCCTTGTCAGCAGCCCTGAAAGGGCGCATAACACACGGCGTCTCGCTGCCCTCCGTTCTACATACTCGCGTCTCCCTTTGCCGACTTGCAAAAGTTGCTACCAGAGCAGAGGCGGCCAGATTGAAGAGGCTGTGCTTAGGTTCACCTTCCCCTTACTGCACGTAAGCCACGTCAAGCTCCTCGCTGCACTCTGGATTTCCCTTCTCCGCGGCACTTAGCGTGGTGCTGTGTGTGTGCAACTCGGCGCCTAGAAGTGACGGCCAATGCTTTCAGAGCGGGCTGCAAGGGAACCAAGGAGCAGCACAAGCAGCAGTGCTTCAGCTTGCTCCTTCCGACTGCTAAGGGCACTTGGGAAGGCAAGCGAGAGTCAACCACCTTCCTCTCCTAGTAGCCTCTAACGTGGTGCACACAAGCACGGCACATAGCCGCTTCGTTCACCGCCCTCGCCCACGCCTTGCTCCGCTTTCACTTGTCGGCGGCCAGAAGCCGCCGCAGGGGCGCCACATACCCAGCAGTGTGCCGGCAGCCAAGAGCTCGAGAACGCTGCTTCTGCCCAAGCCCGCCTAGGGCGTGCACCTTTGTTCTCAGAGCTCCGTGTAACAGTCTGCCTTTCTCGCAGTTCGAATGGAAATCGAAAGCTTTTCGCCTACGCCCTTCACAGAGATCCGTTGCTAGGACGAGAATGTCTTGTGGCCGGAGCTCGCCCCCGCCGCGAGGAAGCTGCTCTTAGCACCGCGTTGCAGGGACACGTCTCGCTTCTTGACTTCGTGCTTAGCGCTCTCCGAATTCGCTGCTAGCTCCGCGGTCCGTCTCAGCTTCAAGTAGCTGCGCAGTACATAGAGCTTCGCAAGGACCGAAGACCCGGAGGGACGTATCGCACACGACAATGTGCCAGGACAGAGACGTGTTCTACATTGTCCCTTCTCGTCATCCAGTTTGTGCCTCTGCTGCTTCTGCTGTTAGGAGTCGCTCCTTGAAAGACGAGCGAGAGCGTCTTTCTGGGTGCATTGCACTGAGTGAGTGCTCGCTAGGGACTTTGCACTCGGAGCCAAGGCAACAGGGCGTGCTTGTCCGCAGAACTGAGAGCGCGCTGTTGGGCAGAGCTGAAACTGACCGCTGCAGTTCAGCTCTCTCCGGACGGCAGACGCCGAAGAACGAAGCCGCTTGCGAGCGGCGCAGTGCAGCGAAGAGCACACGAGCAGCCAAAGAGCTCCTTCACAATCGCTTTCACTTCTCAGTGCTCTTGCTGCTTGGAAAAGCAGCACACAGCCGTTGCACGCCAGGGCAAAAGCTGGGGCAGTGCCCGTCCTCACTCCTTCGCTGTGCTGTACTCCTTGCAGCTAGAGCGAAGCGAGAAGGACGCGAGGACGAAGAAGGCGTTCTTAAAGTAGCCCCTTGTCAGCAGCCCTGAAAGGGCGCATAACACACGGCGTCTCGCTGCCCTCCGTTCTACATACTCGCGTCTCCCTTTGCCGACTTGCAAAAGTTGCTACCAGAGCAGAGGCGGCCAGATTGAAGAGGCTGTGCTTAGGTTCACCTTCTCCTTACTGCACGTAAGCCACGTCAAGCTCCTCGCTGCACTCTGGATTTCCCTTCTCCGCGGCACTTAGCGTGGTGCTGTGTGTGTGCAACTCGGCGCCTAGAAGTGACGGCCAATGCTTTCAGAGCGGGCTGCAAGGGAACCAAGGAGCAGCACAAGCAGCAGTGCTTCAGCTTGCTCCTTCCGACTGCTAAGGGCACTTGGGAAGGCAAGCGAGAGTCAACCACCTTCCTCTCCTAGTAGCCTCTAACGTGGTGCACACAAGCACGGCACATAGCCGCTTCGTTCACCGCCCTCGCCCTCGCCCACGCCTGGCTCCGCTTTCACTTGCCGGCGGCCAGAAGCCGCCGCAGGGGCGCCACATACCCAGCAGTGTGCGGGCAGCCAAGAGCTCGAGAACGCTGCTTCTGCCCAAGCCCGCCTAGGGCGTGCACCTTTGTTCTCAGAGCTCCGTGTAACAGTCTGCCTTTCTCGCAGTTCGAATGGAAATCGAAAGCTTTTCGCCTACGCCCTTCACAGATATCCGTTGCTAGGACGAGAATGTCTTGTGGCCGGAGCTCGCCCCCGCCGCCAGGAAGCTGCTCTTAGCACCGCGTTGCAGGGACACGTCTCGCTTCTTGACTTCGTGCTTAGCGCTCTCCGAATTCGCTGCTAGCTCCGCGGTCCGTCTCAGCTGCAAGTAGCTGCGCTCGCAGTACATAGAGCTTCGCAAGGACCGAAGACCCGGAGGGACGTATCGCACACGACAATGTGCCAGGACAGAGACGTGTTCTACATTGTCCCTTCTCGTCATCCAGTTTGTGCCTCTGCTGCTTCTGCTGTTAGGAGTCGCTCCTTGAAAGACGAGCGAGAGCGTCTTTCTGGGTGCATTGCACTGAGTGAGTGCTCGCTAGGGACTTTGCACTCGGAGCCAAGGCAACAGGGCGTGCTTGTCCGCAGAACTGAGAGCGCGCTGTTGGGCAGAGCTGAAACTGACCGCTGCAGTTCAGCTCTCTCCGGACGGCAGACGCCGAAGAACGAAGCCGCTTGCGAGCGGCGCTGTGCAGCGAAGAGCACACGAGCAGCCAAAGAGCTCCTTCACAATCGCTTTCACTTCTCAGTGCTCTTGCTGCTTGGAAAAGCAGCACACAGCCGTTGCACGCCAGGGCAAAAGCTGGGGCAGTGCCCGTCCTCACTCCTTCGCTGTGCTGTACTCCTTGCAGCTAGAGCGAAGCGAGAAGGACGCGAGGACGAAGAAGGCGTTCTTAAAGTAGCCCCTTGTCAGCAGCCCTGAAAGGGCGCATAACACACGGCGTCTCGCTGCCCTCCGTTCTACATACTCGCGTCTCCCTTTGCCGACTTGCAAAAGTTGCTACCAGAGCAGAGGCGGCCAGATTGAAGAGGCTGTGCTTAGGTTCACCTTCTCCTTACTGCACGTAAGCCACGTCAAGCTCCTCGCTGCACTCTGGATTTCCCTTCTCCGCGGCACTTAGCGTGGTGCTGTGTGTGTGCAACTCGGCGCCTAGAAGTGACGGCCAATGCTTTCACAGCGGGCTGCAAGGGAACCAAGTAGCAGCACAAGCAGCAGTGCTTCAGCTTGCTCCTTCCGACTGCTAAGGGCACTTGGGAAGGCAAGCGAGAGTCAACCACCTTCCTCTCCTAGTAGCCTCTAACGTGGTGCACACAAGCACGGCACATAGCCGCTTCGTTCACCGCCCTCGCCCACGCCTTGCTCCGCTTTCACTTGTCGGCGGCCAGAAGCCGCCGCAGGGGCGCCACATACCCAGCAGTGTGCGGGCAGCCAAGAGCTCGAGAACGCTGCTTCTGCCCAAGCCCGCCTAGGGCGTGCACCTTTGTTCTCAGAGCTCCGTGTAACAGTCTGCCTTTCTCGCAGTTCGAATGGAAATCGAAAGCTTTTCGCCTACGCCCTTCACAGAGATCCGTTGCTAGGACGAGAATGTCTTGTGGCCGGAGCTCGCCCCCGCCGCGAGGAAGCTGCTCTTAGCACCGCGTTGCAGGGACACGTCTCGCTTCTTGACTTCGTGCTTAGCGCTCTCCGAATTCGCTGCTAGCTCCGCGGTCCGTCTCAGCTTCAAGTAGCTGCGCTCGCAGTACATAGAGCTTCGCAAGGACCGAAGACCCGGAGGGACGTATCGCACACGACAATGTGCCAGGACAGAGACGTGTTCTACATTGTCCCTTCTCGTCATCCTGTTTGTGCCTCTGCTGCTTCTGCTGTTAGGAATCGCTCCTTGAAAGACGAGCGAGAGCGTCTTTCTGGGTGCATTGCACTGAGTGAGTGCTCGCTAGGGACTTTGCACTCGGAGCCAAGGCAACAGGGCGTGCTTGTCCGCAGAACTGAGAGCGCGCTGTTGGGCAGAGCTGAAACTGACCGCTGCAGTTCAGCTCTCTCCGGACGGCAGACGCCGAAGAACGAAGCCGCTTGCGAGCGGCGCAGTGCAGCGAAGAGCACACGAGCAGCCAAAGAGCTCCTTCACAATCGCTTTCACTTCTCAGTGCTCTTGCTGCTTGGAAAAGCAGCACACAGCCGTTGCACGCCAGGGCAAAAGCTAGGGCAGTGCCCGTCCTCACTCCTTCGCTGTGCTGTACTCCTTGCAGCTAGAGCGAAGCGAGAAGGACGCGAGGAAGTAGAAGGCCTTCTTAAAGTAGCCCCTTGTCAGCAGCCCTGAAAGGGCGCATAACACACGGCGTCTCGCTGCCCTCCGTTCTACATACTCGCGTCTCCCTTTGCCGACTTGCAAAAGTTGCTACCAGAGCAGAGGCGGCCAGATTGAAGAGGCTGTGCTTAGGTTCACCTTCCCCTTACTGCACGTAAGCCACGTCCAGCTCCTCGCTGCACTCTGGATTTCCCTTCTCCGCGGCACTTAGCGTGGTGCTGTGTGTGTGCAACTCGGCGCCTAGAAGTGACCGCCAATGCTTTCACAGCGGGCTGCAAGGGAATCAAGGAGCAGCACAATCAGCAGTGTTTCAGCTTGCTCCTTCCGAGTGCTAAGGGCACTTGGGAAGGCAAGCGAGAGTCAACCACCTTGCTCTCCTAGTAGCCTCTAACGTGGTGCACACAAGCACGGCACATAGCCGCTTCGTTCACCGCCCTCGCCCACGCCTTGCTCCGCTTTCACTTGCCGGCGGCCAGAAGCCGCCGCAGGGGCCCCTCATACCCAGCAGTGTGCGGGCAGCCAAGAGCTCGAGAACGCTGCTTCTGCCCAAGCCAGCCTAGGGCGTGCACCTTTGTTCTCAGAGCTCCGTGTAACAGTCTGCCTCTCTCGCAGTTCGAATGGAAAACCAAAGCTTTTCGCCTACGCCCTTCACAGAGATCCGTTGCCAGGACGAGAATGTCTCGTGGCCGGGGCTCGCCCCCGCCGCCAGGAAGCTGCTCTTAGCACCGCGTTGCAGGGACACGTCTCGCTTCTTGACTTCGTGCTTAGCGCTCTCCGAATTCGCCGCTAGCTCCGCGGTCCTTCTCAGCTGCAAGTAGCTGCGCTCGCAGTACATAGAGCTTCGCAAGGACCGAAGACCCGGAGGGACATATCGCACACGACAATGTGCCAGGACAAGGACGTTCTACACTGAGTGGAGACAGAGACAGACCGAGAATTCTACACTGCCCCTTCTCTTCGGCCATCTTGTGCTCTGCTGCCTCTGCTGTGACGAATCGGTCCTTGAAAAACCAGCGAGAGCGTCTCTCCAGGCACTGAGTGTGAGCTCCCTAGGGACTTTTTCCACCTCCAAAAATACATGGGTAAGTCCTAAAAGTTTTGGTTTGATCAAGAATACTTACGTCCAAGTATTGCTGTTCTAAACACCCTTGGTTTCAGTCTGAACTTAACTGCTTGTTTCTGTCTTTTTGCCTAGTGGCAATCTAATTCTAAGGTAACTAGATGTGTTAGATATCCATAAGTTACATCTCAGGTTAGGTGGGATAATTGGCTGGGAAGAAAATGGAATTGAGACTTTGGAAAGAATCCAAAGTGAGCTGATGTCACAATCCGAGATTCCCTTGGGTTCCAAATCCTTTCATTTGTGTTTTTGTGGGCTTTTTTGAAGGCGGTGTACAGTTGAAGCCATGATTTAGCTGCGGTGAGACCTGCTCTGCTGTAAAAGCATTATTTTCTCAGTGAGCATGGACAACAGTTAGAGTGTCGTCTTTTAAGATTCCCTGCACTCCACTTATGGTGGCAAAAGCAGTGCCTTGACTGTAATCATAAAAGTGATTACAGCTTCATTGCTTTGACATCATGTAGGATGCTTCCTCCATCTGCTGTGGTCAGCATTAAGTAACAGATTTCTCAGTTTCTAGGAAGAGTCTAGCAAACAATCACCTTGCTCCTTCTCTTGCATTTATTCATCACTGCTATGCTGCTATACAGACAGATAGTCTGTTTATGATTCAACAATTCAATGGGACATCAAGTAAATAGCAAAGCAAAACTAACTACCGAAAGCACTATAAGGGCCAGAGATTAGCTTGGATCAAAACAGGTATTCTCCTAGCATTGTTTACAAACGACTCAGCATGTGAAACAGAAGGCACAATGTAGTTTGTGCCTTGTTTTGGGCATGCCCGGAAGAAGGAAATTCTGATTTCACATATGGGAAAAGAAATGTTGACATTTGAATGAGATTGTTCATACCCCAGAAAAGGTTGCTTTGAAAGGTTGTGGAAGTCCTGTGTGGAAACACGGCTTTACAAGTCCTTTCCACCAGGAGACAACAGCTGCAGAACATCTGGGTGTGCCAGTGTTGAGAGCACCAGCAAAGATCAAAGTGGAGAAGTTGGTGAACAATGGCAGTGGCCTGGGGGAGAGCAAGTGGGGTGCTGGCTGTGGGACCAGGGGAGTCCTGACTGATTTAGGAGGCGTGTGATGGTCTGTGCCAGCAAGCGGAGTAGTGCTGTGGCCTTGGCACACTGCGAATACTGGAATTCAGTGGGGTCACTGGGCAGGCTGAGTGTGTGAGCTGCTGGAGGGACCCAGGTTGCCCACATGTAAACATCCAGTCTCACTCTTGCCAGCCACAGAAAGGAGCAGGATGTGGCTGCTGGCGATGCCTGTCATGTATATGTAGTGTATATGCGTGCTATCCCAGCCTGCTGGGAACACTTCTTCTTTGGGACTGCTTGGGCTGAGGGAGAGAAAGCAGTGGTAGTTTCTGAGGTTTCGAGTTTGCTCGAGTTTCTCAGGCTGTTTCTGGAGCCACCCAGAGTTCTCTTCCTTGAAGCATTTCAAGTCCTGCTAATTTTCAAAATTCAAACAGACACAGCCCTAAGCTAGTTGATCTGACTTCAGAGCTATTCTTACGCTGAGCTGTTGGATGATCTGATCTCCTGAGATGTCTTCCATTTCAGTTTATGACCTGGTTCTTGTGAAAAATAGGATCTTTTAGCCTGGAGAAGAGAGGTTTCTGGAGAGACAGTATTGTGGCCTTTGAATATGTAAAGAGGGTATAAGACCAATGGAGAAAGACTTTTTAGGAAGGTTTGCAGAGAAAGGACAAGGGGACATGCTTTCAAACTGAGACTAGGTTTAGATTGGCTAAAAGGAAAAGCTTTTCTACAATGAAGCTGGTGAGACACTCAAACGGCTGTTCCAGAGAAGTTGTGGATGCCCCATCATTGAGAGTGCTCCTTATCAGTTTGGCTAGTCTTGAGCAATTTGATCTACTGTAAGATCTACCTGGCAAGGAAGTAGGACTAGGTGATCTTTAATCACAGACTGTTGTATGATTCCGTGAAAGACAGAATGCAATAAAGTTCATAATTCAGATTTTGGCGCAGACATATTTATAATTTCTCACTTTATGCATCATTGCAATGACAACTTGTTAGCTTCTGAAATGATTAGCTGAGATTGATTTCCTTCCTTAGTTTCATTTTCCCTGTTATTCCTTCACTCTTGGACCTTTTTTTCACTAGATTTCCTCTTTCAGTAAACTGCCCTTAAGTATCACTTTGCTCCCCACCTGGCTTTTTTTTTTTTTTTTTTTTTTTTCAATGACACCTTTTCACTGGTTCGTTTTGGGCCTTTGCTGCTTGAAGTCCAGCAGCCTCCTTGTCAGAGCATTACGGAGCTTTCTTTACAGCTTCATCACTATGCAAAAAGCCATAAATTACTGTGTTCCATCTCACATACCATCAAGTATCACACTAATATTCCCTGTGCTGAAAAGCTGGTTGGCTTACATAGACCAGCCAAAAACCAGGAAATCCAGATGGCAGCAAGAATCTTGTAGACTACTCCCGCTGTTCATTTAAATTCTGGAGAAGTCACGTGAGGTATCACATTCTCTTGAAAGAAGTGTCTATCATCTCGGACATTCTAGAATGGGCTATTAATATTGTCATGAGTTTCTGGCTAGACTTTTTAGTATGCCAATTCAAATTCAAATGATCTGAAATGATAGAACTTCAAGAATTGTTTTTCCCAGAATCGAAGTATGATGGAGTTATATAGGGAGAATCTTAATCTTAGTTATTCTATTCCATCTCACATCATGGCTGGGGGCAGGGAGAAGGGAGTATCTTTGGGGGACAATGGGTTCCGGTGTAGTCAGTAAGCTGGGCAGAGGAGCCATCAGGTATTGTCTGTTGTTGGGGGGGGGATTCATGTGAACTCTTCCTTTCTTGTACCCTGCCACCAGTATTGTTGCTAAAATTGTTTGTTTTCTCATCCAAGTGACAAAATCAGCACACTTAATGAGGGATGAAGAGGGAGCAGCGACCTCGGAACAGGAGGAAGAAGAAGCAGAGCCTGCTGTTCTCCAGAAGAAAAAAAACGCTACCAGCCAACTTTGCATCATCTGTGAACTTCCTGGGCGTGTACTCTATCCCCTTGTCCAGATCACTGAGCAAGATATTAAACAGGACTGGGCCCAAGACTGAGCCTTGGGGACCAGCTGGATGAACTCTATTTCCCACCACTCTGTGGGCCTGGCCATCACCCAGTTTGTCACCCAGCAAACAGCCCACCCATGCAAACCATAAGCAGACAGTTTCTTCAGGAGAATGATGTGAGACTCATTGCAAAAAAGATCAGGGAGATGCCTAGGAAGAGTCTCAGGTGAATCCAGGAGACTATAGTGGAGGACTATTCAGTTTTCCAATCAATTTGCTTAAAAAAACTCTACAAAACCGTAATAAAAAAACAAACAAAAAAAGCAGACCAAACAAACACACAAAACCCCCCAACCAATAATCCCCAAAGAGACAAAAAAAGCCCCCAAAAAAGCCCACCAAAAAACCCACCCAAAACTGAAAAAAAAAGCCCCAAACCCAACACAAAAAATCAGGGTGAAGGTTTTTAGTAACTTTAAAAATAACAAAACAAAACGAAACAAAAAAAACCCAGAAAGTCACATTTCTAAAGGTGCTGTCCCGGCCTCTTCTCTCAGCAGGGAGGACATCCTGAAGTGGAGCCAGTTGGAAGAAAGCGGGACGGGGCAGCACCTGGGCCATTGTCACAGGACGGCCCTGTGGCTGCCCCACTGCCAAAACCTGGACACATAAATCAAACACAGGTATGCACATGTGCTTAGACACAGCAAAAATATATTTGTCTGAAAAGAATACAGGTCCATTTCTATCACTGGAAAGAGCATAATGCCTCGTCTCAGCTTTCTTTTCAGTCATTACAAATGTTTCGAAAATAAAGGAGTGCAGAAAATGGAAATATCCAAGATCAACATGAGGACCAGTAACAAAGATTCCATTTTTGAAACTGCATTGGGAATCCTCTGCAGAAATTGACTCAGAGCTCTAAGATTTACAAAAAAGACCAAGAGGATTGGAGTCAATACAACACAGTGTCTGGAGACTTCAGCTGGTTGCCTTGATTTCTCAAATATGATGGAGGAAGCACCTTAGCAACTACAGCTGCCAGTTCTCTCAGGGCCCTGACATGCCTCTGGGTGGGTGCCATGGTCTTGCATGCTCAGGTTCCTCAAGTGGTCTGAAAGCTGACCTGCTACTATGGGTTAGAATCAAGTCCACCAGTCCAATAACCTGAGAGATGTGGAAATAGTGACTGGCAGTAAAAATTGAGACCAACACTTGTTGAGTACCTCAGCCTTCTCCTTGTCTGTTGTCACTAGTCCTGTCTGGCTTATGGGGGTGGGGGGGGGGGGAATAAGGGAGGTGTGATAGGTTTCTTTTCATCTTCCTTTTCCCACTGAAATACCCGTAGGTGCCTTTATTATTCTTAGTTTTGGCATGCTTTTCCAAATTCAGCTTCAACTGAGCCTTAGCTATACTGATCCCATCCTCACACACTCATGTGTTACCACTGTATTTTTCCCATGATTTGTCTCGCTGTGTATCGTCTGCATATTACCTACTTGCATCACATCTATTAATTTTCAATAACCTTCTGGCTTTAACTTGCTTTCAAAAAAAAACCTTTTTGAACCTTTTCACCTCAGAAATTCACCTGGGAAACCCCAAATCCCCAGAATTCGACCCAAAATTCACCTGGCACCCCAAATTCACCCTCCAAATTCGCTCCAAAATGATTGGCAACTTTACACACTCCATTTTCCCACAAAAGGATCTAGAGCCCTGTGCGCTTCGTATACAAACTAAATGCAAAAAACCTTTCTATTCATTCTCAGCAAAAAGACGTCCTATTCCTCCTTCTTTTGGACAAAACTGCCTTCACTTTCAAACTTATTCTCTTGCTCGCTTACCTGCATAATGCTTAGTCCCTGTTCTGCATGCTCATTTTCTTCACTTTTACAAGGAATCCTCTCCTCATCTTCTTCTTCCTCTGCTTCAACATGCAAAAACAAACCAAAGATTGTCTCTTCTACAGAAAATGAGGGGAGAAAAGAACACAAATGATAACCAATACCCTGCCAAGTAGAAATTTCTTCTATATTTCAGTGATTGATAGGCAGAAAAAATGAATTTCATCTGGGGAAAGAAAGACATTCTAGGAATATTCAGACTGCTATCTTGCCCCAGGTAAAACATTTACCATGGCCTTAGCGTTAATGAGCTTGTGAACATCAGCTGCCAAGAGGAAGGACATTTCCTCCAGTTTCACACAATACTTGGTCAGTACATCTGCTATCTGTGCAATCAAACAATACAGAAAAGCAACAACAATGAAAAGTAGAACTCAAATATCAATTTCCCAAGTTAAAATCTACATGAACAAGACAATTTTTCCATTCAAGTGAATTCGATTTAATTAATTCATTAACTACGTAAGTAGCATTCTCACGTTCAAGAACGGAATTCAAAGAATCAACGTTGCTTCTTCTGAGACATTGAAGCCTGAGTAGATCCCAACTTCAAATCTAGTAGGACGCCATGAAAGCAATACCTGCTACATTTAGTACATGTAAACTACAAAGACATCTAGAACAGCTCTAAAAGATGAGCAAACCCATGAACTTTGAAGGAGACGCTAGCAAGAAATGTGGAAATAGGCTTTATCTGCCCAGTGCTTTTCCCAAAAGCACGGGCACTCCTTGGCGTCAGTGAGAGTCTCTGTCTCATTATTCAGCAGCTGGATTAGGGTAAAAAAGGATGCATGCAATCACTTCATTCCTGTTCATGACATAAACTTACTGCATCATCGTGGAAGCCATTTACTTGGAAATATAGCCTAAAAAATAGGTGTCAGACTGGGTACATATCTAGATTGCTATGAGCAAAACCAATTTCTTTTTAACAGGAAAGCCATACAATATGCCTGCCATGGCAAATATTAGTCTACTAGCCCTGCACTTCAACGGGCAGTGAGCAGTTCATGACACCAAATTTACGTTTGGCAAGGAGACAGTCTATTTATTACAAGCCCCTAGTTCTAGAACCAAGAATTCAGGAGTTGCTCATTCCCAATGAAAATCTGTCCATTTCATACCTTTGGGGTTTTATGCTTCTGTTCTTTACCTGTCTTGAGTGTGGCTTTCTTGTGAAGTCACTGATGGGTGTTTTTCCAACACATTTCTGCTGATTACACGGTAATTGCATGGCATCAGCAGACATCTCTGAATGTCTCTTGAAAGTATGCTTTTTACTCTTCCTAGAGGACCTTGTCTTCTTCTTTCCTTCACCCAAAAGGTGGGCTAAGTGAGCCTTCAAAGAACCATCATCTCAACAATTAGAATTCTTTCAAACCTACTGAATGGAGAACAGCGACAAAAAAATTTTAAAAAGACTAGTACGCGAAAGACAGCAGAAGAGAAAGGTAAAGTAATGAATCCTACATGCCACATGCATAACTCTCTTCATTCAAGGCTATTTTCAAAATGAGAAGAAAAAAAAAAAAAAGATCATCTTTTCCTCAGAGAGGAAAAGAAAGTGGAGTAAGTGGATTGTGTTGCCTTGCCTACAGTTACCAGAAAAGTCAACAGCAGAGTTGAAAACTCCTGAAGCTGGCTAACTACGCCTCTAAATGTTTTACTACTGTGTTATGATTCTGTCTTCAGTTAATAGAACCCGATATACAACAAAGAGATGGGAGCACATGGAGATGCATTGGAGAGCCTACGCTGGAGGTAACACATTCATTTTTTACTCAAACAAATCCAAATTAGAAATGTTGAAAATGACCTGGGGCCATTTCAACAGCCAGCAAACTAACACAACCAACCTTTGGCTTTTATTCAATCCTTTGCTTATTTTACCTGGACCTTGAAGATCTGTCTGCAGCCTTCCTCTCTGCAAATATATCACACTCGTCCTATTGAGAACCCATGGCTCATCACAGCTGCTTCGCCACGCCTGCTTCCAGAAGAACTGGCAACTACAAGCTGGGAGCCAAGAGATACAACACTTCACTTGGAAAAGGGCCTTCCATGAATCCTAGAATCCCAGAATGGTTTGGACTGGAAGCGACCTTAGAGACAGATTCTCTTCTTCCCACATCCTGACATGGGCAGGGACACTTTTCCACTAGTCCAGGTTGCTCCATGTCTGCTCCAGCCTGGCCCTGGACACTTCCTGCCATGGGGCTCCTACACAGCCTCTTTGAGCAACATGTGCCAGGCCTCAGCACCCACACAAGGAAGAATTCCTTTCCAATATCCCATCTACCCCAGCCCTCTGGCAGTTTGAAGCTATTCCCCCTTGTCCTGCGAGTCCAGAACCTTTTCCAAAGTCCCTCCCCAGCTATCTTGGAGCCCCAGCAGGCACTGCAAGGGGCTCGAAGGTCTCCCTGGAGCCTTCTGTTCTCCAGATTGGACACCCTCAGCTCTCCCAGACTGTCCTAGAGCAAAGAAGCTCCACCTTTCAAAGCACCTTAGAAGCCTCCTACCGGCCAAACTCGATGGCAACGCTGGCCTTCCGGGCCCTACGGATATCGCTTCCGGTGTCGTTCGGGGTCACTCCCGGCTCTCTCCCCGCCCCCCATGGGGCCCTCAGGCAATGCCGCTCCGACGCAGCTCCTGCCGCTGTCAGACCAGCGGGGGGGGGGGCGCCAGCCCAGCCTCATCCACAATCCACACTGTCCTCGGCGGCTGCTGCGGGCTCATGGCGGCCCACACACCCGGAAGCAGAGCTCCGAACACAGAGGATCATAGCCCCACATTTGTGTTCGTCTCTGCACAAGGCAGGGCAGACTTGCCATGCCCGGACTTTTCAGTTCAGCACGAAAATGAGAATAAACCTGCGCCATGGGGGAGGAAACCTCTAAAGACTCCCTCATACGTGGTCGCTCAACTAAATGCCTAGGCACTTGCCATTCCTAAGGCTACACTAAAACCCTTTTTACCTTGCGGGAAAGAAATGCCATTGTTCTGGTGTGCAGCTAAAGGCGGAGCACAGGCAGGCCAGGGCAAAAGCTGGGGCAGTGCCCGTCCTCACGCCTTCGCTGTGCTGTACTCCTTGCAGCTAAAGCGAAGCCAGATGGACGCGAGGAAGAAGGACAAGGCGCTCTTAAAGTAGCCCCCTGGCAGCAGCCCTGAAAGGGCGCATAACACTAGGCGTCTAGCTGCCCTCCGCTCTACATACTCGCGTCTCCCTTTGCTGACTTGCAAAAGTTGCTACCAGAGCAGAGGCGGCCAGATTGAAGAGGCTGTGCTTAGGTTCACCTTCTCCTTACTGCACGTAAGCCACGTCAAGCTCCTCGCGGCACTCTGGATTTCCCTTCTCCGCGGCACTTAGCGTGGTGCTGTGTGTGTGCAACTCGGCGCCTAGAAGCGACTGCCAATGCTTTCAGAGCGGGCTGCAAGGGAACCAAGGAGCAGCACAAGCAGCAGTGCTTCAGCTTGCTCCTTCCGACTGCTAAGGGCACTTGGGAAGGCAAGCGAGAGTCAACCACCTTCCTCTCCTAGTAGCCTCTAACGTGGTGCACACAAGCACGGCACATAGCCGCTTCGTTCACCGCCCTCGCCCACGCCTGGCTCCGCTTTCACTTGCCGGCGGCCAGAAGCCGCCGCAGGGGCGCCACATACCCAGCAGTGTGCGGGCAGCCAAGAGCTCGAGAACGCTGTTTCTGCCCAAGCCCGTCTAGGGCGTGCACCTTTGTTCTCAGAGCTCCGTGTAACAGTCTGCCTTTCTCGCAGTTCGAATGGAAATCGAAAGCTTTTCGCCTACGCCCTTCACAGAGATCCGTTGCTAGGACGAGAATGTCTTGTGGCCGGAGCTCGCCCCCGCCGCCAGGAAGCTGCTCTTAGCACCGCGTTGCAGGGACACGTCTCGCTTCTTGACTTCGTGCTTAGCGCTCTCCGAATTCGCTGCTAGCTCCGCGGTCCGTCTCAGCTGCAAGTAGCTGCGCTCGCAGTACATAGAGCTTCGCAAGGACCGAAGACCCGGAGGGACGTATCGCACACGACAATGTGCCAGGACAGAGACGTGTTCTACATTGTCCCTTCTCGTCATCCTGTTTGTGCCTCTGCTGCTTCTGCTGTTAGGAATCGCTCCTTGAAAGACGAGCGAGAGCGTCTTTCTGGGTGCATTGCACTGAGTGAGTGCTCGCTAGGGACTTTGCACTCGGAGCCAAGGCAACAGGGCGTGCTTGTCCGCAGAACTGAGAGCGCGCTGTTGGGCAGAGCTGAAACTGACCGCTGCAGTTCAGCTCTCTCCGGACGGCAGACGCCGAAGAACGAAGCCGCTTGCGAGCGGCGCTGTGCAGCGAAGAGCACACGAGCAGCCAAAGAGCTCCTTCACAATCGCTTTCACTTCTCAGTGCTCTTGCTGCTTGGAAAAGCAGCACACAGCCGTTGCACGCCAGGGCAAAAGCTGGGGCAGTGCCCGTCCTCACTCCTTCGCTGTGCTGTACTCCTTGCAGCTAGAGCGAAGCGAGAAGGACGCGAGGACGAAGAAGGCGTTCTTAAAGTAGCCCCATGTCAGCAGCCCTGAAAGGGCGCATAACACACGGCGTCTCGCTGCCCTCCGTTCTACATACTCGCGTCTCCCTTTGCCGACTTGCAAAAGTTGCTACCAGAGCAGAGGCGGCCAGATTGAAGAGGCTGTGCTTAGGTTCACCTTCTCCTTACTGCACGTAAGCCACGTCAAGCTCCTCGCTGCACTCTGGATTTCCCTTCTCCGCGGCACTTAGCGTGGTGCTGTGTGTGTGCAACTCGGCGCCTAGAAGTGACCGCCAATGCTTTCAGAGCGGGCTGCAAGGGAACCAAGGAGCAGCACAAGCAGCAGTGCTTCAGCTTGCTCCTTCCGACTGCTAAGGGCACTTGGGAAGGCAAGCGAGAGTCAACCACCTTCCTCTCCTAGTAGCCTCTAACGTGGTGCACACAAGCACGGCACATAGCCGCTTCGTTCATCGCCCTCGCCCACGTCTGGCTCCGCTTTCACTTGCCGGCGGCCAGAAGCCGCCGCAGGGGCGCCACATACCCAGCAGTGTGCGGGCAGCCAAGAGCTCGAGAACGCTTCTTCTGCCCAAGCCAGCCTAGGGCGTGCACCTTTGTTCTCAGAGCTCCGTGTAACCGTCTGCGTCTCTCGCAGTTCGAATGGAAAACGAAAGCTTTTCGCCTACGCCCTTCACAGAGATCCGTTGCCAGGACGAGAATGTCTTGTGGCCGGGGCTCGCCCCCGCCGCCAGGAAGCTGCTCTTAGCACCGCGTTGCAGGGACACGTCTCGCTTCTTGACTTCGTGCTTAGCGCTCTCCGAATTCGCTGCTAGCTCCGCGGTCCTTCTCAGCTGCAAGTAGCTGCGCTCGCAGTACATAGAGCTTCGCAAGGACCGAAGACCCGGAGGGACGTATCGCACACGACAATGTGCCAGGACAGAGACGTGTTCTACATTGTCCCTTCTCGTCATCCTGTTTGTGCCTCTGCTGCTTCTGCTGTTAGGAATCGCTCCTTGAAAGACGAGCGAGAGCGTCTTTCTGGGTGCATTGCACTGAGTGAGTGCTCGCTAGGGACTTTGCACTCGGAGCCAAGGCAACAGGGCGTGCTTGTCCGCAGAACTGAGAGCGCGCTGTTGGGCAGAGCTGAAACTGACCGCTGCAGTTCAGCTCTCTCCGGACGGCAGACGCCGAAGAACGAAGCCGCTTGCGAGCGGCGCAGTGCAGCGAAGAGCACACGAGCAGCCAAAGAGCTCCTTCACAATCGCTTTCACTTCTCAGTGCTCTTGCTGCTTGGAAAAGCAGCACACAGCCGTTGCACGCCAGGGCAAAAGCTGGGGCAGTGCCCGTCCTCACTCCTTCGCTGTGCTGTACTCCTTGCAGCTAGAGCGAAGCGAGAAGGACGCGAGGACGAAGAAGGCGTTCTTAAAGTAGCCCCTTGTCAGCAGCCATGAAAGGGCGCATAACACACGGCGTCTCGCTGCCCTCCGTTCTACATACTCGCGTCTCCCTTTGCCGACTTGCAAAAGTTGCTACCAGAGCAGAGGCGGCCAGATTGAAGAGGCTGTGCTTAGGTTCACCTTCTCCTTACTGCACGTAAGCCACGTCAAGCTCCTCGCTGCACTCTGGATTTCCCTTCTCCGCGGCACTTAGCGTGGTGCTGTGTGTGTGCAACTCGGCGCCTAGAAGTGACCGCCAATGCTTTCAGAGCGGGCTGCAAGGGAACCAAGGAGCAGCACAAGCAGCAGTGCTTCAGCTTGCTCCTTCCGACTGCTAAGGGCACTTGGGAAGGCAAGCGAGAGTCAACCACCTTCCTCTCCTAGTAGCCTCTAACGTGGTGCACACAAGCACGGCACATAGCCGCTTCGTTCATCGCCCTCGCCCACGTCTGGCTCCGCTTTCACTTGCCGGCGGCCAGAAGCCGCCGCAGGGGCGCCACATACCCAGCAGTGTGCGGGCAGCCAAGAGCTCGAGAACGCTTCTTCTGCCCAAGCCAGCCTAGGGCGTGCACCTTTGTTCTCAGAGCTCCGTGTAACCGTCTGCGTCTCTCGCAGTTCGAATGGAAAACGAAAGCTTTTCGCCTACGCCCTTCACAGAGATCCGTTGCCAGGACGAGAATGTCTTGTGGCCGGGGCTCGCCCCCGCCGCCAGGAAGCTGCTCTTAGCACCGCGTTGCAGGGACACGTCTCGCTTCTTGACTTCGTGCTTAGCGCTCTCCGAATTCGCTGCTAGCTCCGCGGTCCTTCTCAGCTGCAAGTAGCTGCGCTCGCAGTACATAGAGCTTCGCAAGGACCGAAGACCCGGAGGGACGTATCGCACACGACAATGTGCCAGGACAGAGACGTGTTCTACATTGTCCCTTCTCGTCATCCTGTTTGTGCCTCTGCTGCTTCTGCTGTTAGGAATCGCTCCTTGAAAGACGAGCGAGAGCGTCTTTCTGGGTGCATTGCACTGAGTGAGTGCTCGCTAGGGACTTTGCACTCGGAGCCAAGGCAACAGGGCGTGCTTGTCCGCAGAACTGAGAGCGCGCTGTTGGGCAGAGCTGAAACTGACCGCTGCAGTTCAGCTCTCTCCGGACGGCAGACGCCGAAGAACGAAGCCGCTTGCGAGCGGCGCAGTGCAGCGAAGAGCACACGAGCAGCCAAAGAGCTCCTTCACAATCGCTTTCACTTCTCAGTGCTCTTGCTGCTTGGAAAAGCAGCACACAGCCGTTGCACGCCAGGGCAAAAGCTGGGGCAGTGCCCGTCCTCACTCCTTCGCTGTGCTGTACTCCTTGCAGCTAGAGCGAAGCGAGAAGGACGCGAGGACGAAGAAGGCGTTCTTAAAGTAGCCCCTTGTCAGCAGCCCTGAAAGGGCGCATAACACACGGCGTCTCGCTGCCCTCCGTTCTACATACTCGCGTCTCCCTTTGCCGACTTGCAAAAGTTGCTACCAGAGCAGAGGCGGCCAGATTGAAGAGGCTGTGCTTAGGTTCACCTTCTCCTTACTGCACGTAAGCCACGTCAAGCTCCTCGCTGCACTCTGGATTTCCCTTCTCCGCGGCACTTAGCGTGGTGCTGTGTGTGTGCAACTCGGCGCCTAGAAGTGACGGCCAATGCTTTCAGAGCGGGCTGCAAGGGAACCAAGGAGCAGCACAAGCAGCAGTGCTTCAGCTTGCTCCTTCCGACTGCTAAGGGCACTTGGGAAGGCAAGCGAGAGTCAACCACCTTCCTCTCCTAGTAGCCTCTAACGTGGTGCACACAAGCACGGCACATAGCCGCTTCGTTCACCGCCCTCGCCCACGCCTTGCTCCGCTTTCACTTGCCGGCGGCCAGAAGCCGCCGCAGGGGCGCCACATACCCAGCAGTGTGCCGGCAGCCAAGAGCTCGAGAACGCTGCTTCTGCCCAAGCCCGCCTAGGGCGTGCACCTTTGTTCTCAGAGCTCCGTGTAACAGTCTGCCTTTCTCGCAGTTCGAATGGAAATCGAAAGCTTTTCGCCTACGCCCTTCACAGAGATCCGTTGCTAGGACGAGAATGTCTTGTGGCCGGAGCTCGCCCCCGCCGCGAGGAAGCTGCTCTTAGCACCGCGTTGCAGGGACACGTCTCGCTTCTTGACTTCGTGCTTAGCGCTCTCCGAATTCGCTGCTAGCTCCGCGGTCCGTCTCAGCTGCAAGTAGCTGCGCTCGCAGTACATAGAGCTTCGCAAGGACCGAAGACCCGGAGGGACGTATCGCACACGACAATGTGCCAGGACAGAGACGTGTTCTACATTGTCCCTTCTCGTCATCCAGTTTGTGCCTCTGCTGCTTCTGCTGTTAGGAGTCGCTCTTTGAAAGACGAGGGAGAGCGTCTTTCTGGGTGCATTGCACTGAGTGAGTGCTCGCTAGGGACTTTGCACTCGGAGCCAAGGCAACAGGGCGTGCTTGTCCGCAGAACTGAGAGCGCGCTGTTGGGCAGAGCTGAAACTGACCGCTGCAGTTCAGCTCTCTCCGGATGGCAGACGCCGAAGAACGAAGCCGCTTGCGAGCGGCGCAGTGCAGCGAAGAGCACACGAGCAGCCAAAGAGCTCCTTCACAATCGCTTTCACTTCTCAGTGCTCTTGCTGCTTGGAAAAGCAGCACACAGCCGTTGCACGCCAGGGCAAAAGCTGGGGCAGTGCCCGTCCTCACTCCTTCGCTGTGCTGTACTCCTTGCAGCTAGAGCGAAGCGAGAAGGACGCGAGGACGAAGAAGGCGTTCTTAAAGTAGCCCCTTGTCAGCAGCCATGAAAGGGCGCATAACACACGGCGTCTCGCTGCCCTCCGTTCTACATACTCGCGTCTCCCTTTGCCGACTTGCAAAAGTTGCTACCAGAGCAGAGGCGGCCAGATTGAAGAGGCTGTGCTTAGGTTCACCTTCTCCTTACTGCACGTAAGCCACGTCAAGCTCCTCGCTGCACTCTGGATTTCCCTTCTCCGCGGCACTTAGCGTGGTGCTGTGTGTGTGCAACTCGGCGCCTAGAAGCGACCGCCAATGCTTTCAGAGCGGGCTGCAAGGGAACCAAGGAGCAGCACAAGCAGCAGTGCTTCAGCTTGCTCCTTCCGACTGCTAAGGGCACTTGGGAAGGCAAGCGAGAGTCAACCACCTTCCTCTCCTAGTAGCCTTTAACGTGGTGCACACAAGCACGGCACATAGCCGCTTCGTTCACCGCCCTCGCCCACGTCTGGCTCCGCTTTCACTTGCCGGCGGCCAGAAGCCGCCGCAGGGGCGCCACATACCCAGCAGTGTGCCGGCAGCCAAGAGCTCGAGAACGCTGCTTCTGCCCAAGCCCGCCTAGGGCGTGCACCTTTGTTCTCAGAGCTCCGTGTAACAGTCTGCCTTTCTCGCAGTTCGAATGGAAATCGAAAGCTTTTCGCCTACGCCCTTCACAGAGATCCGTTGCTAGGACGAGAATGTCTTGTGGCCGGAGCTCGCCCCCGCCGCCAGGAAGCTGCTCTTAGCACCGCGTTGCAGGGACACGTCTCGCTTCTTGACTTCGTGCTTAGCGCTCTCCGAATTCGCTGCTAGCTCCGCGGTCCGTCTCAGCTGCAAGTAGCTGCGCTCGCAGTACATAGAGCTTCGCAAGGACCGAAGACCCGGAGGGACGTATCGCACACGACAATGTGCCAGGACAGAGACGTGTTCTACATTGTCCCTTCTCGTCATCCAGTTTGTGCCTCTGCTGCTTCTGCTGTTAGGAGTCGCTCCTTGAAAGACGAGCGAGAGCGTCTTTCTGGGTGCATTGCACTGAGTGAGTGCTCGCTAGGGACTTTGCACTCGGAGCCAAGGCAACAGGGCGTGCTTGTCCGCAGAACTGAGAGCGCGCTGTTGGGCAGAGCTGAAACTGACCGCTGCAGTTCAGCTCTCTCCGGACGGCAGACGCCGAAGAACGAAGCCGCTTGCGAGCGGCGCTGTGCAGCGAAGAGCACACGAGCAGCCAAAGAGCTCCTTCACAATCGCTTTCACTTCTCAGTGCTCTTGCTGCTTGGAAAAGCAGCACACAGCCGTTGCACGCCAGGGCAAAAGCTGGGGCAGTGCCCGTCCTCACTCCTTCGCTGTGCTGTACTCCTTGCAGCTAGAGCGAAGCGAGAAGGACGCGAGGACGAAGAAGGCGTTCTTAAAGTAGCCCCATGTCAGCAGCCCTGAAAGGGCGCATAACACACGGCGTCTCGCTGCCCTCCGTTCTACATACTCGCGTCTCCCTTTGCCGACTTGCAAAAGTTGCTACCAGAGCAGAGGCGGCCAGATTGAAGAGGCTGTGCTTAGGTTCACCTTCTCCTTACTGCACGTAAGCCACGTCAAGCTCCTCGCTGCACTCTGGATTTCCCTTCTCCGCGGCACTTAGCGTGGTGCTGTGTGTGTGCAACTCGGCGCCTAGAAGCGACTGCCAATGCTTTCAGAGCGGGCTGCAAGGGAACCAAGGAGCAGCACAAGCAGCAGTGCTTCAGCTTGCTCCTTCCGACTGCTAAGGGCACTTGGGAAGGCAAGCGAGAGTCAACCACCTTCCTCTCCTAGTAGCCTCTAACGTGGTGCACACAAGCACGGCACATAGCCGCTTCGTTCACCGCCCTCGCCCACGTCTGGCTCCGCTTTCACTTGCCGGCGGCCAGAAGCCGCCGCAGGGGCGCCACATACCCAGCAGTGTGCGGGCAGCCAAGAGCTCGAGAACGCTTCTTCTGCCCAAGCCAGCCTAGGGCGTGCACCTTTGTTCTCAGAGCTCCGTGTAACCGTCTGCGTCTCTCGCAGTTCGAATGGAAAACGAAAGCTTTTCGCCTACGCCCTTCACAGAGATCCGTTGCCAGGACGAGAATGTCTTGTGGCCGGGGCTCGCCCCCGCCGCCAGGAAGCTGCTCTTAGCACCGCGTTGCAGGGACACGTCTCGCTTCTTGACTTCGTGCTTAGCGCTCTCCGAATTCGCTGCTAGCTCCGCGGTCCTTCTCAGCTGCAAGTAGCTGCGCTCGCAGTACATAGAGCTTCGCAAGGACCGAAGACCCGGAGGGACGTATCGCACACGACAATGTGCCAGGACAGAGACGTGTTCTACATTGTCCCTTCTCGTCATCCTGTTTGTGCCTCTGCTGCTTCTGCTGTTAGGAATCGCTCCTTGAAAGACGAGCGAGAGCGTCTTTCTGGGTGCATTGCACTGAGTGAGTGCTCGCTAGGGACTTTGCACTCGGAGCCAAGGCAACAGGGCGTGCTTGTCCGCAGAACTGAGAGCGCGCTGTTGGGCAGAGCTGAAACTGACCGCTGCAGTTCAGCTCTCTCCGGACGGCAGACGCCGAAGAACGAAGCCGCTTGCGAGCGGCGCTGTGCAGCGAAGAGCACACGAGCAGCCAAAGAGCTCCTTCACAATCGCTTTCACTTCTCAGTGCTCTTGCTGCTTGGAAAAGCAGCACACAGCCGTTGCACGCCAGGGCAAAAGCTGGGGCAGTGCCCGTCCTCACTCCTTCGCTGTGCTGTACTCCTTGCAGCTAGAGCGAAGCGAGAAGGACGCGAGGACGAAGAAGGCGTTCTTAAAGTAGCCCCATGTCAGCAGCCCTGAAAGGGCGCATAACACACGGCGTCTCGCTGCCCTCCGTTCTACATACTCGCGTCTCCCTTTGCCGACTTGCAAAAGTTGCTACCAGAGCAGAGGCGGCCAGATTGAAGAGGCTGTGCTTAGGTTCACCTTCTCCTTACTGCACGTAAGCCACGTCAAGCTCCTCGCTGCACTCTGGATTTCCCTTCTCCGCGGCACTTAGCGTGGTGCTGTGTGTGTGCAACTCGGCGCCTAGAAGTGACCGCCAATGCTTTCAGAGCGGGCTGCAAGGGAACCAAGGAGCAGCACAAGCAGCAGTGCTTCAGCTTGCTCCTTCCGACTGCTAAGGGCACTTGGGAAGGCAAGCGAGAGTCAACCACCTTCCTCTCCTAGTAGCCTCTAACGTGGTGCACACAAGCACGGCACATAGCCGCTTCGTTCACCGCCCTCGCCCACGTCTGGCTCCGCTTTCACTTGCCGGCGGCCAGAAGCCGCCGCAGGGGCGCCACATACCCAGCAGTGTGCGGGCAGCCAAGAGCTCGAGAACGCTTCTTCTGCCCAAGCCAGCCTAGGGCGTGCACCTTTGTTCTCAGAGCTCCGTGTAACCGTCTGCGTCTCTCGCAGTTCGAATGGAAAACGAAAGCTTTTCGCCTACGCCCTTCACAGAGATCCGTTGCCAGGACGAGAATGTCTTGTGGCCGGGGCTCGCCCCCGCCGCCAGGAAGCTGCTCTTAGCACCGCGTTGCAGGGACACGTCTCGCTTCTTGACTTCGTGCTTAGCGCTCTCCGAATTCGCTGCTAGCTCCGCGGTCCTTCTCAGCTGCAAGTAGCTGCGCTCGCAGTACATAGAGCTTCGCAAGGACCGAAGACCCGGAGGGACGTATCGCACACGACAATGTGCCAGGACAGAGACGTGTTCTACATTGTCCCTTCTCGTCATCCTGTTTGTGCCTCTGCTGCTTCTGCTGTTAGGAATCGCTCCTTGAAAGACGAGCGAGAGCGTCTTTCTGGGTGCATTGCACTGAGTGAGTGCTCGCTAGGGACTTTGCACTCGGAGCCAAGGCAACAGGGCGTGCTTGTCCGCAGAACTGAGAGCGCGCTGTTGGGCAGAGCTGAAACTGACCGCTGCAGTTCAGCTCTCTCCGGACGGCAGACGCCGAAGAACGAAGCCGCTTGCGAGCGGCGCTGTGCAGCGAAGAGCACACGAGCAGCCAAAGAGCTCCTTCACAATCGCTTTCACTTCTCAGTGCTCTTGCTGCTTGGAAAAGCAGCACACAGCCGTTGCACGCCAGGGCAAAAGCTGGGGCAGTGCCCGTCCTCACTCCTTCGCTGTGCTGTACTCCTTGCAGCTAGAGCGAAGCGAGAAGGACGCGAGGACGAAGAAGGCGTTCTTAAAGTAGCCCCATGTCAGCAGCCCTGAAAGGGCGCATAACACACGGCGTCTCGCTGCCCTCCGTTCTACATACTCGCGTCTCCCTTTGCCGACTTGCAAAAGTTGCTACCAGAGCAGAGGCGGCCAGATTGAAGAGGCTGTGCTTAGGTTCACCTTCTCCTTACTGCACGTAAGCCACGTCAAGCTCCTCGCTGCACTCTGGATTTCCCTTCTCCGCGGCACTTAGCGTGGTGCTGTGTGTGTGCAACTCGGCGCCTAGAAGTGACCGCCAATGCTTTCAGAGCGGGCTGCAAGGGAACCAAGGAGCAGCACAAGCAGCAGTGCTTCAGCTTGCTCCTTCCGACTGCTAAGGGCACTTGGGAAGGCAAGCGAGAGTCAACCACCTTCCTCTCCTAGTAGCCTCTAACGTGGTGCACACAAGCACGGCACATAGCCGCTTCGTTCATCGCCCTCGCCCACGTCTGGCTCCGCTTTCACTTGCCGGCGGCCAGAAGCCGCCGCAGGGGCGCCACATACCCAGCAGTGTGCGGGCAGCCAAGAGCTCGAGAACGCTTCTTCTGCCCAAGCCAGCCTAGGGCGTGCACCTTTGTTCTCAGAGCTCCGTGTAACCGTCTGCGTCTCTCGCAGTTCGAATGGAAAACGAAAGCTTTTCGCCTACGCCCTTCACAGAGATCCGTTGCCAGGACGAGAATGTCTTGTGGCCGGGGCTCGCCCCCGCCGCCAGGAAGCTGCTCTTAGCACCGCGTTGCAGGGACACGTCTCGCTTCTTGACTTCGTGCTTAGCGCTCTCCGAATTCGCTGCTAGCTCCGCGGTCCTTCTCAGCTGCAAGTAGCTGCGCTCGCAGTACATAGAGCTTCGCAAGGACCGAAGACCCGGAGGGACGTATCGCACACGACAATGTGCCAGGACAGAGACGTGTTCTACATTGTCCCTTCTCGTCATCCTGTTTGTGCCTCTGCTGCTTCTGCTGTTAGGAATCGCTCCTTGAAAGACGAGCGAGAGCGTCTTTCTGGGTGCATTGCACTGAGTGAGTGCTCGCTAGGGACTTTGCACTCGGAGCCAAGGCAACAGGGCGTGCTTGTCCGCAGAACTGAGAGCGCGCTGTTGGGCAGAGCTGAAACTGACCGCTGCAGTTCAGCTCTCTCCGGACGGCAGACGCCGAAGAACGAAGCCGCTTGCGAGCGGCGCAGTGCAGCGAAGAGCACACGAGCAGCCAAAGAGCTCCTTCACAATCGCTTTCACTTCTCAGTGCTCTTGCTGCTTGGAAAAGCAGCACACAGCCGTTGCACGCCAGGGCAAAAGCTGGGGCAGTGCCCGTCCTCACTCCTTCGCTGTGCTGTACTCCTTGCAGCTAGAGCGAAGCGAGAAGGACGCGAGGACGAAGAAGGCGTTCTTAAAGTAGCCCCTTGTCAGCAGCCATGAAAGGGCGCATAACACACGGCGTCTCGCTGCCCTCCGTTCTACATACTCGCGTCTCCCTTTGCCGACTTGCAAAAGTTGCTACCAGAGCAGAGGCGGCCAGATTGAAGAGGCTGTGCTTAGGTTCACCTTCTCCTTACTGCACGTAAGCCACGTCAAGCTCCTCGCTGCACTCTGGATTTCCCTTCTCCGCGGCACTTAGCGTGGTGCTGTGTGTGTGCAACTCGGCGCCTAGAAGTGACCGCCAATGCTTTCAGAGCGGGCTGCAAGGGAACCAAGGAGCAGCACAAGCAGCAGTGCTTCAGCTTGCTCCTTCCGACTGCTAAGGGCACTTGGGAAGGCAAGCGAGAGTCAACCACCTTCCTCTCCTAGTAGCCTCTAACGTGGTGCACACAAGCACGGCACATAGCCGCTTCGTTCATCGCCCTCGCCCACGTCTGGCTCCGCTTTCACTTGCCGGCGGCCAGAAGCCGCCGCAGGGGCGCCACATACCCAGCAGTGTGCGGGCAGCCAAGAGCTCGAGAACGCTTCTTCTGCCCAAGCCAGCCTAGGGCGTGCACCTTTGTTCTCAGAGCTCCGTGTAACCGTCTGCGTCTCTCGCAGTTCGAATGGAAAACGAAAGCTTTTCGCCTACGCCCTTCACAGAGATCCGTTGCCAGGACGAGAATGTCTTGTGGCCGGGGCTCGCCCCCGCCGCCAGGAAGCTGCTCTTAGCACCGCGTTGCAGGGACACGTCTCGCTTCTTGACTTCGTGCTTAGCGCTCTCCGAATTCGCTGCTAGCTCCGCGGTCCTTCTCAGCTGCAAGTAGCTGCGCTCGCAGTACATAGAGCTTCGCAAGGACCGAAGACCCGGAGGGACGTATCGCACACGACAATGTGCCAGGACAGAGACGTGTTCTACATTGTCCCTTCTCGTCATCCTGTTTGTGCCTCTGCTGCTTCTGCTGTTAGGAATCGCTCCTTGAAAGACGAGCGAGAGCGTCTTTCTGGGTGCATTGCACTGAGTGAGTGCTCGCTAGGGACTTTGCACTCGGAGCCAAGGCAACAGGGCGTGCTTGTCCGCAGAACTGAGAGCGCGCTGTTGGGCAGAGCTGAAACTGACCGCTGCAGTTCAGCTCTCTCCGGACGGCAGACGCCGAAGAACGAAGCCGCTTGCGAGCGGCGCAGTGCAGCGAAGAGCACACGAGCAGCCAAAGAGCTCCTTCACAATCGCTTTCACTTCTCAGTGCTCTTGCTGCTTGGAAAAGCAGCACACAGCCGTTGCACGCCAGGGCAAAAGCTGGGGCAGTGCCCGTCCTCACTCCTTCGCTGTGCTGTACTCCTTGCAGCTAGAGCGAAGCGAGAAGGACGCGAGGACGAAGAAGGCGTTCTTAAAGTAGCCCCTTGTCAGCAGCCCTGAAAGGGCGCATAACACACGGCGTCTCGCTGCCCTCCGTTCTACATACTCGCGTCTCCCTTTGCCGACTTGCAAAAGTTGCTACCAGAGCAGAGGCGGCCAGATTGAAGAGGCTGTGCTTAGGTTCACCTTCTCCTTACTGCACGTAAGCCACGTCAAGCTCCTCGCTGCACTCTGGATTTCCCTTCTCCGCGGCACTTAGCGTGGTGCTGTGTGTGTGCAACTCGGCGCCTAGAAGTGACGGCCAATGCTTTCAGAGCGGGCTGCAAGGGAACCAAGGAGCAGCACAAGCAGCAGTGCTTCAGCTTGCTCCTTCCGACTGCTAAGGGCACTTGGGAAGGCAAGCGAGAGTCAACCACCTTCCTCTCCTAGTAGCCTCTAACGTGGTGCACACAAGCACGGCACATAGCCGCTTCGTTCACCGCCCTCGCCCACGCCTTGCTCCGCTTTCACTTGCCGGCGGCCAGAAGCCGCCGCAGGGGCGCCACATACCCAGCAGTGTGCCGGCAGCCAAGAGCTCGAGAACGCTGCTTCTGCCCAAGCCCGCCTAGGGCGTGCACCTTTGTTCTCAGAGCTCCGTGTAACAGTCTGCCTTTCTCGCAGTTCGAATGGAAATCGAAAGCTTTTCGCCTACGCCCTTCACAGAGATCCGTTGCTAGGACGAGAATGTCTTGTGGCCGGAGCTCGCCCCCGCCGCCAGGAAGCTGCTCTTAGCACCGCGTTGCAGGGACACGTCTCGCTTCTTGACTTCGTGCTTAGCGCTCTCCGAATTCGCTGCTAGCTCCGCGGTCCGTCTCAGCTGCAAGTAGCTGCGCTCGCAGTACATAGAGCTTCGCAAGGACCGAAGACCCGGAGGGACGTATCGCACACGACAATGTGCCAGGACAGAGACGTGTTCTACATTGTCCCTTCTCGTCATCCAGTTTGTGCCTCTGCTGCTTCTGCTGTTAGGAGTCGCTCTTTGAAAGACGAGGGAGAGCGTCTTTCTGGGTGCATTGCACTGAGTGAGTGCTCGCTAGGGACTTTGCACTCGGAGCCAAGGCAACAGGGCGTGCTTGTCCGCAGAACTGAGAGCGCGCTGTTGGGCAGAGCTGAAACTGACCGCTGCAGTTCAGCTCTCTCCGGATGGCAGACGCCGAAGAACGAAGCCGCTTGCGAGCGGCGCAGTGCAGCGAAGAGCACACGAGCAGCCAAAGAGCTCCTTCACAATCGCTTTCACTTCTCAGTGCTCTTGCTGCTTGGAAAAGCAGCACACAGCCGTTGCACGCCAGGGCAAAAGCTGGGGCAGTGCCCGTCCTCACTCCTTCGCTGTGCTGTACTCCTTGCAGCTAGAGCGAAGCGAGAAGGACGCGAGGACGAAGAAGGCGTTCTTAAAGTAGCCCCTTGTCAGCAGCCCTGAAAGGGCGCATAACACACGGCGTCTCGCTGCCCTCCGTTCTACATACTCGCGTCTCCCTTTGCCGACTTGCAAAAGTTGCTACCAGAGCAGAGGCGGCCAGATTGAAGAGGCTGTGCTTAGGTTCACCTTCTCCTTACTGCACGTAAGCCACGTCAAGCTCCTCGCTGCACTCTGGATTTCCCTTCTCCGCGGCACTTAGCGTGGTGCTGTGTGTGTGCAACTCGGCGCCTAGAAGCGACCGCCAATGCTTTCACAGCGGGCTGCAAGGGAACCAAGGAGCAGCACAAGCAGCAGTGCTTCAGCTTGCTCCTTCCGACTGCTAAGGGCACTTGGGAAGGCAAGCGAGAGTCAACCACCTTCCTCTCCTAGTAGCCTTTAACGTGGTGCACACAAGCACGGCACATAGCCGCTTCGTTCACCGCCCTCGCCCACGTCTGGCTCCGCTTTCACTTGCCGGCGGCCAGAAGCCGCCGCAGGGGCGCCACATACCCAGCAGTGTGCCGGCAGCCAAGAGCTCGAGAACGCTGCTTCTGCCCAAGCCCGCCTAGGGCGTGCACCTTTGTTCTCAGAGCTCCGTGTAACAGTCTGCCTTTCTCGCAGTTCGAATGGAAATCGAAAGCTTTTCGCCTACGCCCTTCACAGAGATCCGTTGCTAGGACGAGAATGTCTTGTGGCCGGAGCTCGCCCCCGCCGCCAGGAAGCTGCTCTTAGCACCGCGTTGCAGGGACACGTCTCGCTTCTTGACTTCGTGCTTAGCGCTCTCCGAATTCGCTGCTAGCTCCGCGGTCCGTCTCAGCTGCAAGTAGCTGCGCTCGCAGTACATAGAGCTTCGCAAGGACCGAAGACCCGGAGGGACGTATCGCACACGACAATGTGCCAGGACAGAGACGTGTTCTACATTGTCCCTTCTCGTCATCCAGTTTGTGCCTCTGCTGCTTCTGCTGTTAGGAGTCGCTCCTTGAAAGACGAGCGAGAGCGTCTTTCTGGGTGCATTGCACTGAGTGAGTGCTCGCTAGGGACTTTGCACTCGGAGCCAAGGCAACAGGGCGTGCTTGTCCGCAGAACTGAGAGCGCGCTGTTGGGCAGAGCTGAAACTGACCGCTGCAGTTCAGCTCTCTCCGGACGGCAGACGCCGAAGAACGAAGCCGCTTGCGAGCGGCGCTGTGCAGCGAAGAGCACACGAGCAGCCAAAGAGCTCCTTCACAATCGCTTTCACTTCTCAGTGCTCTTGCTGCTTGGAAAAGCAGCACACAGCCGTTGCACGCCAGGGCAAAAGCTGGGGCAGTGCCCGTCCTCACTCCTTCGCTGTGCTGTACTCCTTGCAGCTAGAGCGAAGCGAGAAGGACGCGAGGACGAAGAAGGCGTTCTTAAAGTAGCCCCATGTCAGCAGCCCTGAAAGGGCGCATAACACACGGCGTCTCGCTGCCCTCCGTTCTACATACTCGCGTCTCCCTTTGCCGACTTGCAAAAGTTGCTACCAGAGCAGAGGCGGCCAGATTGAAGAGGCTGTGCTTAGGTTCACCTTCTCCTTACTGCACGTAAGCCACGTCAAGCTCCTCGCTGCACTCTGGATTTCCCTTCTCCGCGGCACTTAGCGTGGTGCTGTGTGTGTGCAACTCGGCGCCTAGAAGCGACTGCCAATGCTTTCAGAGCGGGCTGCAAGGGAACCAAGGAGCAGCACAAGCAGCAGTGCTTCAGCTTGCTCCTTCCGACTGCTAAGGGCACTTGGGAAGGCAAGCGAGAGTCAACCACCTTCCTCTCCTAGTAGCCTCTAACGTGGTGCACACAAGCACGGCACATAGCCGCTTCGTTCACCGCCCTCGCCCACGTCTGGCTCCGCTTTCACTTGCCGGCGGCCAGAAGCCGCCGCAGGGGCGCCACATACCCAGCAGTGTGCGGGCAGCCAAGAGCTCGAGAACGCTTCTTCTGCCCAAGCCAGCCTAGGGCGTGCACCTTTGTTCTCAGAGCTCCGTGTAACCGTCTGCGTCTCTCGCAGTTCGAATGGAAAACGAAAGCTTTTCGCCTACGCCCTTCACAGAGATCCGTTGCCAGGACGAGAATGTCTTGTGGCCGGGGCTCGCCCCCGCCGCCAGGAAGCTGCTCTTAGCACCGCGTTGCAGGGACACGTCTCGCTTCTTGACTTCGTGCTTAGCGCTCTCCGAATTCGCTGCTAGCTCCGCGGTCCTTCTCAGCTGCAAGTAGCTGCGCTCGCAGTACATAGAGCTTCGCAAGGACCGAAGACCCGGAGGGACGTATCGCACACGACAATGTGCCAGGACAGAGACGTGTTCTACATTGTCCCTTCTCGTCATCCTGTTTGTGCCTCTGCTGCTTCTGCTGTTAGGAATCGCTCCTTGAAAGACGAGCGAGAGCGTCTTTCTGGGTGCATTGCACTGAGTGAGTGCTCGCTAGGGACTTTGCACTCGGAGCCAAGGCAACAGGGCGTGCTTGTCCGCAGAACTGAGAGCGCGCTGTTGGGCAGAGCTGAAACTGACCGCTGCAGTTCAGCTCTCTCCGGACGGCAGACGCCGAAGAACGAAGCCGCTTGCGAGCGGCGCAGTGCAGCGAAGAGCACACGAGCAGCCAAAGAGCTCCTTCACAATCGCTTTCACTTCTCAGTGCTCTTGCTGCTTGGAAAAGCAGCACACAGCCGTTGCACGCCAGGGCAAAAGCTGGGGCAGTGCCCGTCCTCACTCCTTCGCTGTGCTGTACTCCTTGCAGCTAGAGCGAAGCGAGAAGGACGCGAGGACGAAGAAGGCGTTCTTAAAGTAGCCCCATGTCAGCAGCCCTGAAAGGGCGCATAACACACGGCGTCTCGCTGCCCTCCGTTCTACATACTCGCGTCTCCCTTTGCCGACTTGCAAAAGTTGCTACCAGAGCAGAGGCGGCCAGATTGAAGAGGCTGTGCTTAGGTTCACCTTCTCCTTACTGCACGTAAGCCACGTCAAGCTCCTCGCTGCACTCTGGATTTCCCTTCTCCGCGGCACTTAGCGTGGTGCTGTGTGTGTGCAACTCGGCGCCTAGAAGCGACTGCCAATGCTTTCACAGCGGGCTGCAAGGGAACCAAGGAGCAGCACAAGCAGCAGTGCTTCAGCTTGCTCCTTCCGACTGCTAAGGGCACTTGGGAAGGCAAGCGAGAGTCAACCACCTTCCTCTCCTAGTAGCCTCTAACGTGGTGCACACAAGCACGGCACATAGCCGCTTCGTTCACCGCCCTCGCCCACGCCTTGCTCCGCTTTCACTTGCCGGCGGCCAGAAGCCGCCGCAGGGGCGCCACATACCCAGCAGTGTGCGGGCAGCCAAGAGCTCGAGAACGCTGTTTCTGCCCAAGCCCGTCTAGGGCGTGCACCTTTGTTCTCAGAGCTCCGTGTAACAGTCTGCCTTTCTCGCAGTTCGAATGGAAATCGAAAGCTTTTCGCCTACGCCCTTCACAGAGATCCGTTGCTAGGACGAGAATGTCTTGTGGCCGGAGCTCGCCCCCGCCGCCAGGAAGCTGCTCTTAGCACCGCGTTGCAGGGACACGTCTCGCTTCTTGACTTCGTGCTTAGCGCTCTCCGAATTCGCTGCTAGCTCCGCGGTCCGTCTCAGCTGCAAGTAGCTGCGCTCGCAGTACATAGAGCTTCGCAAGGACCGAAGACCCGGAGGGACGTATCGCACACGACAATGTGCCAGGACAGAGACGTGTTCTACATTGTCCCTTCTCGTCATCCTGTTTGTGCCTCTGCTGCTTCTGCTGTTAGGAATCGCTCCTTGAAAGACGAGCGAGAGCGTCTTTCTGGGTGCATTGCACTGAGTGAGTGCTCGCTAGGGACTTTGCACTCGGAGCCAAGGCAACAGGGCGTGCTTGTCCGCAGAACTGAGAGCGCGCTGTTGGGCAGAGCTGAAACTGACCGCTGCAGTTCAGCTCTCTCCGGACGGCAGACGCCGAAGAACGAAGCCGCTTGCGAGCGGCGCTGTGCAGCGAAGAGCACACGAGCAGCCAAAGAGCTCCTTCACAATCGCTTTCACTTCTCAGTGCTCTTGCTGCTTGGAAAAGCAGCACACAGCCGTTGCACGCCAGGGCAAAAGCTGGGGCAGTGCCCGTCCTCACTCCTTCGCTGTGCTGTACTCCTTGCAGCTAGAGCGAAGCGAGAAGGACGCGAGGACGAAGAAGGCGTTCTTAAAGTAGCCCCATGTCAGCAGCCCTGAAAGGGCGCATAACACACGGCGTCTCGCTGCCCTCCGTTCTACATACTCGCGTCTCCCTTTGCCGACTTGCAAAAGTTGCTACCAGAGCAGAGGCGGCCAGATTGAAGAGGCTGTGCTTAGGTTCACCTTCTCCTTACTGCACGTAAGCCACGTCAAGCTCCTCGCTGCACTCTGGATTTCCCTTCTCCGCGGCACTTAGCGTGGTGCTGTGTGTGTGCAACTCGGCGCCTAGAAGTGACCGCCAATGCTTTCAGAGCGGGCTGCAAGGGAACCAAGGAGCAGCACAAGCAGCAGTGCTTCAGCTTGCTCCTTCCGACTGCTAAGGGCACTTGGGAAGGCAAGCGAGAGTCAACCACCTTCCTCTCCTAGTAGCCTCTAACGTGGTGCACACAAGCACGGCACATAGCCGCTTCGTTCATCGCCCTCGCCCACGTCTGGCTCCGCTTTCACTTGCCGGCGGCCAGAAGCCGCCGCAGGGGCGCCACATACCCAGCAGTGTGCGGGCAGCCAAGAGCTCGAGAACGCTTCTTCTGCCCAAGCCAGCCTAGGGCGTGCACCTTTGTTCTCAGAGCTCCGTGTAACCGTCTGCGTCTCTCGCAGTTCGAATGGAAAACGAAAGCTTTTCGCCTACGCCCTTCACAGAGATCCGTTGCCAGGACGAGAATGTCTTGTGGCCGGGGCTCGCCCCCGCCGCCAGGAAGCTGCTCTTAGCACCGCGTTGCAGGGACACGTCTCGCTTCTTGACTTCGTGCTTAGCGCTCTCCGAATTCGCTGCTAGCTCCGCGGTCCTTCTCAGCTGCAAGTAGCTGCGCTCGCAGTACATAGAGCTTCGCAAGGACCGAAGACCCGGAGGGACGTATCGCACACGACAATGTGCCAGGACAGAGACGTGTTCTACATTGTCCCTTCTCGTCATCCTGTTTGTGCCTCTGCTGCTTCTGCTGTTAGGAATCGCTCCTTGAAAGACGAGCGAGAGCGTCTTTCTGGGTGCATTGCACTGAGTGAGTGCTCGCTAGGGACTTTGCACTCGGAGCCAAGGCAACAGGGCGTGCTTGTCCGCAGAACTGAGAGCGCGCTGTTGGGCAGAGCTGAAACTGACCGCTGCAGTTCAGCTCTCTCCGGACGGCAGACGCCGAAGAACGAAGCCGCTTGCGAGCGGCGCAGTGCAGCGAAGAGCACACGAGCAGCCAAAGAGCTCCTTCACAATCGCTTTCACTTCTCAGTGCTCTTGCTGCTTGGAAAAGCAGCACACAGCCGTTGCACGCCAGGGCAAAAGCTGGGGCAGTGCCCGTCCTCACTCCTTCGCTGTGCTGTACTCCTTGCAGCTAGAGCGAAGCGAGAAGGACGCGAGGACGAAGAAGGCGTTCTTAAAGTAGCCCCTTGTCAGCAGCCCTGAAAGGGCGCATAACACACGGCGTCTCGCTGCCCTCCGTTCTACATACTCGCGTCTCCCTTTGCCGACTTGCAAAAGTTGCTACCAGAGCAGAGGCGGCCAGATTGAAGAGGCTGTGCTTAGGTTCACCTTCTCCTTACTGCACGTAAGCCACGTCAAGCTCCTCGCTGCACTCTGGATTTCCCTTCTCCGCGGCACTTAGCGTGGTGCTGTGTGTGTGCAACTCGGCGCCTAGAAGTGACGGCCAATGCTTTCAGAGCGGGCTGCAAGGGAACCAAGGAGCAGCACAAGCAGCAGTGCTTCAGCTTGCTCCTTCCGACTGCTAAGGGCACTTGGGAAGGCAAGCGAGAGTCAACCACCTTCCTCTCCTAGTAGCCTCTAACGTGGTGCACACAAGCACGGCACATAGCCGCTTCGTTCACCGCCCTCGCCCACGCCTTGCTCCGCTTTCACTTGCCGGCGGCCAGAAGCCGCCGCAGGGGCGCCACATACCCAGCAGTGTGCCGGCAGCCAAGAGCTCGAGAACGCTGCTTCTGCCCAAGCCCGCCTAGGGCGTGCACCTTTGTTCTCAGAGCTCCGTGTAACAGTCTGCCTTTCTCGCAGTTCGAATGGAAATCGAAAGCTTTTCGCCTACGCCCTTCACAGAGATCCGTTGCTAGGACGAGAATGTCTTGTGGCCGGAGCTCGCCCCCGCCGCGAGGAAGCTGCTCTTAGCACCGCGTTGCAGGGACACGTCTCGCTTCTTGACTTCGTGCTTAGCGCTCTCCGAATTCGCTGCTAGCTCCGCGGTCCGTCTCAGCTGCAAGTAGCTGCGCTCGCAGTACATAGAGCTTCGCAAGGACCGAAGACCCGGAGGGACGTATCGCACACGACAATGTGCCAGGACAGAGACGTGTTCTACATTGTCCCTTCTCGTCATCCAGTTTGTGCCTCTGCTGCTTCTGCTGTTAGGAGTCGCTCTTTGAAAGACGAGGGAGAGCGTCTTTCTGGGTGCATTGCACTGAGTGAGTGCTCGCTAGGGACTTTGCACTCGGAGCCAAGGCAACAGGGCGTGCTTGTCCGCAGAACTGAGAGCGCGCTGTTGGGCAGAGCTGAAACTGACCGCTGCAGTTCAGCTCTCTCCGGATGGCAGACGCCGAAGAACGAAGCCGCTTGCGAGCGGCGCAGTGCAGCGAAGAGCACACGAGCAGCCAAAGAGCTCCTTCACAATCGCTTTCACTTCTCAGTGCTCTTGCTGCTTGGAAAAGCAGCACACAGCCGTTGCACGCCAGGGCAAAAGCTGGGGCAGTGCCCGTCCTCACTCCTTCGCTGTGCTGTACTCCTTGCAGCTAGAGCGAAGCGAGAAGGACGCGAGGACGAAGAAGGCGTTCTTAAAGTAGCCCCTTGTCAGCAGCCATGAAAGGGCGCATAACACACGGCGTCTCGCTGCCCTCCGTTCTACATACTCGCGTCTCCCTTTGCCGACTTGCAAAAGTTGCTACCAGAGCAGAGGCGGCCAGATTGAAGAGGCTGTGCTTAGGTTCACCTTCTCCTTACTGCACGTAAGCCACGTCAAGCTCCTCGCTGCACTCTGGATTTCCCTTCTCCGCGGCACTTAGCGTGGTGCTGTGTGTGTGCAACTCGGCGCCTAGAAGCGACCGCCAATGCTTTCACAGCGGGCTGCAAGGGAACCAAGGAGCAGCACAAGCAGCAGTGCTTCAGCTTGCTCCTTCCGACTGCTAAGGGCACTTGGGAAGGCAAGCGAGAGTCAACCACCTTCCTCTCCTAGTAGCCTTTAACGTGGTGCACACAAGCACGGCACATAGCCGCTTCGTTCACCGCCCTCGCCCACGTCTGGCTCCGCTTTCACTTGCCGGCGGCCAGAAGCCGCCGCAGGGGCGCCACATACCCAGCAGTGTGCCGGCAGCCAAGAGCTCGAGAACGCTGCTTCTGCCCAAGCCCGCCTAGGGCGTGCACCTTTGTTCTCAGAGCTCCGTGTAACAGTCTGCCTTTCTCGCAGTTCGAATGGAAATCGAAAGCTTTTCGCCTACGCCCTTCACAGAGATCCGTTGCTAGGACGAGAATGTCTTGTGGCCGGAGCTCGCCCCCGCCGCCAGGAAGCTGCTCTTAGCACCGCGTTGCAGGGACACGTCTCGCTTCTTGACTTCGTGCTTAGCGCTCTCCGAATTCGCTGCTAGCTCCGCGGTCCGTCTCAGCTGCAAGTAGCTGCGCTCGCAGTACATAGAGCTTCGCAAGGACCGAAGACCCGGAGGGACGTATCGCACACGACAATGTGCCAGGACAGAGACGTGTTCTACATTGTCCCTTCTCGTCATCCAGTTTGTGCCTCTGCTGCTTCTGCTGTTAGGAGTCGCTCCTTGAAAGACGAGCGAGAGCGTCTTTCTGGGTGCATTGCACTGAGTGAGTGCTCGCTAGGGACTTTGCACTCGGAGCCAAGGCAACAGGGCGTGCTTGTCCGCAGAACTGAGAGCGCGCTGTTGGGCAGAGCTGAAACTGACCGCTGCAGTTCAGCTCTCTCCGGACGGCAGACGCCGAAGAACGAAGCCGCTTGCGAGCGGCGCTGTGCAGCGAAGAGCACACGAGCAGCCAAAGAGCTCCTTCACAATCGCTTTCACTTCTCAGTGCTCTTGCTGCTTGGAAAAGCAGCACACAGCCGTTGCACGCCAGGGCAAAAGCTGGGGCAGTGCCCGTCCTCACTCCTTCGCTGTGCTGTACTCCTTGCAGCTAGAGCGAAGCGAGAAGGACGCGAGGACGAAGAAGGCGTTCTTAAAGTAGCCCCATGTCAGCAGCCCTGAAAGGGCGCATAACACACGGCGTCTCGCTGCCCTCCGTTCTACATACTCGCGTCTCCCTTTGCCGACTTGCAAAAGTTGCTACCAGAGCAGAGGCGGCCAGATTGAAGAGGCTGTGCTTAGGTTCACCTTCTCCTTACTGCACGTAAGCCACGTCAAGCTCCTCGCTGCACTCTGGATTTCCCTTCTCCGCGGCACTTAGCGTGGTGCTGTGTGTGTGCAACTCGGCGCCTAGAAGCGACTGCCAATGCTTTCAGAGCGGGCTGCAAGGGAACCAAGGAGCAGCACAAGCAGCAGTGCTTCAGCTTGCTCCTTCCGACTGCTAAGGGCACTTGGGAAGGCAAGCGAGAGTCAACCACCTTCCTCTCCTAGTAGCCTCTAACGTGGTGCACACAAGCACGGCACATAGCCGCTTCGTTCACCGCCCTCGCCCACGTCTGGCTCCGCTTTCACTTGCCGGCGGCCAGAAGCCGCCGCAGGGGCGCCACATACCCAGCAGTGTGCGGGCAGCCAAGAGCTCGAGAACGCTTCTTCTGCCCAAGCCAGCCTAGGGCGTGCACCTTTGTTCTCAGAGCTCCGTGTAACCGTCTGCGTCTCTCGCAGTTCGAATGGAAAACGAAAGCTTTTCGCCTACGCCCTTCACAGAGATCCGTTGCCAGGACGAGAATGTCTTGTGGCCGGGGCTCGCCCCCGCCGCCAGGAAGCTGCTCTTAGCACCGCGTTGCAGGGACACGTCTCGCTTCTTGACTTCGTGCTTAGCGCTCTCCGAATTCGCTGCTAGCTCCGCGGTCCTTCTCAGCTGCAAGTAGCTGCGCTCGCAGTACATAGAGCTTCGCAAGGACCGAAGACCCGGAGGGACGTATCGCACACGACAATGTGCCAGGACAGAGACGTGTTCTACATTGTCCCTTCTCGTCATCCTGTTTGTGCCTCTGCTGCTTCTGCTGTTAGGAATCGCTCCTTGAAAGACGAGCGAGAGCGTCTTTCTGGGTGCATTGCACTGAGTGAGTGCTCGCTAGGGACTTTGCACTCGGAGCCAAGGCAACAGGGCGTGCTTGTCCGCAGAACTGAGAGCGCGCTGTTGGGCAGAGCTGAAACTGACCGCTGCAGTTCAGCTCTCTCCGGACGGCAGACGCCGAAGAACGAAGCCGCTTGCGAGCGGCGCTGTGCAGCGAAGAGCACACGAGCAGCCAAAGAGCTCCTTCACAATCGCTTTCACTTCTCAGTGCTCTTGCTGCTTGGAAAAGCAGCACACAGCCGTTGCACGCCAGGGCAAAAGCTGGGGCAGTGCCCGTCCTCACTCCTTCGCTGTGCTGTACTCCTTGCA
This sequence comes from Sturnus vulgaris, assembly GCF_052056855.1. Lineage (NCBI taxonomy): Eukaryota > Metazoa > Chordata > Aves > Passeriformes > Sturnidae > Sturnus > Sturnus vulgaris. The sequence goes on along the minus strand of NW_028276429.1, from coordinate 167,029 downwards.
GCTAGAGCGAAGCGAGAAGGACGCGAGGACGAAGAAGGCGTTCTTAAAGTAGCCCCATGTCAGCAGCCCTGAAAGGGCGCATAACACACGGCGTCTCGCTGCCCTCCGTTCTACATACTCGCGTCTCCCTTTGCCGACTTGCAAAAGTTGCTACCAGAGCAGAGGCGGCCAGATTGAAGAGGCTGTGCTTAGGTTCACCTTCTCCTTACTGCACGTAAGCCACGTCAAGCTCCTCGCTGCACTCTGGATTTCCCTTCTCCGCGGCACTTAGCGTGGTGCTGTGTGTGTGCAACTCGGCGCCTAGAAGTGACCGCCAATGCTTTCAGAGCGGGCTGCAAGGGAACCAAGGAGCAGCACAAGCAGCAGTGCTTCAGCTTGCTCCTTCCGACTGCTAAGGGCACTTGGGAAGGCAAGCGAGAGTCAACCACCTTCCTCTCCTAGTAGCCTCTAACGTGGTGCACACAAGCACGGCACATAGCCGCTTCGTTCATCGCCCTCGCCCACGTCTGGCTCCGCTTTCACTTGCCGGCGGCCAGAAGCCGCCGCAGGGGCGCCACATACCCAGCAGTGTGCGGGCAGCCAAGAGCTCGAGAACGCTTCTTCTGCCCAAGCCAGCCTAGGGCGTGCACCTTTGTTCTCAGAGCTCCGTGTAACCGTCTGCGTCTCTCGCAGTTCGAATGGAAAACGAAAGCTTTTCGCCTACGCCCTTCACAGAGATCCGTTGCCAGGACGAGAATGTCTTGTGGCCGGGGCTCGCCCCCGCCGCCAGGAAGCTGCTCTTAGCACCGCGTTGCAGGGACACGTCTCGCTTCTTGACTTCGTGCTTAGCGCTCTCCGAATTCGCTGCTAGCTCCGCGGTCCGTCTCAGCTTCAAGTAGCTGCGCTCGCAGTACATAGAGCTTCGCAAGGACCGAAGACCCGGAGGGACGTATCGCACACGACAATGTGCCAGGACAGAGACGTGTTCTACATTGTCCCTTCTCGTCATCCTGTTTGTGCCTCTGCTGCTTCTGCTGTTAGGAATCGCTCCTTGAAAGACGAGCGAGAGCGTCTTTCTGGGTGCATTGCACTGAGTGAGTGCTCGCTAGGGACTTTGCACTCGGAGCCAAGGCAACAGGGCGTGCTTGTCCGCAGAACTGAGAGCGCGCTGTTGGGCAGAGCTGAAACTGACCGCTGCAGTTCAGCTCTCTCCGGACGGCAGACGCCGAAGAACGAAGCCGCTTGCGAGCGGCGCAGTGCAGCGAAGAGCACACGAGCAGCCAAAGAGCTCCTTCACAATCGCTTTCACTTCTCAGTGCTCTTGCTGCTTGGAAAAGCAGCACACAGCCGTTGCACGCCAGGGCAAAAGCTGGGGCAGTGCCCGTCCTCACTCCTTCGCTGTGCTGTACTCCTTGCAGCTAGAGCGAAGCGAGAAGGACGCGAGGACGAAGAAGGCGTTCTTAAAGTAGCCCCTTGTCAGCAGCCATGAAAGGGCGCATAACACACGGCGTCTCGCTGCCCTCCGTTCTACATACTCGCGTCTCCCTTTGCCGACTTGCAAAAGTTGCTACCAGAGCAGAGGCGGCCAGATTGAAGAGGCTGTGCTTAGGTTCACCTTCTCCTTACTGCACGTAAGCCACGTCAAGCTCCTCGCTGCACTCTGGATTTCCCTTCTCCGCGGCACTTAGCGTGGTGCTGTGTGTGTGCAACTCGGCGCCTAGAAGTGACCGCCAATGCTTTCAGAGCGGGCTGCAAGGGAACCAAGGAGCAGCACAAGCAGCAGTGCTTCAGCTTGCTCCTTCCGACTGCTAAGGGCACTTGGGAAGGCAAGCGAGAGTCAACCACCTTCCTCTCCTAGTAGCCTCTAACGTGGTGCACACAAGCACGGCACATAGCCGCTTCGTTCATCGCCCTCGCCCACGTCTGGCTCCGCTTTCACTTGCCGGCGGCCAGAAGCCGCCGCAGGGGCGCCACATACCCAGCAGTGTGCGGGCAGCCAAGAGCTCGAGAACGCTTCTTCTGCCCAAGCCAGCCTAGGGCGTGCACCTTTGTTCTCAGAGCTCCGTGTAACCGTCTGCGTCTCTCGCAGTTCGAATGGAAAACGAAAGCTTTTCGCCTACGCCCTTCACAGAGATCCGTTGCCAGGACGAGAATGTCTTGTGGCCGGGGCTCGCCCCCGCCGCCAGGAAGCTGCTCTTAGCACCGCGTTGCAGGGACACGTCTCGCTTCTTGACTTCGTGCTTAGCGCTCTCCGAATTCGCTGCTAGCTCCGCGGTCCTTCTCAGCTGCAAGTAGCTGCGCTCGCAGTACATAGAGCTTCGCAAGGACCGAAGACCCGGAGGGACGTATCGCACACGACAATGTGCCAGGACAGAGACGTGTTCTACATTGTCCCTTCTCGTCATCCTGTTTGTGCCTCTGCTGCTTCTGCTGTTAGGAATCGCTCCTTGAAAGACGAGCGAGAGCGTCTTTCTGGGTGCATTGCACTGAGTGAGTGCTCGCTAGGGACTTTGCACTCGGAGCCAAGGCAACAGGGCGTGCTTGTCCGCAGAACTGAGAGCGCGCTGTTGGGCAGAGCTGAAACTGACCGCTGCAGTTCAGCTCTCTCCGGACGGCAGACGCCGAAGAACGAAGCCGCTTGCGAGCGGCGCAGTGCAGCGAAGAGCACACGAGCAGCCAAAGAGCTCCTTCACAATCGCTTTCACTTCTCAGTGCTCTTGCTGCTTGGAAAAGCAGCACACAGCCGTTGCACGCCAGGGCAAAAGCTGGGGCAGTGCCCGTCCTCACTCCTTCGCTGTGCTGTACTCCTTGCAGCTAGAGCGAAGCGAGAAGGACGCGAGGACGAAGAAGGCGTTCTTAAAGTAGCCCCTTGTCAGCAGCCCTGAAAGGGCGCATAACACACGGCGTCTCGCTGCCCTCCGTTCTACATACTCGCGTCTCCCTTTGCCGACTTGCAAAAGTTGCTACCAGAGCAGAGGCGGCCAGATTGAAGAGGCTGTGCTTAGGTTCACCTTCTCCTTACTGCACGTAAGCCACGTCAAGCTCCTCGCTGCACTCTGGATTTCCCTTCTCCGCGGCACTTAGCGTGGTGCTGTGTGTGTGCAACTCGGCGCCTAGAAGTGACGGCCAATGCTTTCAGAGCGGGCTGCAAGGGAACCAAGGAGCAGCACAAGCAGCAGTGCTTCAGCTTGCTCCTTCCGACTGCTAAGGGCACTTGGGAAGGCAAGCGAGAGTCAACCACCTTCCTCTCCTAGTAGCCTCTAACGTGGTGCACACAAGCACGGCACATAGCCGCTTCGTTCACCGCCCTCGCCCACGCCTTGCTCCGCTTTCACTTGCCGGCGGCCAGAAGCCGCCGCAGGGGCGCCACATACCCAGCAGTGTGCCGGCAGCCAAGAGCTCGAGAACGCTGCTTCTGCCCAAGCCCGCCTAGGGCGTGCACCTTTGTTCTCAGAGCTCCGTGTAACAGTCTGCCTTTCTCGCAGTTCGAATGGAAATCGAAAGCTTTTCGCCTACGCCCTTCACAGAGATCCGTTGCTAGGACGAGAATGTCTTGTGGCCGGAGCTCGCCCCCGCCGCGAGGAAGCTGCTCTTAGCACCGCGTTGCAGGGACACGTCTCGCTTCTTGACTTCGTGCTTAGCGCTCTCCGAATTCGCTGCTAGCTCCGCGGTCCGTCTCAGCTGCAAGTAGCTGCGCTCGCAGTACATAGAGCTTCGCAAGGACCGAAGACCCGGAGGGACGTATCGCACACGACAATGTGCCAGGACAGAGACGTGTTCTACATTGTCCCTTCTCGTCATCCAGTTTGTGCCTCTGCTGCTTCTGCTGTTAGGAGTCGCTCTTTGAAAGACGAGGGAGAGCGTCTTTCTGGGTGCATTGCACTGAGTGAGTGCTCGCTAGGGACTTTGCACTCGGAGCCAAGGCAACAGGGCGTGCTTGTCCGCAGAACTGAGAGCGCGCTGTTGGGCAGAGCTGAAACTGACCGCTGCAGTTCAGCTCTCTCCGGATGGCAGACGCCGAAGAACGAAGCCGCTTGCGAGCGGCGCAGTGCAGCGAAGAGCACACGAGCAGCCAAAGAGCTCCTTCACAATCGCTTTCACTTCTCAGTGCTCTTGCTGCTTGGAAAAGCAGCACACAGCCGTTGCACGCCAGGGCAAAAGCTGGGGCAGTGCCCGTCCTCACTCCTTCGCTGTGCTGTACTCCTTGCAGCTAGAGCGAAGCGAGAAGGACGCGAGGACGAAGAAGGCGTTCTTAAAGTAGCCCCTTGTCAGCAGCCATGAAAGGGCGCATAACACACGGCGTCTCGCTGCCCTCCGTTCTACATACTCGCGTCTCCCTTTGCCGACTTGCAAAAGTTGCTACCAGAGCAGAGGCGGCCAGATTGAAGAGGCTGTGCTTAGGTTCACCTTCTCCTTACTGCACGTAAGCCACGTCAAGCTCCTCGCTGCACTCTGGATTTCCCTTCTCCGCGGCACTTAGCGTGGTGCTGTGTGTGTGCAACTCGGCGCCTAGAAGCGACCGCCAATGCTTTCACAGCGGGCTGCAAGGGAACCAAGGAGCAGCACAAGCAGCAGTGCTTCAGCTTGCTCCTTCCGACTGCTAAGGGCACTTGGGAAGGCAAGCGAGAGTCAACCACCTTCCTCTCCTAGTAGCCTTTAACGTGGTGCACACAAGCACGGCACATAGCCGCTTCGTTCACCGCCCTCGCCCACGTCTGGCTCCGCTTTCACTTGCCGGCGGCCAGAAGCCGCCGCAGGGGCGCCACATACCCAGCAGTGTGCCGGCAGCCAAGAGCTCGAGAACGCTGCTTCTGCCCAAGCCCGCCTAGGGCGTGCACCTTTGTTCTCAGAGCTCCGTGTAACAGTCTGCCTTTCTCGCAGTTCGAATGGAAATCGAAAGCTTTTCGCCTACGCCCTTCACAGAGATCCGTTGCTAGGACGAGAATGTCTTGTGGCCGGAGCTCGCCCCCGCCGCCAGGAAGCTGCTCTTAGCACCGCGTTGCAGGGACACGTCTCGCTTCTTGACTTCGTGCTTAGCGCTCTCCGAATTCGCTGCTAGCTCCGCGGTCCGTCTCAGCTGCAAGTAGCTGCGCTCGCAGTACATAGAGCTTCGCAAGGACCGAAGACCCGGAGGGACGTATCGCACACGACAATGTGCCAGGACAGAGACGTGTTCTACATTGTCCCTTCTCGTCATCCAGTTTGTGCCTCTGCTGCTTCTGCTGTTAGGAGTCGCTCCTTGAAAGACGAGCGAGAGCGTCTTTCTGGGTGCATTGCACTGAGTGAGTGCTCGCTAGGGACTTTGCACTCGGAGCCAAGGCAACAGGGCGTGCTTGTCCGCAGAACTGAGAGCGCGCTGTTGGGCAGAGCTGAAACTGACCGCTGCAGTTCAGCTCTCTCCGGACGGCAGACGCCGAAGAACGAAGCCGCTTGCGAGCGGCGCTGTGCAGCGAAGAGCACACGAGCAGCCAAAGAGCTCCTTCACAATCGCTTTCACTTCTCAGTGCTCTTGCTGCTTGGAAAAGCAGCACACAGCCGTTGCACGCCAGGGCAAAAGCTGGGGCAGTGCCCGTCCTCACTCCTTCGCTGTGCTGTACTCCTTGCAGCTAGAGCGAAGCGAGAAGGACGCGAGGACGAAGAAGGCGTTCTTAAAGTAGCCCCATGTCAGCAGCCCTGAAAGGGCGCATAACACACGGCGTCTCGCTGCCCTCCGTTCTACATACTCGCGTCTCCCTTTGCCGACTTGCAAAAGTTGCTACCAGAGCAGAGGCGGCCAGATTGAAGAGGCTGTGCTTAGGTTCACCTTCTCCTTACTGCACGTAAGCCACGTCAAGCTCCTCGCTGCACTCTGGATTTCCCTTCTCCGCGGCACTTAGCGTGGTGCTGTGTGTGTGCAACTCGGCGCCTAGAAGCGACTGCCAATGCTTTCAGAGCGGGCTGCAAGGGAACCAAGGAGCAGCACAAGCAGCAGTGCTTCAGCTTGCTCCTTCCGACTGCTAAGGGCACTTGGGAAGGCAAGCGAGAGTCAACCACCTTCCTCTCCTAGTAGCCTCTAACGTGGTGCACACAAGCACGGCACATAGCCGCTTCGTTCACCGCCCTCGCCCACGTCTGGCTCCGCTTTCACTTGCCGGCGGCCAGAAGCCGCCGCAGGGGCGCCACATACCCAGCAGTGTGCGGGCAGCCAAGAGCTCGAGAACGCTTCTTCTGCCCAAGCCAGCCTAGGGCGTGCACCTTTGTTCTCAGAGCTCCGTGTAACCGTCTGCCTTTCTCGCAGTTCGAATGGAAATCGAAAGCTTTTCGCCTACGCCCTTCACAGAGATCCGTTGCTAGGACGAGAATGTCTTGTGGCCGGAGCTCGCCCCCGCCGCCAGGAAGCTGCTCTTAGCACCGCGTTGCAGGGACACGTCTCGCTTCTTGACTTCGTGCTTAGCGCTCTCCGAATTCGCTGCTAGCTCCGCGGTCCGTCTCAGCTGCAAGTAGCTGCGCTCGCAGTACATAGAGCTTCGCAAGGACCGAAGACCCGGAGGGACGTATCGCACACGACAATGTGCCAGGACAGAGACGTGTTCTACATTGTCCCTTCTCGTCATCCAGTTTGTGCCTCTGCTGCTTCTGCTGTTAGGAGTCGCTCTTTGAAAGACGAGGGAGAGCGTCTTTCTGGGTGCATTGCACTGAGTGAGTGCTCGCTAGGGACTTTGCACTCGGAGCCAAGGCAACAGGGCGTGCTTGTCCGCAGAACTGAGAGCGCGCTGTTGGGCAGAGCTGAAACTGACCGCTGCAGTTCAGCTCTCTCCGGATGGCAGACGCCGAAGAACGAAGCCGCTTGCGAGCGGCGCAGTGCAGCGAAGAGCACACGAGCAGCCAAAGAGCTCCTTCACAATCGCTTTCACTTCTCAGTGCTCTTGCTGCTTGGAAAAGCAGCACACAGCCGTTGCACGCCAGGGCAAAAGCTGGGGCAGTGCCCGTCCTCACTCCTTCGCTGTGCTGTACTCCTTGCAGCTAGAGCGAAGCGAGAAGGACGCGAGGACGAAGAAGGCGTTCTTAAAGTAGCCCCTTGTCAGCAGCCATGAAAGGGCGCATAACACACGGCGTCTCGCTGCCCTCCGTTCTACATACTCGCGTCTCCCTTTGCCGACTTGCAAAAGTTGCTACCAGAGCAGAGGCGGCCAGATTGAAGAGGCTGTGCTTAGGTTCACCTTCTCCTTACTGCACGTAAGCCACGTCAAGCTCCTCGCTGCACTCTGGATTTCCCTTCTCCGCGGCACTTAGCGTGGTGCTGTGTGTGTGCAACTCGGCGCCTAGAAGCGACCGCCAATGCTTTCACAGCGGGCTGCAAGGGAACCAAGGAGCAGCACAAGCAGCAGTGCTTCAGCTTGCTCCTTCCGACTGCTAAGGGCACTTGGGAAGGCAAGCGAGAGTCAACCACCTTCCTCTCCTAGTAGCCTTTAACGTGGTGCACACAAGCACGGCACATAGCCGCTTCGTTCACCGCCCTCGCCCACGTCTGGCTCCGCTTTCACTTGCCGGCGGCCAGAAGCCGCCGCAGGGGCGCCACATACCCAGCAGTGTGCCGGCAGCCAAGAGCTCGAGAACGCTGCTTCTGCCCAAGCCCGCCTAGGGCGTGCACCTTTGTTCTCAGAGCTCCGTGTAACAGTCTGCCTTTCTCGCAGTTCGAATGGAAATCGAAAGCTTTTCGCCTACGCCCTTCACAGAGATCCGTTGCTAGGACGAGAATGTCTTGTGGCCGGAGCTCGCCCCCGCCGCCAGGAAGCTGCTCTTAGCACCGCGTTGCAGGGACACGTCTCGCTTCTTGACTTCGTGCTTAGCGCTCTCCGAATTCGCTGCTAGCTCCGCGGTCCGTCTCAGCTGCAAGTAGCTGCGCTCGCAGTACATAGAGCTTCGCAAGGACCGAAGACCCGGAGGGACGTATCGCACACGACAATGTGCCAGGACAGAGACGTGTTCTACATTGTCCCTTCTCGTCATCCAGTTTGTGCCTCTGCTGCTTCTGCTGTTAGGAGTCGCTCCTTGAAAGACGAGCGAGAGCGTCTTTCTGGGTGCATTGCACTGAGTGAGTGCTCGCTAGGGACTTTGCACTCGGAGCCAAGGCAACAGGGCGTGCTTGTCCGCAGAACTGAGAGCGCGCTGTTGGGCAGAGCTGAAACTGACCGCTGCAGTTCAGCTCTCTCCGGACGGCAGACGCCGAAGAACGAAGCCGCTTGCGAGCGGCGCTGTGCAGCGAAGAGCACACGAGCAGCCAAAGAGCTCCTTCACAATCGCTTTCACTTCTCAGTGCTCTTGCTGCTTGGAAAAGCAGCACACAGCCGTTGCACGCCAGGGCAAAAGCTGGGGCAGTGCCCGTCCTCACTCCTTCGCTGTGCTGTACTCCTTGCAGCTAGAGCGAAGCGAGAAGGACGCGAGGACGAAGAAGGCGTTCTTAAAGTAGCCCCATGTCAGCAGCCCTGAAAGGGCGCATAACACACGGCGTCTCGCTGCCCTCCGTTCTACATACTCGCGTCTCCCTTTGCCGACTTGCAAAAGTTGCTACCAGAGCAGAGGCGGCCAGATTGAAGAGGCTGTGCTTAGTTTCACCTTCTCCTTACTGCACGTAAGCCACGTCAAGCTCCTCGCTGCACTCTGGATTTCCCTTCTCCGCGGCACTTAGCGTGGTGCTGTGTGTGTGCAACTCGGCGCCTAGAAGCGACTGCCAATGCTTTCAGAGCGGGCTGCAAGGGAACCAAGGAGCAGCACAAGCAGCAGTGCTTCAGCTTGCTCCTTCCGACTGCTAAGGGCACTTGGGAAGGCAAGCGAGAGTCAACCACCTTCCTCTCCTAGTAGCCTCTAACGTGGTGCACACAAGCACGGCACATAGCCGCTTCGTTCACCGCCCTCGCCCACGTCTGGCTCCGCTTTCACTTGCCGGCGGCCAGAAGCCGCCGCAGGGGCGCCACATACCCAGCAGTGTGCGGGCAGCCAAGAGCTCGAGAACGCTTCTTCTGCCCAAGCCAGCCTAGGGCGTGCACCTTTGTTCTCAGAGCTCCGTGTAACCGTCTGCGTCTCTCGCAGTTCGAATGGAAAACGAAAGCTTTTCGCCTACGCCCTTCACAGAGATCCGTTGCCAGGACGAGAATGTCTTGTGGCCGGGGCTCGCCCCCGCCGCCAGGAAGCTGCTCTTAGCACCGCGTTGCAGGGACACGTCTCGCTTCTTGACTTCGTGCTTAGCGCTCTCCGAATTCGCTGCTAGCTCCGCGGTCCTTCTCAGCTGCAAGTAGCTGCGCTCGCAGTACATAGAGCTTCGCAAGGACCGAAGACCCGGAGGGACGTATCGCACACGACAATGTGCCAGGACAGAGACGTGTTCTACATTGTCCCTTCTCGTCATCCTGTTTGTGCCTCTGCTGCTTCTGCTGTTAGGAATCGCTCCTTGAAAGACGAGCGAGAGCGTCTTTCTGGGTGCATTGCACTGAGTGAGTGCTCGCTAGGGACTTTGCACTCGGAGCCAAGGCAACAGGGCGTGCTTGTCCGCAGAACTGAGAGCGCGCTGTTGGGCAGAGCTGAAACTGACCGCTGCAGTTCAGCTCTCTCCGGACGGCAGACGCCGAAGAACGAAGCCGCTTGCGAGCGGCGCTGTGCAGCGAAGAGCACACGAGCAGCCAAAGAGCTCCTTCACAATCGCTTTCACTTCTCAGTGCTCTTGCTGCTTGGAAAAGCAGCACACAGCCGTTGCACGCCAGGGCAAAAGCTGGGGCAGTGCCCGTCCTCACTCCTTCGCTGTGCTGTACTCCTTGCAGCTAGAGCGAAGCGAGAAGGACGCGAGGACGAAGAAGGCGTTCTTAAAGTAGCCCCATGTCAGCAGCCCTGAAAGGGCGCATAACACACGGCGTCTCGCTGCCCTCCGTTCTACATACTCGCGTCTCCCTTTGCCGACTTGCAAAAGTTGCTACCAGAGCAGAGGCGGCCAGATTGAAGAGGCTGTGCTTAGGTTCACCTTCTCCTTACTGCACGTAAGCCACGTCAAGCTCCTCGCTGCACTCTGGATTTCCCTTCTCCGCGGCACTTAGCGTGGTGCTGTGTGTGTGCAACTCGGCGCCTAGAAGTGACCGCCAATGCTTTCAGAGCGGGCTGCAAGGGAACCAAGGAGCAGCACAAGCAGCAGTGCTTCAGCTTGCTCCTTCCGACTGCTAAGGGCACTTGGGAAGGCAAGCGAGAGTCAACCACCTTCCTCTCCTAGTAGCCTCTAACGTGGTGCACACAAGCACGGCACATAGCCGCTTCGTTCACCGCCCTCGCCCACGTCTGGCTCCGCTTTCACTTGCCGGCGGCCAGAAGCCGCCGCAGGGGCGCCACATACCCAGCAGTGTGCGGGCAGCCAAGAGCTCGAGAACGCTTCTTCTGCCCAAGCCAGCCTAGGGCGTGCACCTTTGTTCTCAGAGCTCCGTGTAACCGTCTGCGTCTCTCGCAGTTCGAATGGAAAACGAAAGCTTTTCGCCTACGCCCTTCACAGAGATCCGTTGCCAGGACGAGAATGTCTTGTGGCCGGGGCTCGCCCCCGCCGCCAGGAAGCTGCTCTTAGCACCGCGTTGCAGGGACACGTCTCGCTTCTTGACTTCGTGCTTAGCGCTCTCCGAATTCGCTGCTAGCTCCGCGGTCCTTCTCAGCTGCAAGTAGCTGCGCTCGCAGTACATAGAGCTTCGCAAGGACCGAAGACCCGGAGGGACGTATCGCACACGACAATGTGCCAGGACAGAGACGTGTTCTACATTGTCCCTTCTCGTCATCCTGTTTGTGCCTCTGCTGCTTCTGCTGTTAGGAATCGCTCCTTGAAAGACGAGCGAGAGCGTCTTTCTGGGTGCATTGCACTGAGTGAGTGCTCGCTAGGGACTTTGCACTCGGAGCCAAGGCAACAGGGCGTGCTTGTCCGCAGAACTGAGAGCGCGCTGTTGGGCAGAGCTGAAACTGACCGCTGCAGTTCAGCTCTCTCCGGACGGCAGACGCCGAAGAACGAAGCCGCTTGCGAGCGGCGCTGTGCAGCGAAGAGCACACGAGCAGCCAAAGAGCTCCTTCACAATCGCTTTCACTTCTCAGTGCTCTTGCTGCTTGGAAAAGCAGCACACAGCCGTTGCACGCCAGGGCAAAAGCTGGGGCAGTGCCCGTCCTCACTCCTTCGCTGTGCTGTACTCCTTGCAGCTAGAGCGAAGCGAGAAGGACGCGAGGACGAAGAAGGCGTTCTTAAAGTAGCCCCATGTCAGCAGCCCTGAAAGGGCGCATAACACACGGCGTCTCGCTGCCCTCCGTTCTACATACTCGCGTCTCCCTTTGCCGACTTGCAAAAGTTGCTACCAGAGCAGAGGCGGCCAGATTGAAGAGGCTGTGCTTAGGTTCACCTTCTCCTTACTGCACGTAAGCCACGTCAAGCTCCTCGCTGCACTCTGGATTTCCCTTCTCCGCGGCACTTAGCGTGGTGCTGTGTGTGTGCAACTCGGCGCCTAGAAGTGACCGCCAATGCTTTCAGAGCGGGCTGCAAGGGAACCAAGGAGCAGCACAAGCAGCAGTGCTTCAGCTTGCTCCTTCCGACTGCTAAGGGCACTTGGGAAGGCAAGCGAGAGTCAACCACCTTCCTCTCCTAGTAGCCTCTAACGTGGTGCACACAAGCACGGCACATAGCCGCTTCGTTCATCGCCCTCGCCCACGTCTGGCTCCGCTTTCACTTGCCGGCGGCCAGAAGCCGCCGCAGGGGCGCCACATACCCAGCAGTGTGCGGGCAGCCAAGAGCTCGAGAACGCTTCTTCTGCCCAAGCCAGCCTAGGGCGTGCACCTTTGTTCTCAGAGCTCCGTGTAACCGTCTGCGTCTCTCGCAGTTCGAATGGAAAACGAAAGCTTTTCGCCTACGCCCTTCACAGAGATCCGTTGCCAGGACGAGAATGTCTTGTGGCCGGGGCTCGCCCCCGCCGCCAGGAAGCTGCTCTTAGCACCGCGTTGCAGGGACACGTCTCGCTTCTTGACTTCGTGCTTAGCGCTCTCCGAATTCGCTGCTAGCTCCGCGGTCCTTCTCAGCTGCAAGTAGCTGCGCTCGCAGTACATAGAGCTTCGCAAGGACCGAAGACCCGGAGGGACGTATCGCACACGACAATGTGCCAGGACAGAGACGTGTTCTACATTGTCCCTTCTCGTCATCCTGTTTGTGCCTCTGCTGCTTCTGCTGTTAGGAATCGCTCCTTGAAAGACGAGCGAGAGCGTCTTTCTGGGTGCATTGCACTGAGTGAGTGCTCGCTAGGGACTTTGCACTCGGAGCCAAGGCAACAGGGCGTGCTTGTCCGCAGAACTGAGAGCGCGCTGTTGGGCAGAGCTGAAACTGACCGCTGCAGTTCAGCTCTCTCCGGACGGCAGACGCCGAAGAACGAAGCCGCTTGCGAGCGGCGCAGTGCAGCGAAGAGCACACGAGCAGCCAAAGAGCTCCTTCACAATCGCTTTCACTTCTCAGTGCTCTTGCTGCTTGGAAAAGCAGCACACAGCCGTTGCACGCCAGGGCAAAAGCTGGGGCAGTGCCCGTCCTCACTCCTTCGCTGTGCTGTACTCCTTGCAGCTAGAGCGAAGCGAGAAGGACGCGAGGACGAAGAAGGCGTTCTTAAAGTAGCCCCTTGTCAGCAGCCATGAAAGGGCGCATAACACACGGCGTCTCGCTGCCCTCCGTTCTACATACTCGCGTCTCCCTTTGCCGACTTGCAAAAGTTGCTACCAGAGCAGAGGCGGCCAGATTGAAGAGGCTGTGCTTAGGTTCACCTTCTCCTTACTGCACGTAAGCCACGTCAAGCTCCTCGCTGCACTCTGGATTTCCCTTCTCCGCGGCACTTAGCGTGGTGCTGTGTGTGTGCAACTCGGCGCCTAGAAGTGACCGCCAATGCTTTCAGAGCGGGCTGCAAGGGAACCAAGGAGCAGCACAAGCAGCAGTGCTTCAGCTTGCTCCTTCCGACTGCTAAGGGCACTTGGGAAGGCAAGCGAGAGTCAACCACCTTCCTCTCCTAGTAGCCTCTAACGTGGTGCACACAAGCACGGCACATAGCCGCTTCGTTCATCGCCCTCGCCCACGTCTGGCTCCGCTTTCACTTGCCGGCGGCCAGAAGCCGCCGCAGGGGCGCCACATACCCAGCAGTGTGCGGGCAGCCAAGAGCTCGAGAACGCTTCTTCTGCCCAAGCCAGCCTAGGGCGTGCACCTTTGTTCTCAGAGCTCCGTGTAACCGTCTGCGTCTCTCGCAGTTCGAATGGAAAACGAAAGCTTTTCGCCTACGCCCTTCACAGAGATCCGTTGCCAGGACGAGAATGTCTTGTGGCCGGGGCTCGCCCCCGCCGCCAGGAAGCTGCTCTTAGCACCGCGTTGCAGGGACACGTCTCGCTTCTTGACTTCGTGCTTAGCGCTCTCCGAATTCGCTGCTAGCTCCGCGGTCCTTCTCAGCTGCAAGTAGCTGCGCTCGCAGTACATAGAGCTTCGCAAGGACCGAAGACCCGGAGGGACGTATCGCACACGACAATGTGCCAGGACAGAGACGTGTTCTACATTGTCCCTTCTCGTCATCCTGTTTGTGCCTCTGCTGCTTCTGCTGTTAGGAATCGCTCCTTGAAAGACGAGCGAGAGCGTCTTTCTGGGTGCATTGCACTGAGTGAGTGCTCGCTAGGGACTTTGCACTCGGAGCCAAGGCAACAGGGCGTGCTTGTCCGCAGAACTGAGAGCGCGCTGTTGGGCAGAGCTGAAACTGACCGCTGCAGTTCAGCTCTCTCCGGACGGCAGACGCCGAAGAACGAAGCCGCTTGCGAGCGGCGCAGTGCAGCGAAGAGCACACGAGCAGCCAAAGAGCTCCTTCACAATCGCTTTCACTTCTCAGTGCTCTTGCTGCTTGGAAAAGCAGCACACAGCCGTTGCACGCCAGGGCAAAAGCTGGGGCAGTGCCCGTCCTCACTCCTTCGCTGTGCTGTACTCCTTGCAGCTAGAGCGAAGCGAGAAGGACGCGAGGACGAAGAAGGCGTTCTTAAAGTAGCCCCTTGTCAGCAGCCCTGAAAGGGCGCATAACACACGGCGTCTCGCTGCCCTCCGTTCTACATACTCGCGTCTCCCTTTGCCGACTTGCAAAAGTTGCTACCAGAGCAGAGGCGGCCAGATTGAAGAGGCTGTGCTTAGGTTCACCTTCTCCTTACTGCACGTAAGCCACGTCAAGCTCCTCGCTGCACTCTGGATTTCCCTTCTCCGCGGCACTTAGCGTGGTGCTGTGTGTGTGCAACTCGGCGCCTAGAAGTGACGGCCAATGCTTTCAGAGCGGGCTGCAAGGGAACCAAGGAGCAGCACAAGCAGCAGTGCTTCAGCTTGCTCCTTCCGACTGCTAAGGGCACTTGGGAAGGCAAGCGAGAGTCAACCACCTTCCTCTCCTAGTAGCCTCTAACGTGGTGCACACAAGCACGGCACATAGCCGCTTCGTTCACCGCCCTCGCCCACGCCTTGCTCCGCTTTCACTTGCCGGCGGCCAGAAGCCGCCGCAGGGGCGCCACATACCCAGCAGTGTGCCGGCAGCCAAGAGCTCGAGAACGCTGCTTCTGCCCAAGCCCGCCTAGGGCGTGCACCTTTGTTCTCAGAGCTCCGTGTAACAGTCTGCCTTTCTCGCAGTTCGAATGGAAATCGAAAGCTTTTCGCCTACGCCCTTCACAGAGATCCGTTGCTAGGACGAGAATGTCTTGTGGCCGGAGCTCGCCCCCGCCGCGAGGAAGCTGCTCTTAGCACCGCGTTGCAGGGACACGTCTCGCTTCTTGACTTCGTGCTTAGCGCTCTCCGAATTCGCTGCTAGCTCCGCGGTCCGTCTCAGCTGCAAGTAGCTGCGCTCGCAGTACATAGAGCTTCGCAAGGACCGAAGACCCGGAGGGACGTATCGCACACGACAATGTGCCAGGACAGAGACGTGTTCTACATTGTCCCTTCTCGTCATCCAGTTTGTGCCTCTGCTGCTTCTGCTGTTAGGAGTCGCTCTTTGAAAGACGAGGGAGAGCGTCTTTCTGGGTGCATTGCACTGAGTGAGTGCTCGCTAGGGACTTTGCACTCGGAGCCAAGGCAACAGGGCGTGCTTGTCCGCAGAACTGAGAGCGCGCTGTTGGGCAGAGCTGAAACTGACCGCTGCAGTTCAGCTCTCTCCGGATGGCAGACGCCGAAGAACGAAGCCGCTTGCGAGCGGCGCAGTGCAGCGAAGAGCACACGAGCAGCCAAAGAGCTCCTTCACAATCGCTTTCACTTCTCAGTGCTCTTGCTGCTTGGAAAAGCAGCACACAGCCGTTGCACGCCAGGGCAAAAGCTGGGGCAGTGCCCGTCCTCACTCCTTCGCTGTGCTGTACTCCTTGCAGCTAGAGCGAAGCGAGAAGGACGCGAGGACGAAGAAGGCGTTCTTAAAGTAGCCCCTTGTCAGCAGCCCTGAAAGGGCGCATAACACACGGCGTCTCGCTGCCCTCCGTTCTACATACTCGCGTCTCCCTTTGCCGACTTGCAAAAGTTGCTACCAGAGCAGAGGCGGCCAGATTGAAGAGGCTGTGCTTAGGTTCACCTTCTCCTTACTGCACGTAAGCCACGTCAAGCTCCTCGCTGCACTCTGGATTTCCCTTCTCCGCGGCACTTAGCGTGGTGCTGTGTGTGTGCAACTCGGCGCCTAGAAGCGACCGCCAATGCTTTCACAGCGGGCTGCAAGGGAACCAAGGAGCAGCACAAGCAGCAGTGCTTCAGCTTGCTCCTTCCGACTGCTAAGGGCACTTGGGAAGGCAAGCGAGAGTCAACCACCTTCCTCTCCTAGTAGCCTTTAACGTGGTGCACACAAGCACGGCACATAGCCGCTTCGTTCACCGCCCTCGCCCACGTCTGGCTCCGCTTTCACTTGCCGGCGGCCAGAAGCCGCCGCAGGGGCGCCACATACCCAGCAGTGTGCCGGCAGCCAAGAGCTCGAGAACGCTGCTTCTGCCCAAGCCCGCCTAGGGCGTGCACCTTTGTTCTCAGAGCTCCGTGTAACAGTCTGCCTTTCTCGCAGTTCGAATGGAAATCGAAAGCTTTTCGCCTACGCCCTTCACAGAGATCCGTTGCTAGGACGAGAATGTCTTGTGGCCGGAGCTCGCCCCCGCCGCCAGGAAGCTGCTCTTAGCACCGCGTTGCAGGGACACGTCTCGCTTCTTGACTTCGTGCTTAGCGCTCTCCGAATTCGCTGCTAGCTCCGCGGTCCGTCTCAGCTGCAAGTAGCTGCGCTCGCAGTACATAGAGCTTCGCAAGGACCGAAGACCCGGAGGGACGTATCGCACACGACAATGTGCCAGGACAGAGACGTGTTCTACATTGTCCCTTCTCGTCATCCAGTTTGTGCCTCTGCTGCTTCTGCTGTTAGGAGTCGCTCCTTGAAAGACGAGCGAGAGCGTCTTTCTGGGTGCATTGCACTGAGTGAGTGCTCGCTAGGGACTTTGCACTCGGAGCCAAGGCAACAGGGCGTGCTTGTCCGCAGAACTGAGAGCGCGCTGTTGGGCAGAGCTGAAACTGACCGCTGCAGTTCAGCTCTCTCCGGACGGCAGACGCCGAAGAACGAAGCCGCTTGCGAGCGGCGCTGTGCAGCGAAGAGCACACGAGCAGCCAAAGAGCTCCTTCACAATCGCTTTCACTTCTCAGTGCTCTTGCTGCTTGGAAAAGCAGCACACAGCCGTTGCACGCCAGGGCAAAAGCTGGGGCAGTGCCCGTCCTCACTCCTTCGCTGTGCTGTACTCCTTGCAGCTAGAGCGAAGCGAGAAGGACGCGAGGACGAAGAAGGCGTTCTTAAAGTAGCCCCATGTCAGCAGCCCTGAAAGGGCGCATAACACACGGCGTCTCGCTGCCCTCCGTTCTACATACTCGCGTCTCCCTTTGCCGACTTGCAAAAGTTGCTACCAGAGCAGAGGCGGCCAGATTGAAGAGGCTGTGCTTAGGTTCACCTTCTCCTTACTGCACGTAAGCCACGTCAAGCTCCTCGCTGCACTCTGGATTTCCCTTCTCCGCGGCACTTAGCGTGGTGCTGTGTGTGTGCAACTCGGCGCCTAGAAGCGACTGCCAATGCTTTCAGAGCGGGCTGCAAGGGAACCAAGGAGCAGCACAAGCAGCAGTGCTTCAGCTTGCTCCTTCCGACTGCTAAGGGCACTTGGGAAGGCAAGCGAGAGTCAACCACCTTCCTCTCCTAGTAGCCTCTAACGTGGTGCACACAAGCACGGCACATAGCCGCTTCGTTCACCGCCCTCGCCCACGTCTGGCTCCGCTTTCACTTGCCGGCGGCCAGAAGCCGCCGCAGGGGCGCCACATACCCAGCAGTGTGCGGGCAGCCAAGAGCTCGAGAACGCTTCTTCTGCCCAAGCCAGCCTAGGGCGTGCACCTTTGTTCTCAGAGCTCCGTGTAACCGTCTGCGTCTCTCGCAGTTCGAATGGAAAACGAAAGCTTTTCGCCTACGCCCTTCACAGAGATCCGTTGCCAGGACGAGAATGTCTTGTGGCCGGGGCTCGCCCCCGCCGCCAGGAAGCTGCTCTTAGCACCGCGTTGCAGGGACACGTCTCGCTTCTTGACTTCGTGCTTAGCGCTCTCCGAATTCGCTGCTAGCTCCGCGGTCCTTCTCAGCTGCAAGTAGCTGCGCTCGCAGTACATAGAGCTTCGCAAGGACCGAAGACCCGGAGGGACGTATCGCACACGACAATGTGCCAGGACAGAGACGTGTTCTACATTGTCCCTTCTCGTCATCCTGTTTGTGCCTCTGCTGCTTCTGCTGTTAGGAATCGCTCCTTGAAAGACGAGCGAGAGCGTCTTTCTGGGTGCATTGCACTGAGTGAGTGCTCGCTAGGGACTTTGCACTCGGAGCCAAGGCAACAGGGCGTGCTTGTCCGCAGAACTGAGAGCGCGCTGTTGGGCAGAGCTGAAACTGACCGCTGCAGTTCAGCTCTCTCCGGACGGCAGACGCCGAAGAACGAAGCCGCTTGCGAGCGGCGCAGTGCAGCGAAGAGCACACGAGCAGCCAAAGAGCTCCTTCACAATCGCTTTCACTTCTCAGTGCTCTTGCTGCTTGGAAAAGCAGCACACAGCCGTTGCACGCCAGGGCAAAAGCTGGGGCAGTGCCCGTCCTCACTCCTTCGCTGTGCTGTACTCCTTGCAGCTAGAGCGAAGCGAGAAGGACGCGAGGACGAAGAAGGCGTTCTTAAAGTAGCCCCATGTCAGCAGCCCTGAAAGGGCGCATAACACACGGCGTCTCGCTGCCCTCCGTTCTACATACTCGCGTCTCCCTTTGCCGACTTGCCAAAGTTGCTACCAGAGCAGAGGCGGCCAGATTGAAGAGGCTGTGCTTAGGTTCACCTTCTCCTTACTGCACGTAAGCCACGTCAAGCTCCTCGCTGCACTCTGGATTTCCCTTCTCCGCGGCACTTAGCGTGGTGCTGTGTGTGTGCAACTCGGCGCCTAGAAGCGACTGCCAATGCTTTCAGAGCGGGCTGCAAGGGAACCAAGGAGCAGCACAAGCAGCAGTGCTTCAGCTTGCTCCTTCCGACTGCTAAGGGCACTTGGGAAGGCAAGCGAGAGTCAACCACCTTCCTCTCCTAGTAGCCTCTAACGTGGTGCACACAAGCACGGCACATAGCCGCTTCGTTCACCGCCCTCGCCCACGCCTTGCTCCGCTTTCACTTGCCGGCGGCCAGAAGCCGCCGCAGGGGCGCCACATACCCAGCAGTGTGCGGGCAGCCAAGAGCTCGAGAACGCTGTTTCTGCCCAAGCCCGTCTAGGGCGTGCACCTTTGTTCTCAGAGCTCCGTGTAACAGTCTGCCTTTCTCGCAGTTCGAATGGAAATCGAAAGCTTTTCGCCTACGCCCTTCACAGAGATCCGTTGCTAGGACGAGAATGTCTTGTGGCCGGAGCTCGCCCCCGCCGCCAGGAAGCTGCTCTTAGCACCGCGTTGCAGGGACACGTCTCGCTTCTTGACTTCGTGCTTAGCGCTCTCCGAATTCGCTGCTAGCTCCGCGGTCCGTCTCAGCTGCAAGTAGCTGCGCTCGCAGTACATAGAGCTTCGCAAGGACCGAAGACCCGGAGGGACGTATCGCACACGACAATGTGCCAGGACAGAGACGTGTTCTACATTGTCCCTTCTCGTCATCCAGTTTGTGCCTCTGCTGCTTCTGCTGTTAGGAGTCGCTCCTTGAAAGACGAGCGAGAGCGTCTTTCTGGGTGCATTGCACTGAGTGAGTGCTCGCTAGGGACTTTGCACTCGGAGCCAAGGCAACAGGGCGTGCTTGTCCGCAGAACTGAGAGCGCGCTGTTGGGCAGAGCTGAAACTGACCGCTGCAGTTCAGCTCTCTCCGGACGGCAGACGCCGAAGAACGAAGCCGCTTGCGAGCGGCGCTGTGCAGCGAAGAGCACACGAGCAGCCAAAGAGCTCCTTCACAATCGCTTTCACTTCTCAGTGCTCTTGCTGCTTGGAAAAGCAGCACACAGCCGTTGCACGCCAGGGCAAAAGCTGGGGCAGTGCCCGTCCTCACTCCTTCGCTGTGCTGTACTCCTTGCAGCTAGAGCGAAGCGAGAAGGACGCGAGGACGAAGAAGGCGTTCTTAAAGTAGCCCCATGTCAGCAGCCCTGAAAGGGCGCATAACACACGGCGTCTCGCTGCCCTCCGTTCTACATACTCGCGTCTCCCTTTGCCGACTTGCAAAAGTTGCTACCAGAGCAGAGGCGGCCAGATTGAAGAGGCTGTGCTTAGGTTCACCTTCTCCTTACTGCACGTAAGCCACGTCAAGCTCCTCGCTGCACTCTGGATTTCCCTTCTCCGCGGCACTTAGCGTGGTGCTGTGTGTGTGCAACTCGGCGCCTAGAAGCGACTGCCAATGCTTTCAGAGCGGGCTGCAAGGGAACCAAGGAGCAGCACAAGCAGCAGTGCTTCAGCTTGCTCCTTCCGACTGCTAAGGGCACTTGGGAAGGCAAGCGAGAGTCAACCACCTTCCTCTCCTAGTAGCCTCTAACGTGGTGCACACAAGCACGGCACATAGCCGCTTCGTTCACCGCCCTCGCCCACGTCTGGCTCCGCTTTCACTTGCCGGCGGCCAGAAGCCGCCGCAGGGGCGCCACATACCCAGCAGTGTGCGGGCAGCCAAGAGCTCGAGAACGCTTCTTCTGCCCAAGCCAGCCTAGGGCGTGCACCTTTGTTCTCAGAGCTCCGTGTAACCGTCTGCGTCTCTCGCAGTTCGAATGGAAAACGAAAGCTTTTCGCCTACGCCCTTCACAGAGATCCGTTGCCAGGACGAGAATGTCTTGTGGCCGGGGCTCGCCCCCGCCGCCAGGAAGCTGCTCTTAGCACCGCGTTGCAGGGACACGTCTCGCTTCTTGACTTCGTGCTTAGCGCTCTCCGAATTCGCTGCTAGCTCCGCGGTCCTTCTCAGCTGCAAGTAGCTGCGCTCGCAGTACATAGAGCTTCGCAAGGACCGAAGACCCGGAGGGACGTATCGCACACGACAATGTGCCAGGACAGAGACGTGTTCTACATTGTCCCTTCTCGTCATCCTGTTTGTGCCTCTGCTGCTTCTGCTGTTAGGAATCGCTCCTTGAAAGACGAGCGAGAGCGTCTTTCTGGGTGCATTGCACTGAGTGAGTGCTCGCTAGGGACTTTGCACTCGGAGCCAAGGCAACAGGGCGTGCTTGTCCGCAGAACTGAGAGCGCGCTGTTGGGCAGAGCTGAAACTGACCGCTGCAGTTCAGCTCTCTCCGGACGGCAGACGCCGAAGAACGAAGCCGCTTGCGAGCGGCGCAGTGCAGCGAAGAGCACACGAGCAGCCAAAGAGCTCCTTCACAATCGCTTTCACTTCTCAGTGCTCTTGCTGCTTGGAAAAGCAGCACACAGCCGTTGCACGCCAGGGCAAAAGCTGGGGCAGTGCCCGTCCTCACTCCTTCGCTGTGCTGTACTCCTTGCAGCTAGAGCGAAGCGAGAAGGACGCGAGGACGAAGAAGGCGTTCTTAAAGTAGCCCCATGTCAGCAGCCCTGAAAGGGCGCATAACACACGGCGTCTCGCTGCCCTCCGTTCTACATACTCGCGTCTCCCTTTGCCGACTTGCCAAAGTTGCTACCAGAGCAGAGGCGGCCAGATTGAAGAGGCTGTGCTTAGGTTCACCTTCTCCTTACTGCACGTAAGCCACGTCAAGCTCCTCGCTGCACTCTGGATTTCCCTTCTCCGCGGCACTTAGCGTGGTGCTGTGTGTGTGCAACTCGGCGCCTAGAAGCGACTGCCAATGCTTTCAGAGCGGGCTGCAAGGGAACCAAGGAGCAGCACAAGCAGCAGTGCTTCAGCTTGCTCCTTCCGACTGCTAAGGGCACTTGGGAAGGCAAGCGAGAGTCAACCACCTTCCTCTCCTAGTAGCCTCTAACGTGGTGCACACAAGCACGGCACATAGCCGCTTCGTTCACCGCCCTCGCCCACGCCTTGCTCCGCTTTCACTTGCCGGCGGCCAGAAGCCGCCGCAGGGGCGCCACATACCCAGCAGTGTGCGGGCAGCCAAGAGCTCGAGAACGCTGTTTCTGCCCAAGCCCGTCTAGGGCGTGCACCTTTGTTCTCAGAGCTCCGTGTAACAGTCTGCCTTTCTCGCAGTTCGAATGGAAATCGAAAGCTTTTCGCCTACGCCCTTCACAGAGATCCGTTGCTAGGACGAGAATGTCTTGTGGCCGGAGCTCGCCCCCGCCGCCAGGAAGCTGCTCTTAGCACCGCGTTGCAGGGACACGTCTCGCTTCTTGACTTCGTGCTTAGCGCTCTCCGAATTCGCTGCTAGCTCCGCGGTCCGTCTCAGCTGCAAGTAGCTGCGCTCGCAGTACATAGAGCTTCGCAAGGACCGAAGACCCGGAGGGACGTATCGCACACGACAATGTGCCAGGACAGAGACGTGTTCTACATTGTCCCTTCTCGTCATCCTGTTTGTGCCTCTGCTGCTTCTGCTGTTAGGAATCGCTCCTTGAAAGACGAGCGAGAGCGTCTTTCTGGGTGCATTGCACTGAGTGAGTGCTCGCTAGGGACTTTGCACTCGGAGCCAAGGCAACAGGGCGTGCTTGTCCGCAGAACTGAGAGCGCGCTGTTGGGCAGAGCTGAAACTGACCGCTGCAGTTCAGCTCTCTCCGGACGGCAGACGCCGAAGAACGAAGCCGCTTGCGAGCGGCGCTGTGCAGCGAAGAGCACACGAGCAGCCAAAGAGCTCCTTCACAATCGCTTTCACTTCTCAGTGCTCTTGCTGCTTGGAAAAGCAGCACACAGCCGTTGCACGCCAGGGCAAAAGCTGGGGCAGTGCCCGTCCTCACTCCTTCGCTGTGCTGTACTCCTTGCAGCTAGAGCGAAGCGAGAAGGACGCGAGGACGAAGAAGGCGTTCTTAAAGTAGCCCCATGTCAGCAGCCCTGAAAGGGCGCATAACACACGGCGTCTCGCTGCCCTCCGTTCTACATACTCGCGTCTCCCTTTGCCGACTTGCAAAAGTTGCTACCAGAGCAGAGGCGGCCAGATTGAAGAGGCTGTGCTTAGGTTCACCTTCTCCTTACTGCACGTAAGCCACGTCAAGCTCCTCGCTGCACTCTGGATTTCCCTTCTCCGCGGCACTTAGCGTGGTGCTGTGTGTGTGCAACTCGGCGCCTAGAAGTGACCGCCAATGCTTTCAGAGCGGGCTGCAAGGGAACCAAGGAGCAGCACAAGCAGCAGTGCTTCAGCTTGCTCCTTCCGACTGCTAAGGGCACTTGGGAAGGCAAGCGAGAGTCAACCACCTTCCTCTCCTAGTAGCCTCTAACGTGGTGCACACAAGCACGGCACATAGCCGCTTCGTTCATCGCCCTCGCCCACGTCTGGCTCCGCTTTCACTTGCCGGCGGCCAGAAGCCGCCGCAGGGGCGCCACATACCCAGCAGTGTGCGGGCAGCCAAGAGCTCGAGAACGCTTCTTCTGCCCAAGCCAGCCTAGGGCGTGCACCTTTGTTCTCAGAGCTCCGTGTAACCGTCTGCGTCTCTCGCAGTTCGAATGGAAAACGAAAGCTTTTCGCCTACGCCCTTCACAGAGATCCGTTGCCAGGACGAGAATGTCTTGTGGCCGGGGCTCGCCCCCGCCGCCAGGAAGCTGCTCTTAGCACCGCGTTGCAGGGACACGTCTCGCTTCTTGACTTCGTGCTTAGCGCTCTCCGAATTCGCTGCTAGCTCCGCGGTCCTTCTCAGCTGCAAGTAGCTGCGCTCGCAGTACATAGAGCTTCGCAAGGACCGAAGACCCGGAGGGACGTATCGCACACGACAATGTGCCAGGACAGAGACGTGTTCTACATTGTCCCTTCTCGTCATCCTGTTTGTGCCTCTGCTGCTTCTGCTGTTAGGAATCGCTCCTTGAAAGACGAGCGAGAGCGTCTTTCTGGGTGCATTGCACTGAGTGAGTGCTCGCTAGGGACTTTGCACTCGGAGCCAAGGCAACAGGGCGTGCTTGTCCGCAGAACTGAGAGCGCGCTGTTGGGCAGAGCTGAAACTGACCGCTGCAGTTCAGCTCTCTCCGGACGGCAGACGCCGAAGAACGAAGCCGCTTGCGAGCGGCGCAGTGCAGCGAAGAGCACACGAGCAGCCAAAGAGCTCCTTCACAATCGCTTTCACTTCTCAGTGCTCTTGCTGCTTGGAAAAGCAGCACACAGCCGTTGCACGCCAGGGCAAAAGCTGGGGCAGTGCCCGTCCTCACTCCTTCGCTGTGCTGTACTCCTTGCAGCTAGAGCGAAGCGAGAAGGACGCGAGGACGAAGAAGGCGTTCTTAAAGTAGCCCCTTGTCAGCAGCCATGAAAGGGCGCATAACACACGGCGTCTCGCTGCCCTCCGTTCTACATACTCGCGTCTCCCTTTGCCGACTTGCAAAAGTTGCTACCAGAGCAGAGGCGGCCAGATTGAAGAGGCTGTGCTTAGGTTCACCTTCTCCTTACTGCACGTAAGCCACGTCAAGCTCCTCGCTGCACTCTGGATTTCCCTTCTCCGCGGCACTTAGCGTGGTGCTGTGTGTGTGCAACTCGGCGCCTAGAAGTGACCGCCAATGCTTTCAGAGCGGGCTGCAAGGGAACCAAGGAGCAGCACAAGCAGCAGTGCTTCAGCTTGCTCCTTCCGACTGCTAAGGGCACTTGGGAAGGCAAGCGAGAGTCAACCACCTTCCTCTCCTAGTAGCCTCTAACGTGGTGCACACAAGCACGGCACATAGCCGCTTCGTTCATCGCCCTCGCCCACGTCTGGCTCCGCTTTCACTTGCCGGCGGCCAGAAGCCGCCGCAGGGGCGCCACATACCCAGCAGTGTGCGGGCAGCCAAGAGCTCGAGAACGCTTCTTCTGCCCAAGCCAGCCTAGGGCGTGCACCTTTGTTCTCAGAGCTCCGTGTAACCGTCTGCGTCTCTCGCAGTTCGAATGGAAAACGAAAGCTTTTCGCCTACGCCCTTCACAGAGATCCGTTGCCAGGACGAGAATGTCTTGTGGCCGGGGCTCGCCCCCGCCGCCAGGAAGCTGCTCTTAGCACCGCGTTGCAGGGACACGTCTCGCTTCTTGACTTCGTGCTTAGCGCTCTCCGAATTCGCTGCTAGCTCCGCGGTCCTTCTCAGCTGCAAGTAGCTGCGCTCGCAGTACATAGAGCTTCGCAAGGACCGAAGACCCGGAGGGACGTATCGCACACGACAATGTGCCAGGACAGAGACGTGTTCTACATTGTCCCTTCTCGTCATCCTGTTTGTGCCTCTGCTGCTTCTGCTGTTAGGAATCGCTCCTTGAAAGACGAGCGAGAGCGTCTTTCTGGGTGCATTGCACTGAGTGAGTGCTCGCTAGGGACTTTGCACTCGGAGCCAAGGCAACAGGGCGTGCTTGTCCGCAGAACTGAGAGCGCGCTGTTGGGCAGAGCTGAAACTGACCGCTGCAGTTCAGCTCTCTCCGGACGGCAGACGCCGAAGAACGAAGCCGCTTGCGAGCGGCGCAGTGCAGCGAAGAGCACACGAGCAGCCAAAGAGCTCCTTCACAATCGCTTTCACTTCTCAGTGCTCTTGCTGCTTGGAAAAGCAGCACACAGCCGTTGCACGCCAGGGCAAAAGCTGGGGCAGTGCCCGTCCTCACTCCTTCGCTGTGCTGTACTCCTTGCAGCTAGAGCGAAGCGAGAAGGACGCGAGGACGAAGAAGGCGTTCTTAAAGTAGCCCCTTGTCAGCAGCCCTGAAAGGGCGCATAACACACGGCGTCTCGCTGCCCTCCGTTCTACATACTCGCGTCTCCCTTTGCCGACTTGCAAAAGTTGCTACCAGAGCAGAGGCGGCCAGATTGAAGAGGCTGTGCTTAGGTTCACCTTCTCCTTACTGCACGTAAGCCACGTCAAGCTCCTCGCTGCACTCTGGATTTCCCTTCTCCGCGGCACTTAGCGTGGTGCTGTGTGTGTGCAACTCGGCGCCTAGAAGTGACGGCCAATGCTTTCAGAGCGGGCTGCAAGGGAACCAAGGAGCAGCACAAGCAGCAGTGCTTCAGCTTGCTCCTTCCGACTGCTAAGGGCACTTGGGAAGGCAAGCGAGAGTCAACCACCTTCCTCTCCTAGTAGCCTCTAACGTGGTGCACACAAGCACGGCACATAGCCGCTTCGTTCACCGCCCTCGCCCACGCCTTGCTCCGCTTTCACTTGCCGGCGGCCAGAAGCCGCCGCAGGGGCGCCACATACCCAGCAGTGTGCCGGCAGCCAAGAGCTCGAGAACGCTGCTTCTGCCCAAGCCCGCCTAGGGCGTGCACCTTTGTTCTCAGAGCTCCGTGTAACAGTCTGCCTTTCTCGCAGTTCGAATGGAAATCGAAAGCTTTTCGCCTACGCCCTTCACAGAGATCCGTTGCTAGGACGAGAATGTCTTGTGGCCGGAGCTCGCCCCCGCCGCGAGGAAGCTGCTCTTAGCACCGCGTTGCAGGGACACGTCTCGCTTCTTGACTTCGTGCTTAGCGCTCTCCGAATTCGCTGCTAGCTCCGCGGTCCGTCTCAGCTGCAAGTAGCTGCGCTCGCAGTACATAGAGCTTCGCAAGGACCGAAGACCCGGAGGGACGTATCGCACACGACAATGTGCCAGGACAGAGACGTGTTCTACATTGTCCCTTCTCGTCATCCAGTTTGTGCCTCTGCTGCTTCTGCTGTTAGGAGTCGCTCTTTGAAAGACGAGGGAGAGCGTCTTTCTGGGTGCATTGCACTGAGTGAGTGCTCGCTAGGGACTTTGCACTCGGAGCCAAGGCAACAGGGCGTGCTTGTCCGCAGAACTGAGAGCGCGCTGTTGGGCAGAGCTGAAACTGACCGCTGCAGTTCAGCTCTCTCCGGATGGCAGACGCCGAAGAACGAAGCCGCTTGCGAGCGGCGCAGTGCAGCGAAGAGCACACGAGCAGCCAAAGAGCTCCTTCACAATCGCTTTCACTTCTCAGTGCTCTTGCTGCTTGGAAAAGCAGCACACAGCCGTTGCACGCCAGGGCAAAAGCTGGGGCAGTGCCCGTCCTCACTCCTTCGCTGTGCTGTACTCCTTGCAGCTAGAGCGAAGCGAGAAGGACGCGAGGACGAAGAAGGCGTTCTTAAAGTAGCCCCTTGTCAGCAGCCATGAAAGGGCGCATAACACACGGCGTCTCGCTGCCCTCCGTTCTACATACTCGCGTCTCCCTTTGCCGACTTGCAAAAGTTGCTACCAGAGCAGAGGCGGCCAGATTGAAGAGGCTGTGCTTAGGTTCACCTTCTCCTTACTGCACGTAAGCCACGTCAAGCTCCTCGCTGCACTCTGGATTTCCCTTCTCCGCGGCACTTAGCGTGGTGCTGTGTGTGTGCAACTCGGCGCCTAGAAGCGACCGCCAATGCTTTCACAGCGGGCTGCAAGGGAACCAAGGAGCAGCACAAGCAGCAGTGCTTCAGCTTGCTCCTTCCGACTGCTAAGGGCACTTGGGAAGGCAAGCGAGAGTCAACCACCTTCCTCTCCTAGTAGCCTTTAACGTGGTGCACACAAGCACGGCACATAGCCGCTTCGTTCACCGCCCTCGCCCACGTCTGGCTCCGCTTTCACTTGCCGGCGGCCAGAAGCCGCCGCAGGGGCGCCACATACCCAGCAGTGTGCCGGCAGCCAAGAGCTCGAGAACGCTGCTTCTGCCCAAGCCCGCCTAGGGCGTGCACCTTTGTTCTCAGAGCTCCGTGTAACAGTCTGCCTTTCTCGCAGTTCGAATGGAAATCGAAAGCTTTTCGCCTACGCCCTTCACAGAGATCCGTTGCTAGGACGAGAATGTCTTGTGGCCGGAGCTCGCCCCCGCCGCCAGGAAGCTGCTCTTAGCACCGCGTTGCAGGGACACGTCTCGCTTCTTGACTTCGTGCTTAGCGCTCTCCGAATTCGCTGCTAGCTCCGCGGTCCGTCTCAGCTGCAAGTAGCTGCGCTCGCAGTACATAGAGCTTCGCAAGGACCGAAGACCCGGAGGGACGTATCGCACACGACAATGTGCCAGGACAGAGACGTGTTCTACATTGTCCCTTCTCGTCATCCAGTTTGTGCCTCTGCTGCTTCTGCTGTTAGGAGTCGCTCCTTGAAAGACGAGCGAGAGCGTCTTTCTGGGTGCATTGCACTGAGTGAGTGCTCGCTAGGGACTTTGCACTCGGAGCCAAGGCAACAGGGCGTGCTTGTCCGCAGAACTGAGAGCGCGCTGTTGGGCAGAGCTGAAACTGACCGCTGCAGTTCAGCTCTCTCCGG
The DNA here is from genome assembly GCF_052056855.1 of Sturnus vulgaris. Lineage (NCBI taxonomy): Eukaryota > Metazoa > Chordata > Aves > Passeriformes > Sturnidae > Sturnus > Sturnus vulgaris. The sequence continues at coordinate 139,311 of NW_028276429.1, read as the reverse complement.
ACGGCAGACGCCGAAGAACGAAGCCGCTTGCGAGCGGCGCTGTGCAGCGAAGAGCACACGAGCAGCCAAAGAGCTCCTTCACAATCGCTTTCACTTCTCAGTGCTCTTGCTGCTTGGAAAAGCAGCACACAGCCGTTGCACGCCAGGGCAAAAGCTGGGGCAGTGCCCGTCCTCACTCCTTCGCTGTGCTGTACTCCTTGCAGCTAGAGCGAAGCGAGAAGGACGCGAGGACGAAGAAGGCGTTCTTAAAGTAGCCCCATGTCAGCAGCCCTGAAAGGGCGCATAACACACGGCGTCTCGCTGCCCTCCGTTCTACATACTCGCGTCTCCCTTTGCCGACTTGCAAAAGTTGCTACCAGAGCAGAGGCGGCCAGATTGAAGAGGCTGTGCTTAGGTTCACCTTCTCCTTACTGCACGTAAGCCACGTCAAGCTCCTCGCTGCACTCTGGATTTCCCTTCTCCGCGGCACTTAGCGTGGTGCTGTGTGTGTGCAACTCGGCGCCTAGAAGCGACTGCCAATGCTTTCAGAGCGGGCTGCAAGGGAACCAAGGAGCAGCACAAGCAGCAGTGCTTCAGCTTGCTCCTTCCGACTGCTAAGGGCACTTGGGAAGGCAAGCGAGAGTCAACCACCTTCCTCTCCTAGTAGCCTCTAACGTGGTGCACACAAGCACGGCACATAGCCGCTTCGTTCACCGCCCTCGCCCACGTCTGGCTCCGCTTTCACTTGCCGGCGGCCAGAAGCCGCCGCAGGGGCGCCACATACCCAGCAGTGTGCGGGCAGCCAAGAGCTCGAGAACGCTTCTTCTGCCCAAGCCAGCCTAGGGCGTGCACCTTTGTTCTCAGAGCTCCGTGTAACCGTCTGCGTCTCTCGCAGTTCGAATGGAAAACGAAAGCTTTTCGCCTACGCCCTTCACAGAGATCCGTTGCCAGGACGAGAATGTCTTGTGGCCGGGGCTCGCCCCCGCCGCCAGGAAGCTGCTCTTAGCACCGCGTTGCAGGGACACGTCTCGCTTCTTGACTTCGTGCTTAGCGCTCTCCGAATTCGCTGCTAGCTCCGCGGTCCTTCTCAGCTGCAAGTAGCTGCGCTCGCAGTACATAGAGCTTCGCAAGGACCGAAGACCCGGAGGGACGTATCGCACACGACAATGTGCCAGGACAGAGACGTGTTCTACATTGTCCCTTCTCGTCATCCTGTTTGTGCCTCTGCTGCTTCTGCTGTTAGGAATCGCTCCTTGAAAGACGAGCGAGAGCGTCTTTCTGGGTGCATTGCACTGAGTGAGTGCTCGCTAGGGACTTTGCACTCGGAGCCAAGGCAACAGGGCGTGCTTGTCCGCAGAACTGAGAGCGCGCTGTTGGGCAGAGCTGAAACTGACCGCTGCAGTTCAGCTCTCTCCGGACGGCAGACGCCGAAGAACGAAGCCGCTTGCGAGCGGCGCTGTGCAGCGAAGAGCACACGAGCAGCCAAAGAGCTCCTTCACAATCGCTTTCACTTCTCAGTGCTCTTGCTGCTTGGAAAAGCAGCACACAGCCGTTGCACGCCAGGGCAAAAGCTGGGGCAGTGCCCGTCCTCACTCCTTCGCTGTGCTGTACTCCTTGCAGCTAGAGCGAAGCGAGAAGGACGCGAGGACGAAGAAGGCGTTCTTAAAGTAGCCCCATGTCAGCAGCCCTGAAAGGGCGCATAACACACGGCGTCTCGCTGCCCTCCGTTCTACATACTCGCGTCTCCCTTTGCCGACTTGCAAAAGTTGCTACCAGAGCAGAGGCGGCCAGATTGAAGAGGCTGTGCTTAGGTTCACCTTCTCCTTACTGCACGTAAGCCACGTCAAGCTCCTCGCTGCACTCTGGATTTCCCTTCTCCGCGGCACTTAGCGTGGTGCTGTGTGTGTGCAACTCGGCGCCTAGAAGTGACCGCCAATGCTTTCAGAGCGGGCTGCAAGGGAACCAAGGAGCAGCACAAGCAGCAGTGCTTCAGCTTGCTCCTTCCGACTGCTAAGGGCACTTGGGAAGGCAAGCGAGAGTCAACCACCTTCCTCTCCTAGTAGCCTCTAACGTGGTGCACACAAGCACGGCACATAGCCGCTTCGTTCATCGCCCTCGCCCACGTCTGGCTCCGCTTTCACTTGCCGGCGGCCAGAAGCCGCCGCAGGGGCGCCACATACCCAGCAGTGTGCGGGCAGCCAAGAGCTCGAGAACGCTTCTTCTGCCCAAGCCAGCCTAGGGCGTGCACCTTTGTTCTCAGAGCTCCGTGTAACCGTCTGCGTCTCTCGCAGTTCGAATGGAAAACGAAAGCTTTTCGCCTACGCCCTTCACAGAGATCCGTTGCCAGGACGAGAATGTCTTGTGGCCGGGGCTCGCCCCCGCCGCCAGGAAGCTGCTCTTAGCACCGCGTTGCAGGGACACGTCTCGCTTCTTGACTTCGTGCTTAGCGCTCTCCGAATTCGCTGCTAGCTCCGCGGTCCTTCTCAGCTGCAAGTAGCTGCGCTCGCAGTACATAGAGCTTCGCAAGGACCGAAGACCCGGAGGGACGTATCGCACACGACAATGTGCCAGGACAGAGACGTGTTCTACATTGTCCCTTCTCGTCATCCTGTTTGTGCCTCTGCTGCTTCTGCTGTTAGGAATCGCTCCTTGAAAGACGAGCGAGAGCGTCTTTCTGGGTGCATTGCACTGAGTGAGTGCTCGCTAGGGACTTTGCACTCGGAGCCAAGGCAACAGGGCGTGCTTGTCCGCAGAACTGAGAGCGCGCTGTTGGGCAGAGCTGAAACTGACCGCTGCAGTTCAGCTCTCTCCGGACGGCAGACGCCGAAGAACGAAGCCGCTTGCGAGCGGCGCAGTGCAGCGAAGAGCACACGAGCAGCCAAAGAGCTCCTTCACAATCGCTTTCACTTCTCAGTGCTCTTGCTGCTTGGAAAAGCAGCACACAGCCGTTGCACGCCAGGGCAAAAGCTGGGGCAGTGCCCGTCCTCACTCCTTCGCTGTGCTGTACTCCTTGCAGCTAGAGCGAAGCGAGAAGGACGCGAGGACGAAGAAGGCGTTCTTAAAGTAGCCCCTTGTCAGCAGCCATGAAAGGGCGCATAACACACGGCGTCTCGCTGCCCTCCGTTCTACATACTCGCGTCTCCCTTTGCCGACTTGCAAAAGTTGCTACCAGAGCAGAGGCGGCCAGATTGAAGAGGCTGTGCTTAGGTTCACCTTCTCCTTACTGCACGTAAGCCACGTCAAGCTCCTCGCTGCACTCTGGATTTCCCTTCTCCGCGGCACTTAGCGTGGTGCTGTGTGTGTGCAACTCGGCGCCTAGAAGTGACCGCCAATGCTTTCAGAGCGGGCTGCAAGGGAACCAAGGAGCAGCACAAGCAGCAGTGCTTCAGCTTGCTCCTTCCGACTGCTAAGGGCACTTGGGAAGGCAAGCGAGAGTCAACCACCTTCCTCTCCTAGTAGCCTCTAACGTGGTGCACACAAGCACGGCACATAGCCGCTTCGTTCATCGCCCTCGCCCACGTCTGGCTCCGCTTTCACTTGCCGGCGGCCAGAAGCCGCCGCAGGGGCGCCACATACCCAGCAGTGTGCGGGCAGCCAAGAGCTCGAGAACGCTTCTTCTGCCCAAGCCAGCCTAGGGCGTGCACCTTTGTTCTCAGAGCTCCGTGTAACCGTCTGCGTCTCTCGCAGTTCGAATGGAAAACGAAAGCTTTTCGCCTACGCCCTTCACAGAGATCCGTTGCCAGGACGAGAATGTCTTGTGGCCGGGGCTCGCCCCCGCCGCCAGGAAGCTGCTCTTAGCACCGCGTTGCAGGGACACGTCTCGCTTCTTGACTTCGTGCTTAGCGCTCTCCGAATTCGCTGCTAGCTCCGCGGTCCTTCTCAGCTGCAAGTAGCTGCGCTCGCAGTACATAGAGCTTCGCAAGGACCGAAGACCCGGAGGGACGTATCGCACACGACAATGTGCCAGGACAGAGACGTGTTCTACATTGTCCCTTCTCGTCATCCTGTTTGTGCCTCTGCTGCTTCTGCTGTTAGGAATCGCTCCTTGAAAGACGAGCGAGAGCGTCTTTCTGGGTGCATTGCACTGAGTGAGTGCTCGCTAGGGACTTTGCACTCGGAGCCAAGGCAACAGGGCGTGCTTGTCCGCAGAACTGAGAGCGCGCTGTTGGGCAGAGCTGAAACTGACCGCTGCAGTTCAGCTCTCTCCGGACGGCAGACGCCGAAGAACGAAGCCGCTTGCGAGCGGCGCAGTGCAGCGAAGAGCACACGAGCAGCCAAAGAGCTCCTTCACAATCGCTTTCACTTCTCAGTGCTCTTGCTGCTTGGAAAAGCAGCACACAGCCGTTGCACGCCAGGGCAAAAGCTGGGGCAGTGCCCGTCCTCACTCCTTCGCTGTGCTGTACTCCTTGCAGCTAGAGCGAAGCGAGAAGGACGCGAGGACGAAGAAGGCGTTCTTAAAGTAGCCCCTTGTCAGCAGCCCTGAAAGGGCGCATAACACACGGCGTCTCGCTGCCCTCCGTTCTACATACTCGCGTCTCCCTTTGCCGACTTGCAAAAGTTGCTACCAGAGCAGAGGCGGCCAGATTGAAGAGGCTGTGCTTAGGTTCACCTTCTCCTTACTGCACGTAAGCCACGTCAAGCTCCTCGCTGCACTCTGGATTTCCCTTCTCCGCGGCACTTAGCGTGGTGCTGTGTGTGTGCAACTCGGCGCCTAGAAGTGACGGCCAATGCTTTCAGAGCGGGCTGCAAGGGAACCAAGGAGCAGCACAAGCAGCAGTGCTTCAGCTTGCTCCTTCCGACTGCTAAGGGCACTTGGGAAGGCAAGCGAGAGTCAACCACCTTCCTCTCCTAGTAGCCTCTAACGTGGTGCACACAAGCACGGCACATAGCCGCTTCGTTCACCGCCCTCGCCCACGCCTTGCTCCGCTTTCACTTGCCGGCGGCCAGAAGCCGCCGCAGGGGCGCCACATACCCAGCAGTGTGCCGGCAGCCAAGAGCTCGAGAACGCTGCTTCTGCCCAAGCCCGCCTAGGGCGTGCACCTTTGTTCTCAGAGCTCCGTGTAACAGTCTGCCTTTCTCGCAGTTCGAATGGAAATCGAAAGCTTTTCGCCTACGCCCTTCACAGAGATCCGTTGCTAGGACGAGAATGTCTTGTGGCCGGAGCTCGCCCCCGCCGCGAGGAAGCTGCTCTTAGCACCGCGTTGCAGGGACACGTCTCGCTTCTTGACTTCGTGCTTAGCGCTCTCCGAATTCGCTGCTAGCTCCGCGGTCCGTCTCAGCTGCAAGTAGCTGCGCTCGCAGTACATAGAGCTTCGCAAGGACCGAAGACCCGGAGGGACGTATCGCACACGACAATGTGCCAGGACAGAGACGTGTTCTACATTGTCCCTTCTCGTCATCCAGTTTGTGCCTCTGCTGCTTCTGCTGTTAGGAGTCGCTCTTTGAAAGACGAGGGAGAGCGTCTTTCTGGGTGCATTGCACTGAGTGAGTGCTCGCTAGGGACTTTGCACTCGGAGCCAAGGCAACAGGGCGTGCTTGTCCGCAGAACTGAGAGCGCGCTGTTGGGCAGAGCTGAAACTGACCGCTGCAGTTCAGCTCTCTCCGGATGGCAGACGCCGAAGAACGAAGCCGCTTGCGAGCGGCGCAGTGCAGCGAAGAGCACACGAGCAGCCAAAGAGCTCCTTCACAATCGCTTTCACTTCTCAGTGCTCTTGCTGCTTGGAAAAGCAGCACACAGCCGTTGCACGCCAGGGCAAAAGCTGGGGCAGTGCCCGTCCTCACTCCTTCGCTGTGCTGTACTCCTTGCAGCTAGAGCGAAGCGAGAAGGACGCGAGGACGAAGAAGGCGTTCTTAAAGTAGCCCCTTGTCAGCAGCCATGAAAGGGCGCATAACACACGGCGTCTCGCTGCCCTCCGTTCTACATACTCGCGTCTCCCTTTGCCGACTTGCAAAAGTTGCTACCAGAGCAGAGGCGGCCAGATTGAAGAGGCTGTGCTTAGGTTCACCTTCTCCTTACTGCACGTAAGCCACGTCAAGCTCCTCGCTGCACTCTGGATTTCCCTTCTCCGCGGCACTTAGCGTGGTGCTGTGTGTGTGCAACTCGGCGCCTAGAAGCGACCGCCAATGCTTTCACAGCGGGCTGCAAGGGAACCAAGGAGCAGCACAAGCAGCAGTGCTTCAGCTTGCTCCTTCCGACTGCTAAGGGCACTTGGGAAGGCAAGCGAGAGTCAACCACCTTCCTCTCCTAGTAGCCTTTAACGTGGTGCACACAAGCACGGCACATAGCCGCTTCGTTCACCGCCCTCGCCCACGTCTGGCTCCGCTTTCACTTGCCGGCGGCCAGAAGCCGCCGCAGGGGCGCCACATACCCAGCAGTGTGCCGGCAGCCAAGAGCTCGAGAACGCTGCTTCTGCCCAAGCCCGCCTAGGGCGTGCACCTTTGTTCTCAGAGCTCCGTGTAACAGTCTGCCTTTCTCGCAGTTCGAATGGAAATCGAAAGCTTTTCGCCTACGCCCTTCACAGAGATCCGTTGCTAGGACGAGAATGTCTTGTGGCCGGAGCTCGCCCCCGCCGCCAGGAAGCTGCTCTTAGCACCGCGTTGCAGGGACACGTCTCGCTTCTTGACTTCGTGCTTAGCGCTCTCCGAATTCGCTGCTAGCTCCGCGGTCCGTCTCAGCTGCAAGTAGCTGCGCTCGCAGTACATAGAGCTTCGCAAGGACCGAAGACCCGGAGGGACGTATCGCACACGACAATGTGCCAGGACAGAGACGTGTTCTACATTGTCCCTTCTCGTCATCCAGTTTGTGCCTCTGCTGCTTCTGCTGTTAGGAGTCGCTCCTTGAAAGACGAGCGAGAGCGTCTTTCTGGGTGCATTGCACTGAGTGAGTGCTCGCTAGGGACTTTGCACTCGGAGCCAAGGCAACAGGGCGTGCTTGTCCGCAGAACTGAGAGCGCGCTGTTGGGCAGAGCTGAAACTGACCGCTGCAGTTCAGCTCTCTCCGGACGGCAGACGCCGAAGAACGAAGCCGCTTGCGAGCGGCGCTGTGCAGCGAAGAGCACACGAGCAGCCAAAGAGCTCCTTCACAATCGCTTTCACTTCTCAGTGCTCTTGCTGCTTGGAAAAGCAGCACACAGCCGTTGCACGCCAGGGCAAAAGCTGGGGCAGTGCCCGTCCTCACTCCTTCGCTGTGCTGTACTCCTTGCAGCTAGAGCGAAGCGAGAAGGACGCGAGGACGAAGAAGGCGTTCTTAAAGTAGCCCCATGTCAGCAGCCCTGAAAGGGCGCATAACACACGGCGTCTCGCTGCCCTCCGTTCTACATACTCGCGTCTCCCTTTGCCGACTTGCAAAAGTTGCTACCAGAGCAGAGGCGGCCAGATTGAAGAGGCTGTGCTTAGGTTCACCTTCTCCTTACTGCACGTAAGCCACGTCAAGCTCCTCGCTGCACTCTGGATTTCCCTTCTCCGCGGCACTTAGCGTGGTGCTGTGTGTGTGCAACTCGGCGCCTAGAAGCGACTGCCAATGCTTTCAGAGCGGGCTGCAAGGGAACCAAGGAGCAGCACAAGCAGCAGTGCTTCAGCTTGCTCCTTCCGACTGCTAAGGGCACTTGGGAAGGCAAGCGAGAGTCAACCACCTTCCTCTCCTAGTAGCCTCTAACGTGGTGCACACAAGCACGGCACATAGCCGCTTCGTTCACCGCCCTCGCCCACGTCTGGCTCCGCTTTCACTTGCCGGCGGCCAGAAGCCGCCGCAGGGGCGCCACATACCCAGCAGTGTGCGGGCAGCCAAGAGCTCGAGAACGCTTCTTCTGCCCAAGCCAGCCTAGGGCGTGCACCTTTGTTCTCAGAGCTCCGTGTAACCGTCTGCGTCTCTCGCAGTTCGAATGGAAAACGAAAGCTTTTCGCCTACGCCCTTCACAGAGATCCGTTGCCAGGACGAGAATGTCTTGTGGCCGGGGCTCGCCCCCGCCGCCAGGAAGCTGCTCTTAGCACCGCGTTGCAGGGACACGTCTCGCTTCTTGACTTCGTGCTTAGCGCTCTCCGAATTCGCTGCTAGCTCCGCGGTCCTTCTCAGCTGCAAGTAGCTGCGCTCGCAGTACATAGAGCTTCGCAAGGACCGAAGACCCGGAGGGACGTATCGCACACGACAATGTGCCAGGACAGAGACGTGTTCTACATTGTCCCTTCTCGTCATCCTGTTTGTGCCTCTGCTGCTTCTGCTGTTAGGAATCGCTCCTTGAAAGACGAGCGAGAGCGTCTTTCTGGGTGCATTGCACTGAGTGAGTGCTCGCTAGGGACTTTGCACTCGGAGCCAAGGCAACAGGGCGTGCTTGTCCGCAGAACTGAGAGCGCGCTGTTGGGCAGAGCTGAAACTGACCGCTGCAGTTCAGCTCTCTCCGGACGGCAGACGCCGAAGAACGAAGCCGCTTGCGAGCGGCGCAGTGCAGCGAAGAGCACACGAGCAGCCAAAGAGCTCCTTCACAATCGCTTTCACTTCTCAGTGCTCTTGCTGCTTGGAAAAGCAGCACACAGCCGTTGCACGCCAGGGCAAAAGCTGGGGCAGTGCCCGTCCTCACTCCTTCGCTGTGCTGTACTCCTTGCAGCTAGAGCGAAGCGAGAAGGACGCGAGGACGAAGAAGGCGTTCTTAAAGTAGCCCCATGTCAGCAGCCCTGAAAGGGCGCATAACACACGGCGTCTCGCTGCCCTCCGTTCTACATACTCGCGTCTCCCTTTGCCGACTTGCAAAAGTTGCTACCAGAGCAGAGGCGGCCAGATTGAAGAGGCTGTGCTTAGGTTCACCTTCTCCTTACTGCACGTAAGCCACGTCAAGCTCCTCGCTGCACTCTGGATTTCCCTTCTCCGCGGCACTTAGCGTGGTGCTGTGTGTGTGCAACTCGGCGCCTAGAAGCGACTGCCAATGCTTTCAGAGCGGGCTGCAAGGGAACCAAGGAGCAGCACAAGCAGCAGTGCTTCAGCTTGCTCCTTCCGACTGCTAAGGGCACTTGGGAAGGCAAGCGAGAGTCAACCACCTTCCTCTCCTAGTAGCCTCTAACGTGGTGCACACAAGCACGGCACATAGCCGCTTCGTTCACCGCCCTCGCCCACGCCTTGCTCCGCTTTCACTTGCCGGCGGCCAGAAGCCGCCGCAGGGGCGCCACATACCCAGCAGTGTGCGGGCAGCCAAGAGCTCGAGAACGCTGTTTCTGCCCAAGCCCGTCTAGGGCGTGCACCTTTGTTCTCAGAGCTCCGTGTAACAGTCTGCCTTTCTCGCAGTTCGAATGGAAATCGAAAGCTTTTCGCCTACGCCCTTCACAGAGATCCGTTGCTAGGACGAGAATGTCTTGTGGCCGGAGCTCGCCCCCGCCGCCAGGAAGCTGCTCTTAGCACCGCGTTGCAGGGACACGTCTCGCTTCTTGACTTCGTGCTTAGCGCTCTCCGAATTCGCTGCTAGCTCCGCGGTCCGTCTCAGCTTCAAGTAGCTGCGCTCGCAGTACATAGAGCTTCGCAAGGACCGAAGACCCGGAGGGACGTATCGCACACGACAATGTGCCAGGACAGAGACGTGTTCTACATTGTCCCTTCTCGTCATCCTGTTTGTGCCTCTGCTGCTTCTGCTGTTAGGAATCGCTCCTTGAAAGACGAGCGAGAGCGTCTTTCTGGGTGCATTGCACTGAGTGAGTGCTCGCTAGGGACTTTGCACTCGGAGCCAAGGCAACAGGGCGTGCTTGTCCGCAGAACTGAGAGCGCGCTGTTGGGCAGAGCTGAAACTGACCGCTGCAGTTCAGCTCTCTCCGGACGGCAGACGCCGAAGAACGAAGCCGCTTGCGAGCGGCGCAGTGCAGCGAAGAGCACACGAGCAACCAAAGAGCTCCTTCACAATCGCTTTCACTTCTCAGTGCTCTTGCTGCTTGGAAAAGCAGCACACAGCCGTTGCACGCCAGGGCAAAAGCTAGGGCAGTGCCCGTCCTCACTCCTTCGCTGTGCTGTACTCCTTGCAGCTAGAGCGAAGCGAGAAGGACGCGAGGAAGTAGAAGGCCTTCTTAAAGTAGCCCCTTGTCAGCAGCCCTGAAAGGGCGCATAACACACGGCGTCTCGCTGCCCTCCGTTCTACATACTCGCGTCTCCCTTTGCCGACTTGCAAAAGTTGCTACCAGAGCAGAGGCGGCCAGATTGAAGAGGCTGTGCTTAGGTTCACCTTCTCCTTACTGCACGTAAGCCACGTCAAGCTCCTCGCTGCACTCTGGATTTCCCTTCTCCGCGGCACTTAGCGTGGTGCTGTGTGTGTGCAACTCGGCGCCTAGAAGTGACCGCCAATGCTTTCAGAGCGGGCTGCAAGGGAACCAAGGAGCAGCACAATCAGCAGTGCTTCAGCTTGCTCCTTCCGACTGCTAAGGGCACTTGGGAAGGCAAGCGAGAGTCAACCACCTTCCTCTCCTAGTAGCCTCTAACGTGGTGCACACAAGCACGGCACATAGCCGCTTCGTTCACCGCCCTCGCCCACGTCTGGCTCCGCTTTCACTTGCCGGCGGCCAGAAGCCGCCGCAGGGGCGCCACATACCCAGCAGTGTGCGGGCAGCCAAGAGCTCGAGAACGCTTCTTCTGCCCAAGCCAGCCTAGGGCGTGCACCTTTGTTCTCAGAGCTCCGTGTAACCGTCTGCGTCTCTCGCAGTTCGAATGGAAAACGAAAGCTTTTCGCCTACGCCCTTCACAGAGATCCGTTGCCAGGACGAGAATGTCTTGTGGCCGGGGCTCGCCCCCGCCGCCAGGAAGCTGCTCTTAGCACCGCGTTGCAGGGACACGTCTCGCTTCTTGACTTCGTGCTTAGCGCTCTCCGAATTCGCTGCTAGCTCCGCGGTCCTTCTCAGCTGCAAGTAGCTGCGCTCGCAGTACATAGAGCTTCGCAAGGACCGAAGACCCGGAGGGACGTATCGCACACGACAATGTGCCAGGACAGAGACGTGTTCTACATTGTCCCTTCTCGTCATCCTGTTTGTGCCTCTGCTGCTTCTGCTGTTAGGAATCGCTCCTTGAGAGACGAGCGAGAGCGTCTTTCTGGGTGCATTGCACTGAGTGCTCGCTAGGGACTTTGCACTCGGAGCCAAGGCAACAGGGCGTGCTTGTCCGCAGAACTGAGAGCGCGCTGTTGGGCAGAGCTGAAACTGACCGCTGCAGTTCAGCTCTCTCCGGACGGCAGACGCCGAAGAACGAAGCCGCTTGCGAGCGGCGCTGTGCAGCGAAGAGCACACGAGCAGCCAAAGAGCTCCTTCACAATCGCTTTCACTTCTCAGTGCTCTTGCTGCTTGGAAAAGCAGCACACAGCCGTTGCACGCCAGGGCAAAAGCTGGGGCAGTGCCCGTCCTCACTCCTTCGCTGTGCTGTACTCCTTGCAGCTAGAGCGAAGCGAGAAGGACGCGAGGACGAAGAAGGCGTTCTTAAAGTAGCCCCATGTCAGCAGCCCTGAAAGGGCGCATAACACACGGCGTCTCGCTGCCCTCCGTTCTACATACTCGCGTCTCCCTTTGCCGACTTGCAAAAGTTGCTACCAGAGCAGAGGCGGCCAGATTGAAGAGGCTGTGCTTAGGTTCACCTTCTCCTTACTGCACGTAAGCCACGTCAAGCTCCTCGCTGCACTCTGGATTTCCCTTCTCCGCGGCACTTAGCGTGGTGCTGTGTGTGTGCAACTCGGCGCCTAGAAGCGACTGCCAATGCTTTCACAGCGGGCTGCAAGGGAACCAAGGAGCAGCACAAGCAGCAGTGCTTCAGCTTGCTCCTTCCGACTGCTAAGGGCACTTGGGAAGGCAAGCGAGAGTCAACCACCTTCCTCTCCTAGTAGCCTCTAACGTGGTGCACACAAGCACGGCACATAGCCGCTTCGTTCACCGCCCTCGCCCACGCCTTGCTCCGCTTTCACTTGCCGGCGGCCAGAAGCCGCCGCAGGGGCGCCACATACCCAGCAGTGTGCGGGCAGCCAAGAGCTCGAGAACGCTGTTTCTGCCCAAGCCCGTCTAGGGCGTGCACCTTTGTTCTCAGAGCTCCGTGTAACAGTCTGCCTTTCTCGCAGTTCGAATGGAAATCGAAAGCTTTTCGCCTACGCCCTTCACAGAGATCCGTTGCTAGGACGAGAATGTCTTGTGGCCGGAGCTCGCCCCCGCCGCCAGGAAGCTGCTCTTAGCACCGCGTTGCAGGGACACGTCTCGCTTCTTGACTTCGTGCTTAGCGCTCTCCGAATTCGCTGCTAGCTCCGCGGTCCGTCTCAGCTTCAAGTAGCTGCGCTCGCAGTACATAGAGCTTCGCAAGGACCGAAGACCCGGAGGGACGTATCGCACACGACAATGTGCCAGGACAGAGACGTGTTCTACATTGTCCCTTCTCGTCATCCTGTTTGTGCCTCTGCTGCTTCTGCTGTTAGGAATCGCTCCTTGAAAGACGAGCGAGAGCGTCTTTCTGGGTGCATTGCACTGAGTGAGTGCTCGCTAGGGACTTTGCACTCGGAGCCAAGGCAACAGGGCGTGCTTGTCCGCAGAACTGAGAGCGCGCTGTTGGGCAGAGCTGAAACTGACCGCTGCAGTTCAGCTCTCTCCGGACGGCAGACGCCGAAGAACGAAGCCGCTTGCGAGCGGCGCAGTGCAGCGAAGAGCACACGAGCAGCCAAAGAGCTCCTTCACAATCGCTTTCACTTCTCAGTGCTCTTGCTGCTTGGAAAAGCAGCACACAGCCGTTGCACGCCAGGGCAAAAGCTGGGGCAGTGCCCGTCCTCACTCCTTCGCTGTGCTGTACTCCTTGCAGCTAGAGCGAAGCGAGAAGGACGCGAGGAAGTAGAAGGCCTTCTTAAAGTAGCCCCTTGTCAGCAGCCCTGAAAGGGCGCATAACACACGGCGTCTCGCTGCCCTCCGTTCTACATACTCGCGTCTCCCTTTGCCGACTCGCAAAAGTTGCTACCAGAGCAGAGGCGGCCAGATTGAAGAGGCTGTGCTTAGGTTCACCTTCCCCTTACTGCACGTAAGCCACGTCCAGCTCCTCGCTGCACTCTGGATTTCCCTTCTCCGCGGCACTTAGCGTGGTGCTGTGTGTGTGCAACTCGGCGCCTAGAAGTGACCGCCAATGCTTTCACAGCGGGCTGCAAGGGAATCAAGGAGCAGCACAATCAGCAGTGCTTCAGCTTGCTCCTTCCGACTGCTAAGGGCACTTGGGAAGGCAAGCGAGAGTCAACCACCTTCCTCTCCTAGTAGCCTCTAACGTGGTGCACACAAGCACGGCACATAGCCGCTTCGTTCACCGCCCTCGCCCACGCCTGGCTCCGCTTTCACTTGCCGGCGGCCAGAAGCCGCCGCAGGGGCGCCACATACCCAGCAGTGTGCCGGCAGCCAAGAGCTCGAGAACGCTTCTTCTGCCCAAGCCAGCCTAGGGCGTGCACCTTTGTTCTCAGAGCTCCGTGTAACCGTCTGCGTCTCTCGCAGTTCGAATGGAAAACGAAAGCTTTTCGCCTACGCCCTTCACAGAGATCCGTTGCCAGGACGAGAATGTCTTGTGGCCGGGGCTCGCCCCCGCCGCCAGGAAGCTGCTCTTAGCACCGCGTTGCAGGGACACGTCTCGCTTCTTGACTTCGTGCTTAGCGCTCTCCGAATTCGCTGCTAGCTCCGCGGTCCTTCTCAGCTGCAAGTAGCTGCGCTCGCAGTACATAGAGCTTCGCAAGGACCGAAGACCCGGAGGGACGTATCGCACACGACAATGTGCCAGGACAGAGACGTGTTCTACATTGTCCCTTCTCGTCATCCTGTTTGTGCCTCTGCTGCTTCTGCTGTTAGGAATCGCTCCTTGAAAGACGAGCGAGAGCGTCTTTCTGGGTGCATTGCACTGAGTGAGTGCTCGCTAGGGACTTTGCACTCGGAGCCAAGGCAACAGGGCGTGCTTGTCCGCAGAACTGAGAGCGCGCTGTTGGGCAGAGCTGAAACTGACCGCTGCAGTTCAGCTCTCTCCGGACGGCAGACGCCGAAGAACGAAGCCGCTTGCGAGCGGCGCAGTGCAGCGAAGAGCACACGAGCAGCCAAAGAGCTCCTTCACAATCGCTTTCACTTCTCAGTGCTCTTGCTGCTTGGAAAAGCAGCACACAGCCGTTGCACGCCAGGGCAAAAGCTAGGGCAGTGCCCGTCCTCACTCCTTCGCTGTGCTGTACTCCTTGCAGCTAGAGCGAAGCGAGAAGGACGCGAGGAAGTAGAAGGCCTTCTTAAAGTAGCCCCTTGTCAGCAGCCCTGAAAGGGCGCATAACACACGGCGTCTCGCTGCCCTCCGTTCTACATACTCGCGTCTCCCTTTGCCGACTTGCAAAAGTTGCTACCAGAGCAGAGGCGGCCAGATTGAAGAGGCTGTGCTTAGGTTCACCTTCTCCTTACTGCACGTAAGCCACGTCAAGCTCCTCGCTGCACTCTGGATTTCCCTTCTCCGCGGCACTTAGCGTGGTGCTGTGTGTGTGCAACTCGGCGCCTAGAAGCGACCGCCAATGCTTTCACAGCGGGCTGCAAGGGAACCAAGGAGCAGCACAAGCAGCAGTGCTTCAGCTTGCTCCTTCCGACTGCTAAGGGCACTTGGGAAGGCAAGCGAGAGTCAACCACCTTCCTCTCCTAGTAGCCTTTAACGTGGTGCACACAAGCACGGCACATAGCCGCTTCGTTCACCGCCCTCGCCCACGTCTGGCTCCGCTTTCACTTGCCGGCGGCCAGAAGCCGCCGCAGGGGCGCCACATACCCAGCAGTGTGCCGGCAGCCAAGAGCTCGAGAACGCTGCTTCTGCCCAAGCCCGCCTAGGGCGTGCACCTTTGTTCTCAGAGCTCCGTGTAACAGTCTGCCTTTCTCGCAGTTCGAATGGAAATCGAAAGCTTTTCGCCTACGCCCTTCACAGAGATCCGTTGCTAGGACGAGAATGTCTTGTGGCCGGAGCTCGCCCCCGCCGCCAGGAAGCTGCTCTTAGCACCGCGTTGCAGGGACACGTCTCGCTTCTTGACTTCGTGCTTAGCGCTCTCCGAATTCGCTGCTAGCTCCGCGGTCCGTCTCAGCTGCAAGTAGCTGCGCTCGCAGTACATAGAGCTTCGCAAGGACCGAAGACCCGGAGGGACGTATCGCACACGACAATGTGCCAGGACAGAGACGTGTTCTACATTGTCCCTTCTCGTCATCCAGTTTGTGCCTCTGCTGCTTCTGCTGTTAGGAGTCGCTCCTTGAAAGACGAGCGAGAGCGTCTTTCTGGGTGCATTGCACTGAGTGAGTGCTCGCTAGGGACTTTGCACTCGGAGCCAAGGCAACAGGGCGTGCTTGTCCGCAGAACTGAGAGCGCGCTGTTGGGCAGAGCTGAAACTGACCGCTGCAGTTCAGCTCTCTCCGGACGGCAGACGCCGAAGAACGAAGCCGCTTGCGAGCGGCGCTGTGCAGCGAAGAGCACACGAGCAGCCAAAGAGCTCCTTCACAATCGCTTTCACTTCTCAGTGCTCTTGCTGCTTGGAAAAGCAGCACACAGCCGTTGCACGCCAGGGCAAAAGCTGGGGCAGTGCCCGTCCTCACTCCTTCGCTGTGCTGTACTCCTTGCAGCTAGAGCGAAGCGAGAAGGACGCGAGGACGAAGAAGGCGTTCTTAAAGTAGCCCCATGTCAGCAGCCCTGAAAGGGCGCATAACACACGGCGTCTCGCTGCCCTCCGTTCTACATACTCGCGTCTCCCTTTGCCGACTTGCAAAAGTTGCTACCAGAGCAGAGGCGGCCAGATTGAAGAGGCTGTGCTTAGGTTCACCTTCTCCTTACTGCACGTAAGCCACGTCAAGCTCCTCGCTGCACTCTGGATTTCCCTTCTCCGCGGCACTTAGCGTGGTGCTGTGTGTGTGCAACTCGGCGCCTAGAAGCGACTGCCAATGCTTTCAGAGCGGGCTGCAAGGGAACCAAGGAGCAGCACAAGCAGCAGTGCTTCAGCTTGCTCCTTCCGACTGCTAAGGGCACTTGGGAAGGCAAGCGAGAGTCAACCACCTTCCTCTCCTAGTAGCCTCTAACGTGGTGCACACAAGCACGGCACATAGCCGCTTCGTTCACCGCCCTCGCCCACGCCTGGCTCCGCTTTCACTTGCCGGCGGCCAGAAGCCGCCGCAGGGGCGCCACATACCCAGCAGTGTGCGGGCAGCCAAGAGCTCGAGAACGCTGTTTCTGCCCAAGCCCGTCTAGGGCGTGCACCTTTGTTCTCAGAGCTCCGTGTAACAGTCTGCCTTTCTCGCAGTTCGAATGGAAATCGAAAGCTTTTCGCCTACGCCCTTCACAGAGATCCGTTGCTAGGACGAGAATGTCTTGTGGCCGGAGCTCGCCCCCGCCGCCAGGAAGCTGCTCTTAGCACCGCGTTGCAGGGACACGTCTCGCTTCTTGACTTCGTGCTTAGCGCTCTCCGAATTCGCTGCTAGCTCCGCGGTCCGTCTCAGCTTCAAGTAGCTGCGCTCGCAGTACATAGAGCTTCGCAAGGACCGAAGACCCGGAGGGACGTATCGCACACGACAATGTGCCAGGACAGAGACGTGTTCTACATTGTCCCTTCTCGTCATCCTGTTTGTGCCTCTGCTGCTTCTGCTGTTAGGAATCGCTCCTTGAAAGACGAGCGAGAGCGTCTTTCTGGGTGCATTGCACTGAGTGAGTGCTCGCTAGGGACTTTGCACTCGGAGCCAAGGCAACAGGGCGTGCTTGTCCGCAGAACTGAGAGCGCGCTGTTGGGCAGAGCTGAAACTGACCGCTGCAGTTCAGCTCTCTCCGGACGGCAGACGCCGAAGAACGAAGCCGCTTGCGAGCGGCGCAGTGCAGCGAAGAGCACACGAGCAGCCAAAGAGCTCCTTCACAATCGCTTTCACTTCTCAGTGCTCTTGCTGCTTGGAAAAGCAGCACACAGCCGTTGCACGCCAGGGCAAAAGCTAGGGCAGTGCCCGTCCTCACTCCTTCGCTGTGCTGTACTCCTTGCAGCTAGAGCGAAGCGAGAAGGACGCGAGGACGAAGAAGGCGTTCTTAAAGTAGCCCCTTGTCAGCAGCCCTGAAAGGGCGCATAACACACGGCGTCTCGCTGCCCTCCGTTCTACATACTCGCGGCTCCCTTTGCCGACTTGCAAAAGTTGCTACCAGAGCAGAGGCGGCCAGATTGAAGAGGCTGTGCTTAGGTTCACCTTCTCCTTACTGCACGTAAGCCACGTCAAGCTCCTCGCTGCACTCTGGATTTCCCTTCTCCGCGGCACTTAGCGTGGTGCTGTGTGTGTGCAACTCGGCGCCTAGAAGTGACCGCCAATGCTTTCAGAGCGGGCTGCAAGGGAACCAAGGAGCAGCACAAGCAGCAGTGCTTCAGCTTGCTCCTTCCGACTGCTAAGGGCACTTGGGAAGGCAAGCGAGAGTCAACCACCTTCCTCTCCTAGTAGCCTCTAACGTGGTGCACGCAAGCACGGCACATAGCCGCTTCGTTCACCGCCCTCGCCCTCGCCCACGCCTGGCTCCGCTTTCACTTGCCGGCGGCCAGAAGCCGCTGCAGGGGCGCCACATACCCAGCAGTGTGCGGGCAGCCAAGAGCTCGAGAACGCTTCTTCTGCCCAAGCCAGCCTAGGGCGTGCACCTTTGTTCTCAGAGCTCCGTGTAACCGTCTGCGTCTCTCGCAGTTCGAATGGAAAACGAAAGCTTTTCGCCTACGCCCTTCACAGAGATCCGTTGCCAGGACGAGAATGTCTTGTGGCCGGGGCTCGCCCCCGCCGCCAGGAAGCTGCTCTTAGCACCGCGTTGCAGGGACACGTCTCGCTTCTTGACTTCGTGCTTAGCGCTCTCCGAATTCGCTGCTAGCTCCGCGGTCCGTCTCAGCTTCAAGTAGCTGCGCTCGCAGTACATAGAGCTTCGCAAGGACCGAAGACCCGGAGGGACGTATCGCACACGACAATGTGCCAGGACAGAGACGTGTTCTACATTGTCCCTTCTCGTCATCCTGTTTGTGCCTCTGCTGCTTCTGCTGTTAGGAATCGCTCCTTGAAAGACGAGCGAGAGCGTCTTTCTGGGTGCATTGCACTGAGTGAGTGCTCGCTAGGGACTTTGCACTCGGAGCCAAGGCAACAGGGCGTGCTTGTCCGCAGAACTGAGAGCGCGCTGTTGGGCAGAGCTGAAACTGACCGCTGCAGTTCAGCTCTCTCCGGACGGCAGACGCCGAAGAACGAAGCCGCTTGCGAGCGGCGCAGTGCAGCGAAGAGCACACGAGCAGCCAAAGAGCTCCTTCACAATCGCTTTCACTTCTCAGTGCTCTTGCTGCTTGGAAAAGCAGCACACAGCCGTTGCACGCCAGGGCAAAAGCTAGGGCAGTGCCCGTCCTCACTCCTTCGCTGTGCTGTACTCCTTGCAGCTAGAGCGAAGCGAGAAGGACGCGAGGAAGTAGAAGGCCTTCTTAAAGTAGCCCCTTGTCAGCAGCCCTGAAAGGGCGCATAACACACGGCGTCTCGCTGCCCTCCGTTCTACATACTCGCGTCTCCCTTTGCCGACTTGCAAAAGTTGCTACCAGAGCAGAGGCGGCCAGATTGAAGAGGCTGTGCTTAGGTTCACCTTCCCCTTACTGCACGTAAGCCACGTCCAGCTCCTCGCTGCACTCTGGATTTCCCTTCTCCGCGGCACTTAGCGTGGTGCTGTGTGTGTGCAACTCGGCGCCTAGAAGTGACCGCCAATGCTTTCAGAGCGGGCTGCAAGGGAATCAAGGAGCAGCACAATCAGCAGTGCTTCAGCTTGCTCCTTCCGAGTGCTAAGGGCACTTGGGAAGGCAAGCGAGAGTCAACCACCTTGCTCTCCTAGTAGCCTCTAACGTGGTGCACACAAGCACGGCACATAGCCGCTTCGTTCACCGCCCTCGCCCACGCCTTGCTCCGCTTTCACTTGCCGGCGGCCAGAAGCCGCCGCAGGGGCGCCTCATACCCAGCAGTGTGCGGGCAGCCAAGAGCTCGAGAACGCTTCTTCTGCCCAAGCCAGCCTAGGGCGTGCACCTTTGTTCTCAGAGCTCCGTGTAACAGTCTGCCTCTCTCGCAGTTCGAATGGAAAACGAAAGCTTTTCGCCTACGCCCTTCACAGAGATCCGTTGCCAGGACGAGAATGTCTCGTGGCCGGGGCTCGCCCCCGCCGCCAGGAAGCTGCTCTTAGCACCGCGTTGCAGGGACACGTCTCGCTTCTTGACTTCGTGCTTAGCGCTCTCCGAATTCGCCGCTAGCTCCGCGGTCCTTCTCAGCTGCAAGTAGCTGCGCTCGCAGTACATAGAGCTTCGCAAGGACCGAAGACCCGGAGGGACATATCGCACACGACAATGTGCCAGGACAAGGACGTTCTACACTGAGTGGAGACAGAGACAGACCGAGAATTCTACACTGCCCCTTCTCTTCGGCCATCTTGTGCTCTGCTGCCTCTGCTGTGACGAATCGGTCCTTGAAAAACCAGCGAGAGCGTCTCTCCAGGCACTGAGTGTGAGCTCCCTAGGGACTTTTTCCACCTCCAAAAATACATGGGTAAGTCCTAAAAGTTTTGGTTTGATCAAGAATACTTACGTCCAAGTATTGCTGTTCTAAACACCCTTGGTTTCAGTCTGAACTTAACTGCTTGTTTCTGTCTTTTTGCCTAGTGGCAATCTAATTCTAAGGTAACTAGATGTGTTAGATATCCATAAGTTACATCTCAGGTTAGGTGGGATAATTGGCTGGGAAGAAAATGGAATTGAGACTTTGGAAAGAATCCAAAGTGAGCTGATGTCACAATCCGAGATTCCCTTGGGTTCCAAATCCTTTCATTTGTGTTTTTGTGGGCTTTTTTGAAGGCGGTGTACAGTTGAAGCCATGATTTAGCTGCGGTGAGACCTGCTCTGCTGTAAAAGCATTATTTTCTCAGTGAGCATGGACAACAGTTAGAGTGTCGTCTTTTAAGATTCCCTGCACTCCACTTATGGTGGCAAAAGCAGTGCCTTGACTGTAATCATAAAAGTGATTACAGCTTCATTGCTTTGACATCATGTAGGATGCTTCCTCCATCTGCTGTGGTCAGCATTAAGTAACAGATTTCTCAGTTTCTAGGAAGAGTCTAGCAAACAATCACCTTGCTCCTTCTCTTGCATTTATTCATCACTGCTATGCTGCTATACAGACAGATAGTCTGTTTATGATTCAACAATTCAATGGGACATCAAGTAAATAGCAAAGCAAAACTAACTACCGAAAGCACTATAAGGGCCAGAGATTAGCTTGGATCAAAACAGGTATTCTCCTAGCATTGTTTACAAACGACTCAGCATGTGAAACAGAAGGCACAATGTAGTTTGTGCCTTGTTTTGGGCATGCCCGGAAGAAGGAAATTCTGATTTCACATATGGGAAAAGAAATGTTGACATTTGAATGAGATTGTTCATACCCCAGAAAAGGTTGCTTTGAAAGGTTGTGGAAGTCCTGTGTGGAAACACGGCTTTACAAGTCCTTTCCACCAGGAGACAACAGCTGCAGAACATCTGGGTGTGCCAGTGTTGAGAGCACCAGCAAAGATCAAAGTGGAGAAGTTGGTGAACAATGGCAGTGGCCTGGGGGAGAGCAAGTGGGGTGCTGGCTGTGGGACCAGGGGAGTCCTGACTGATTTAGGAGGCGTGTGATGGTCTGTGCCAGCAAGCGGAGTAGTGCTGTGGCCTTGGCACACTGCGAATACTGGAATTCAGTGGGGTCACTGGGCAGGGTGAGTGTGTGAGCTGCTGGAGGGACCCAGGTTGCCCACATGTAAACATCCAGTCTCACTCTTGCCAGCCACAGAAAGGAGCAGGATGTGGCTGCTGGCGATGCCTGTCATGTATATGTAGTGTATATGCGTGCTATCCCAGCCTGCTGGGAACACTTCTTCTTTGGGACTGCTTGGGCTGAGGGAGAGAAAGCAGTGGTAGTTTCTGAGGTTTCGAGTTTGCTCGAGTTTCTCAGGCTGTTTCTGGAGCCACCCAGAGTTCTCTTCCTTGAAGCATTTCAAGTCCTGCTAATTTTCAAAATTCAAACAGACACAGCCCTAAGCTAGTTGATCTGACTTCAGAGCTATTCTTACGCTGAGCTGTTGGATGATCTGATCTCCTGAGATGTCTTCCATTTCAGTTTATGACCTGGTTCTTGTGAAAAATAGGATCTTTTAGCCTGGAGAAGAGAGGTTTCTGGAGACACAGTATTGTGGCCTTTGAATATGTAAAGAGGGTATAAGACCAATGGAGAAAGACTTTTTAGGAAGGTTTGCAGAGAAAGGACAAGGGGACATGCTTTCAAACTGAGACTAGGTTTAGATTGGCTAAAAGGAAAAGCTTTTCTACAATGAAGCTGGTGAGACACTCAAACGGCTGTTCCAGAGAAGTTGTGGATGCCCCATCATTGAGAGTGCTCCTTATCAGTTTGGCTAGTCTTGAGCAATTTGATCTACTGTAAGATCTACCTGGCAAGGAAGTAGGACTAGGTGATCTTTAATCACAGACTGTTGTATGATTCCGTGAAAGACAGAATGCAATAAAGTTCATAATTCAGATTTTGGCGCAGACATATTTATAATTTCTCACTTTATGCATCATTGCAATGACAACTTGTTAGCTTCTGAAATGATTAGCTGAGATTGATTTCCTTCCTTAGTTTCATTTTCCCTGTTATTCCTTCACTCTTGGACCTTTTTTTCACTAGATTTCCTCTTTCACTAAACTGCCCTTAAGTATCACTTTGCTCCCCACCTGGCTTTTTTTTTTTTTTTTTTTTTTTTCAATGACACCTTTTCACTGGTTCGTTTTGGGCCTTTGCTGCCTGAAGTCCAGCAGCCTCCTTGTCAGAGCATTACGGAGCTTTCTTTACAGCTTCATCACTATGCAAAAAGCCATAAATTACTGTGTTCCATCTCACATACCATCAAGTATCACACTAATATTCCCTGTGCTGAAAAGCTGGTTGGCTTACATAGACCAGCCAAAAACCAGGAAATCCAGATGGCAGCAAGAATCTTGTAGACTACTCCCGCTGTTCATTTAAATTCTGGAGAAGTCACGTGAGGTATCACATTCTCTTGAAAGAAGTGTCTATCATCTCGGACATTCTAGAATGGGCTATTAATATTGTCATGAGTTTCTGGCTAGACTTTTTAGTATGCCAATTCAAATTCAAATGATCTGAAATGATAGAACTTCAAGAATTGTTTTTCCCAGAATCGAAGTATGATGGAGTTATATAGGGAGAATCTTAATCTTAGTTATTCTATTCCATCTCACATCATGGCTGGGGGCAGGGAGAAGGGAGTATCTTTGGGGGACAATGGGTTCCGGTGTAGTCAGTAAGCTGGGCAGAGGAGCCATCAGGTATTGTCTGTTGTCGGGGGGGGGATTCATGTGAACTCTTCCTTTCTTGTACCCTGCCACCAGTATTGTTGCTAAAATTGTTTGTTTTCTCATCCAAGTGACAAAATCAGCACACTTAATGAGGGATGAAGAGGGAGCAGCGACCTCGGAACAGGAGGAAGAAGAAGCAGAGCCTGCTGTCCTCCAGAAGAAAAAAAACGCTACCAGCCAACTTTGCATCATCTGTGAACTTCCTGGGCGTGTACTCTATCCCCTTGTCCAGATCACTGAGCAAGATATTAAACAGGACTGGGCCCAAGACTGAGCCTTGGGGACCAGCTGGATGAACTCTATTTCCCACCACTCTGTGGGCCTGGCCATCACCCAGTTTGTCACCCAGCAAACAGCCCACCCATGCAAACCATAAGCAGACAGTTTCTTCAGGAGAATGATGTGAGACTCATTGCAAAAAAGATCAGGGAGATGCCTAGGAAGAGTCTCAGGTGAATCCAGGAGACTATAGTGGAGGACTATTCAGTTTTCCAATCAATTTGCTTAAAAAAACTCTACAAAACCGTAATAAAAAAACAAACAAAAAAAGCAGACCAAACAAACACACAAAACCCCCCAACCAATAATCCCCAAAGAGACAAAAAAAGCCCCCAAAAAAGCCCACCAAAAAACCCACCCAAAACTGAAAAAAAAAGCCCCAAACCCAACACAAAAAATCAGGGTGAAGGTTTTTAGTAACTTTAAAAATAACAAAACAAAACGAAACAAAAAAAACCCAGAAAGTTACATTTCTAAAGGTGCTGTCCCGGCCTCTTCTCTCAGCAGGGAGGACATCCTGAAGTGGAGCCAGTTGGAAGAAAGCGGGACGGGGCAGCACCTGGGCCATTGTCACAGGACGGCCCTGTGGCTGCCCCACTGCCAAAACCTGGACACATAAATCAAACACAGGTATGCACATGTGCTTAGACACAGCAAAAATATATTTGTCTGAAAAGAATACAGGTCCATTTCTATCACTGGAAAGAGCATAATGCCTCGTCTCAGCTTTCTTTTCAGTCATTACAAATGTTTCGAAAATAAAGGAGTGCAGAAAATGGAAATATCCAAGATCAACATGAGGACCAGTAACAAAGATTCCATTTTTGAAACTGCATTGGGAATCCTCTGCAGAAATTGACTCAGAGCTCTAAGATTTACAAAAAAGACCAAGAGGATTGGAGTCAATACAACACAGTGTCTGGAGACTTCAGCTGGTTGCCTTGATTTCTCAAATATGATGGAGGAAGCACCTTAGCAACTACAGCTGCCAGTTCTCTCAGGGCCCTGACATGCCTCTGGGTGGGTGCCATGGTCTTGCATGCTCAGGTTCCTCAAGTGGTCTGAAAGCTGACCTGCTACTATGGGTTAGAATCAAGTCCACCAGTCCAATAACCTGAGAGATGTGGAAATAGTGACTGGCAGTAAAAATTGAGACCAACACTTGTTGAGTACCTCAGCCTTCTCCTTGTCTGTTGTCACTAGTCCTGTCTGGCTTATGGGGGTGGGGGGGGGGGGAATAAGGGAGGTGTGATAGGTTTCTTTTCATCTTCCTTTTCCCACTGAAATACCCGTAGGTGCCTTTATTATTCTTAGTTTTGGCATGCTTTTCCAAATTCAGCTTCAACTGAGCCTTAGCTATACTGATCCCATCCTCACACACTCATGTGTTACCACTGTATTTTTCCCATGATTTGTCTCGCTGTGTATCGTCTGCATATTACCTACTTGCATCACATCTATTAATTTTCAATAACCTTCTGGCTTTAACTTGCTTTCAAAAAAAAACCTTTTTGAACCTTTTCACCTCAGAAATTCACCTGGGAAACCCCAAATCCCCAGAATTCGACCCAAAATTCACCTGGCACCCCAAATTCACCCTCCAAATTCGCTCCAAAATGATTGGCAACTTTACACACTCCATTTTCCCACAAAAGGATCTAGAGCCCTGTGCGCTTCGTATACAAACTAAATGCAAAAAACCTTTCTATTCATTCTCAGCAAAAAGACGTCCTATTCCTCCTTCTTTTGGACAAAACTGCCTTCACTTTCAAACTTATTCTCTTGCTCGCTTACCTGCATAATGCTTAGTCCCTGTTCTGCATGCTCATTTTCTTCACTTTTACAAGGAATCCTCTCCTCATCTTCTTCTTCCTCTGCTTCAACATGCAAAAACAAACCAAAGATTGTCTCTTCTACAGAAAATGAGGGGAGAAAAGAACACAAATGATAACCAATACCCTGCCAAGTAGAAATTTCTTCTATATTTCAGTGATTGATAGGCAGAAAAAATGAATTTCATCTGGGGAAAGAAAGACATTCTAGGAATATTCAGACTGCTATCTTGCCCCAGGTAAAACATTTACCATGGCCTTAGCGTTAATGAGCTTGTGAACATCAGCTGCCAAGAGGAAGGACATTTCCTCCAGTTTCACACAATACTTGGTCAGTACATCTGCTATCTGTGCAATCAAACAATACAGAAAAGCAACAACAATGAAAAGTAGAACTCAAATATCAA
Source organism: Sturnus vulgaris (assembly GCF_052056855.1). Taxonomy (NCBI): domain Eukaryota; kingdom Metazoa; phylum Chordata; class Aves; order Passeriformes; family Sturnidae; genus Sturnus; species Sturnus vulgaris. The sequence goes on along the minus strand of NW_028276429.1, from coordinate 114,435 downwards.
TTTCCCAAGTTAAAATCTACATGAACAAGACAATTTTTCCATTCAAGTGAATTCGATTTAATTAATTCATTAACTACGTAAGTAGCATTCTCACGTTCAAGAACGGAATTCAAAGAATCAACGTTGCTTCTTCTGAGACATTGAAGCCTGAGTAGATCCCAACTTCAAATCTAGTAGGACGCCATGAAAGCAATACCTGCTACATTTAGTACATGTAAACTACAAAGACATCTAGAACAGCTCTAAAAGATGAGCAAACCCATGAACTTTGAAGGAGACGCTAGCAAGAAATGTGGAAATAGGCTTTATCTGCCCAGTGCTTTTCCCAAAAGCACGGGCACTCCTTGGCGTCAGTGAGAGTCTCTGTCTCATTATTCAGCAGCTGGATTAGGGTAAAAAAGGATGCATGCAATCACTTCATTCCTGTTCATGACATAAACTTACTGCATCATCGTGGAAGCCATTTACTTGGAAATATAGCCTAAAAAATAGGTGTCAGACTGGGTACATATCTAGATTGCTATGAGCAAAACCAATTTCTTTTTAACAGGAAAGCCATACAATATGCCTGCCATGGCAAATATTAGTCTACTAGCCCTGCACTTCAACGGGCAGTGAGCAGTTCATGACACCAAATTTACGTTTGGCAAGGAGACAGTCTATTTATTACAAGCCCCTAGTTCTAGAACCAAGAATTCAGGAGTTGCTCATTCCCAATGAAAATCTGTCCATTTCATACCTTTGGGGTTTTATGCTTCTGTTCTTTACCTGTCTTGAGTGTGGCTTTCTTGTGAAGTCACTGATGGGTGTTTTTCCAACACATTTCTGCTGATTACACGGTAATTGCATGGCATCAGCAGACATCTCTGAATGTCTCTTGAAAGTATGCTTTTTACTCTTCCTAGAGGACCTTGTCTTCTTCTTTCCTTCACCCAAAAGGTGGGCTAAGTGAGCCTTCAAAGAACCATCATCTCAACAATTAGAATTCTTTCAAACCTACTGAATGGAGAACAGCGACAAAAAAATTTTAAAAAGACTAGTACGCGAAAGACAGCAGAAGAGAAAGGTAAAGTAATGAATCCTACATGCCACATGCATAACTCTCTTCATTCAAGGCTATTTTCAAAATGAGAAGAAAAAAAAAAAAAAGATCATCTTTTCCTCAGAGAGGAAAAGAAAGTGGAGTAAGTGGATTGTGTTGCCTTGCCTACAGTTACCAGAAAAGTCAACAGCAGAGTTGAAAACTCCTGAAGCTGGCTAACTACGCCTCTAAATGTTTTACTACTGTGTTATGATTCTGTCTTCAGTTAATAGAACCCGATATACAACAAAGAGATGGGAGCACATGGAGATGCATTGGAGAGCCTACGCTGGAGGTAACACATTCATTTTTTACTCAAACAAATCCAAATTAGAAATGTTGAAAATGACCTGGGGCCATTTCAACAGCCAGCAAACTAACACAACCAACCTTTGGCTTTTATTCAATCCTTTGCTTATTTTACCTGGACCTTGAAGATCTGTCTGCAGCCTTCCTCTCTGCAAATATATCACACTCGTCCTATTGAGAACCCATGGCTCATCACAGCTGCTTCGCCACGCCTGCTTCCAGAAGAACTGGCAACTACAAGCTGGGAGCCAAGAGATACAACACTTCACTTGGAAAAGGGCCTTCCATGAATCCTAGAATCCCAGAATGGTTTGGACTGGAAGCGACCTTAGAGACAGAGTCTCTTCTTCCCACATCCTGACATGGGCAGGGACACTTTTCCACTAGTCCAGGTTGCTCCATGTCTGCTCCAGCCTGGCCCTGGACACTTCCTGCCATGGGGCTCCTACACAGCCTCTTTGAGCAACATGTGCCAGGCCTCAGCACCCACACAAGGAAGAATTCCTTTCCAATATCCCATCTACCCCAGCCCTCTGGCAGTTTGAAGCTATTCCCCCTTGTCCTGCGAGTCCAGAACCTTTTCCAAAGTCCCTCCCCAGCTATCTTGGAGCCCCAGCAGGCACTGCAAGGGGCTCGAAGGTCTCCCTGGAGCCTTCTGTTCTCCAGATTGGACACCCTCAGCTCTCCCAGACTGTCCTAGAGCAAAGAAGCTCCACCTTTCAAAGCACCTTAGAAGCCTCCTACCGGCCAAACTCGATGGCAACGCTGGCCTTCCGGGCCCTACGGATATCGCTTCCGGTGTCGCTCGGGGTCACTCCCGGCTCTCTCCCCGCCCCCCATGGGGCCCTCAGGCAATGCCGCTCCGACGCAACTCCTGCCGCTGTCAGACCAGCGGGGGGGCGGGGGGCCAGCCCAGCCTCATCCACAATCCACACTGTCCTCGGCGGCTGCTGCGGGCTCATGGCGGCCCACACACCCGGAAGCAGAGCTCCGAACACAGAGGATCATAGCCCCACATTTGTGTTCGTCTCTGCACAAGGCAGGGCAGACTTGCCATGCCCGGACTTTTCAGTTCAGCACGAAAATGAGAATAAACCTGCGCCATGGGGGAGGAAACCTCTAAAGACTCCCTCATACGTGGTCGCTCAACTAAATGCCTAGGCACTTGCCATTCCTAAGGCTACACTAAAACCCTTTTTACCTTGCGGGAAAGAAATGCCATTGTTCTGGTGTGCAGCTAAAGGCGGAGCACAGGCAGGCCAGGGCAAAAGCTGGGGCAGTGCCCGTCCTCACGCCTTCGCTGTGCTGTACTCCTTGCAGCTAAAGCGAAGCCAGATGGACGCGAGGAAGAAGGACAAGGCGCTCTTAAAGTAGCCCCCTGGCAGCAGCCCTGAAAGGGCGCATAACACTAGGCGTCTAGCTGCCCTCCGCTCTACATACTCGCGTCTCCCTTTGCTGACTTGCAAAAGTTGCTACCAGAGCAGAGGCGGCCAGATTGAAGAGGCTGTGCTTAGGTTCACCTTCTCCTTACTGCACGTAAGCCACGTCAAGCTCCTCGCTGCACTCTGGATTTCCCTTCTCCGCGGCACTTAGCGTGGTGCTGTGTGTGTGCAACTCGGCGCCTAGAAGCGACTGCCAATGCTTTCAGAGCGGGCTGCAAGGGAACCAAGGAGCAGCACAAGCAGCAGTGCTTCAGCTTGCTCCTTCCGACTGCTAAGGGCACTTGGGAAGGCAAGCGAGAGTCAACCACCTTCCTCTCCTAGTAGCCTCTAACGTGGTGCACACAAGCACGGCACATAGCCGCTTCGTTCACCGCCCTCGCCCACGCCTGGCTCAGTTTTCACTTGCCGGCGGCCAGAAGCCGCCGCAGGGGCGCCACATACCCAGCAGTGTGCGGGCAGCCAAGAGCTCGAGAACGCTGTTTCTGCCCAAGCCCGTCTAGGGCGTGCACCTTTGTTCTCAGAGCTCCGTGTAACAGTCTGCCTTTCTCGCAGTTCGAATGGAAATCGAAAGCTTTTCGCCTACGCCCTTCACAGAGATCCGTTGCTAGGACGAGAATGTCTTGTGGCCGGAGCTCGCCCCCGCCGCCAGGAAGCTGCTCTTAGCACCGCGTTGCAGGGACACGTCTCGCTTCTTGACTTCGTGCTTAGCGCTCTCCGAATTCGCTGCTAGCTCCGCGGTCCGTCTCAGCTGCAAGTAGCTGCGCTCGCAGTACATAGAGCTTCGCAAGGACCGAAGACCCGGAGGGACGTATCGCACACGACAATGTGCCAGGACAGAGACGTGTTCTACATTGTCCCTTCTCGTCATCCTGTTTGTGCCTCTGCTGCTTCTGCTGTTAGGAATCGCTCCTTGAAAGACGAGCGAGAGCGTCTTTCTGGGTGCATTGCACTGAGTGAGTGCTCGCTAGGGACTTTGCACTCGGAGCCAAGGCAACAGGGCGTGCTTGTCCGCAGAACTGAGAGCGCGCTGTTGGGCAGAGCTGAAACTGACCGCTGCAGTTCAGCTCTCTCCGGACGGCAGAAGGCGAAGAACGAAGCCGCTTGCGAGCGGCGCAGTGCAGCGAAGAGCACACGAGCAGCCAAAGAGCTCCTTCACAATCGCTTTCACTTCTCAGTGCTCTTGCTGCTTGGAAAAGCAGCACACAGCCGTTGCACGCCAGGGCAAAAGCTGGGGCAGTGCCCGTCCTCACTCCTTCGCTGTGCTGTACTCCTTGCAGCTAGAGCGAAGCGAGAAGGACGCGAGGAAGTAGAAGGCCTTCTTAAAGTAGCCCCTTGTCAGCAGCCCTGAAAGGGCGCATAACACACGGCGTCTCGCTGCCCTCCGTTCTACATACTCGCGTCTCCCTTTGCCGACTTGCAAAAGTTGCTACCAGAGCAGAGGCGGCCAGATTGAAGAGGCTGTGCTTAGGTTCACCTTCTCCTTACTGCACGTAAGCCACGTCAAGCTCCTCGCTGCACTCTGGATTTCCCTTCTCCGCGGCACTTAGCGTGGTGCTGTGTGTGTGCAACTCGGCGCCTAGAAGTGACCGCCAATGCTTTCAGAGCGGGCTGCAAGGGAACCAAGGAGCAGCACAAGCAGCAGTGCTTCAGCTTGCTCCTTCCGACTGCTAAGGGCACTTGGGAAGGCAAGCGAGAGTCAACCACCTTCCTCTCCTAGTAGCCTCTAACGTGGTGCACACAAACACGGCACATAGCCGCTTCGTTCACCGCCCTCGCCCACGCCTGGCTCCGCTTTCACTTGCCGGCGGCCAGAAGCCGCCGCAGGGGCGCCACATACCCAGCAGTGTGCGGGCAGCCAAGAGCTCGAGAACGCTGCTTCTGCCCAAGCCCGCCTAGGGCGTGCACCTTTGTTCTCAGAGCTCCGTGTAACAGTCTGCCTTTCTCGCAGTTCGAATGGAAATCGAAAGCTTTTCGCCTACGCCCTTCACAGTGATCCGTTGCTAGGACGAGAATGTCTTGTGGCCGGAGCTCGCCCCCGCCGCCAGGAAGCTGCTCTTAGCACCGCGTTGCAGGGACACGTCTCGCTTCTTGACTTCGTGCTTAGCGCTCTCCGAATTCGCTGCTAGCTCCGCGGTCCGTCTCAGCTGCAAGTAGCTGCGCTCGCAGTACATAGAGCTTCGCAAGGACCGAAGACCCGGAGGGACGTATCGCACACGACAATGTGCCAGGACAGAGACGTGTTCTACATTGTCCCTTCTCGTCATCCAGTTTGTGCCTCTGCTGCTTCTGCTGTTAGGAGTCGCTCTTTGAAAGACGAGGGAGAGCGTCTTTCTGGGTGCATTGCACTGAGTGAGTGCTCGCTAGGGACTTTGCACTCGGAGCCAAGGCAACAGGGCGTGCTTGTCCGCAGAACTGAGAGCGCGCTGTTGGGCAGAGCTGAAACTGACCGCTGCAGTTCAGCTCTCTCCGGATGGCAGACGCCGAAGAACGAAGCCGCTTGCGAGCGGCGCAGTGCAGCGAAGAGCACACGAGCAGCCAAAGAGCTCCTTCACAATCGCTTTCACTTCTCAGTGCTCTTGCTGCTTGGAAAAGCAGCACACAGCCGTTGCACGCCAGGGCAAAAGCTGGGGCAGTGCCCGTCCTCACTCCTTCGCTGTGCTGTACTCCTTGCAGCTAGAGCGAAGCGAGAAGGACGCGAGGACGAAGAAGGCGTTCTTAAAGTAGCCCCTTGTCAGCAGCCATGAAAGGGCGCATAACACACGGCGTCTCGCTGCCCTCCGTTCTACATACTCGCGTCTCCCTTTGCCGACTTGCAAAAGTTGCTACCAGAGCAGAGGCGGCCAGATTGAAGAGGCTGTGCTTAGGTTCACCTTCTCCTTACTGCACGTAAGCCACGTCAAGCTCCTCGCTGCACTCTGGATTTCCCTTCTCCGCGGCACTTAGCGTGGTGCTGTGTGTGTGCAACTCGGCGCCTAGAAGGGACCGCCAATGCTTTCACAGCGGGCTGCAAGGGAACCAAGGAGCAGCACAAGCAGCAGTGCTTCAGCTTGCTCCTTCCGACTGCTAAGGGCACTTGGGAAGGCAAGCGAGAGTCAACCACCTTCCTCTCCTAGTAGCCTCTAACGTGGTGCACACAAACACGGCACATAGCCGCTTCGTTCACCGCCCTCGCCCACGTCTGGCTCCGCTTTCACTTGCCGGCGGCCAGAAGCCGCCGCAGGGGCGCCACATACCCAGCAGTGTGCCGGCAGCCAAGAGCTCGAGAACGCTGCTTCTGCCCAAGCCCGCCTAGGGCGTGCACCTTTGTTCTCAGAGCTCCGTGTAACAGTCTGCCTTTCTCGCAGTTCGAATGGAAATCGAAAGCTTTTCGCCTACGCCCTTCACAGAGATCCGTTGCTAGGACGAGAATGTCTTGTGGCCGGAGCTCGCCCCCGCCGCCAGGAAGCTGCTCTTAGCACCGCGTTGCAGGGACACGTCTCGCTTCTTGACTTCGTGCTTAGCGCTCTCCGAATTCGCTGCTAGCTCCGCGGTCCGTCTCAGCTGCAAGTAGCTGCGCTCGCAGTACATAGAGCTTCGCAAGGACCGAAGACCCGGAGGGACGTATCGCACACGACAATGTGCCAGGACAGAGACGTGTTCTACATTGTCCCTTCTCGTCATCCAGTTTGTGCCTCTGCTGCTTCTGCTGTTAGGAGTCGCTCCTTGAAAGACGAGCGAGAGCGTCTTTCTGGGTGCATTGCACTGAGTGAGTGCTCGCTAGGGACTTTGCACTCGGAGCCAAGGCAACAGGGCGTGCTTGTCCGCAGAACTGAGAGCGCGCTGTTGGGCAGAGCTGAAACTGACCGCTGCAGTTCAGCTCTCTCCGGACGGCAGACGCCGAAGAACGAAGCCGCTTGCGAGCGGCGCTGTGCAGCGAAGAGCACACGAGCAGCCAAAGAGCTCCTTCACAATCGCTTTCACTTCTCAGTGCTCTTGCTGCTTGGAAAAGCAGCACACAGCCGTTGCACGCCAGGGCAAAAGCTAGGGCAGTGCCCGTCCTCACTCCTTCGCTGTGCTGTACTCCTTGCAGCTAGAGCGAAGCGAGAAGGACGCGAGGAAGTAGAAGGCGTTCTTAAAGTAGCCCCTTGTCAGCAGCCCTGAAAGGGCGCATAACACACGGCGTCTCGCTGCCCTCCGTTCTACATACTCGCGTCTCCCTTTGCCGACTTGCAAAAGTTGCTACCAGAGCAGAGGCGGCCAGATTGAAGAGGCTGTGCTTAGGTTCACCTTCCCCTTACTGCACGTAAGCCACGTCAAGCTCCTCGCTGCACTCTGGATTTCCCTTCTCCGCGGCACTTAGCGTGGTGCTGTGTGTGTGCAACTCGGCGCCTAGAAGTGACCGCCAATGCTTTCAGAGCGGGCTGCAAGGGAACCAAGGAGCAGCACAAGCAGCAGTGCTTCAGCTTGCTCCTTCCGACTGCTAAGGGCACTTGGGAAGGCAAGCGAGAGTCAACCACCTTCCTCTCCTAGTAGCCTCTAACGTGGTGCACACAAGCACGGCACATAGCCGCTTCGTTCACCGCCCTCGCCCACGCCTGGCTCCGCTTTCACTTGCCGGCGGCCAGAAGCCGCCGCAGGGGCGCCACATACCCATCAGTGTGCGGGCAGCCAAGAGCTCGAGAACGCTTCTTCTGCCCAAGCCAGCCTAGGGCGTGCACCTTTGTTCTCAGAGCTCCGTGTAACCGTCTGCGTCTCTCGCAGTTCGAAATGAAAACGAAAGCTTTTCGCCTACGCCCTTCACAGAGATCCGTTGCCAGGACGAGAATGTCTTGTGGCCGGGGCTCGCCCCCGCCGCGAGGAAGCTGCTCTTAGCACCGCGTTGCAGGGACACGTCTCGCTTCTTGACTTCGTGCTTAGCGCTCTCCGAATTCGCTGCTAGCTCCGCGGTCCTTCTCAGCTGCAAGTAGCTGCGCTCGCAGTACATAGAGCTTCGCAAGGACCGAAGACCCGGAGGGACGTATCGCACACGACAATGTGCCAGGACAGAGACGTGTTCTACATTGTCCCTTCTCGTCATCCTGTTTGTGCCTCTGCTGCTTCTGCTGTTAGGAATCGCTCCTTGAAAGACGAGCGAGAGCGTCTTTCTGGGTGCATTGCACTGAGTGAGTGCTCGCTAGGGACTTTGCACTCGGAGCCAAGGCAACAGGGCGTGCTTGTCCGCAGAACTGAGAGCGCGCTGTTGGGCAGAGCTGAAACTGACCGCTGCAGTTCAGCTCTCTCCGGACGGCAGACGCCGAAGAACGAAGCCGCTTGCGAGCGGCGCAGTGCAGCGAAGAGCACACGAGCAGCCAAAGAGCTCCTTCACAATCGCTTTCACTTCTCAGTGCTCTTGCTGCTTGGAAAAGCAGCACACAGCCGTTGCACGCCAGGGCAAAAGCTGGGGCAGTGCCCGTCCTCACTCCTTCGCTGTGCTGTACTCCTTGCAGCTAGAGCGAAGCGAGAAGGACGCGAGGAAGTAGAAGGCCTTCTTAAAGTAGCCCCTTGTCAGCAGCCATGAAAGGGCGCATAACACACGGCGTCTCGCTGCCCTCCGTTCTACATACTCGCGTCTCCCTTTGCTGACTTGCAAAAGTTGCTACCAGAGCAGAGGCGGCCAGATTGAAGAGGCTGTGCTTAGGTTCACCTTCTCCTTACTGCACGTAAGCCACGTCAAGCTCCTCGCTGCACTCTGGATTTCCCTTCTCCGCGGCACTTAGCGTGGTGCTGTGTGTGTGCAACTCGGCGCCTAGAAGTGACCGCCAATGCTTTCAGAGCGGGCTGCAAGGGAACCAAGGAGCAGCACAAGCAGCAGTGCTTCAGCTTGCTCCTTCCGACTGCTAAGGGCACTTGGGAAGGCAAGCGAGAGTCAACCACCTTCCTCTCCTAGTAGCCTCTAACGTGGTGCACACAAGCACGGCACATAGCCGCTTCGTTCACCGCCCTCGCCCTCGCCCACGCCTGGCTCCGCTTTCACTTGCCGGCGGCCAGAAGCCGCTGCAGGGGCGCCACATACCCAGCAGTGTGCGGGCAGCCAAGAGCTCGAGAACGCTTCTTCTGCCCAAGCCAGCCTAGGGCGTGCAATTTGTTCTCAGAGCTCCGTGTAACAGTCTGCCTCTCTCGCAGTTCGAATGGAAAACGAAAGCTTTTCGCCTAAGCCCTTCACAGAGATCCGTTGCTACGACGAGAATGTCTTGTGGCCGGAGCTCGCCCCCGCCGCCAGGAAGCTGCTCTTAGCACCGCGTTGCAGGGACACGTCTCGCTTCTTGACTTCGTGCTTAGCGCTCTCCGAATTCGCTGCTAGCTCCGCGGTCCGTCTCAGCTGCAAGTAGCTGCGCTCGCAGTACATAGAGCTTCGCAAGGACCGAAGACCCGGAGGGACGTATCGCACACGACAATGTGCCAGGACAGAGACGTGTTCTACATTGTCCCTTCTCGTCATCCAGTTTGTGCCTCTGCTGCTTCTGCTGTTAGGAATCGCTCCTTGAAAGACGAGCGAGAGCGTCTTTCTGGGTGCATTGCACTGAGTGAGTGCTCGCTAGGGACTTTGCACTCGGAGCCAAGGCAACAGGGCGTGCTTGTCCGCAGAACTGAGAGCGCGCTGTTGGGCAGAGCTGAAACTGACCGCTGCAGTTCAGCTCTCTCCGGACGGCAGACGCCGAAGAACGAAGCCGCTTGCGAGCGGCGCAGTGCAGCGAAGAGCACACGAGCAGCCAAAGAGCTCCTTCACAATCGCTTTCACTTCTCAGTGCTCTTGCTGCTTGGAAAAGCAGCACACAGCCGTTGCACGCCAGGGCAAAAGCTGGGGCAGTGCCCGTCCTCACTCCTTCGCTGTGCTGTACTCCTTGCAGCTAGAGCGAAGCGAGAAGGACGCGAGGACGAAGAAGACGTTCTTAAAGCAGCCCCTTGTCAGCAGCCCTGAAAGGGCGCATAACACACGGCGTCTAGCTGCCCTCCGTTCTACATACTCGCGTCTCCCTTTGCTGACTTGCAAAAGTTGCAACCAGAGCAGAGGCGGCCAGATTGAAGAGGCTGTGCTTAGGTTCACCTTCTCCTTACTGCACGTAAGCCACGTCAAGCTCCTCGCTGCACTCTGGATTTCCCTTCTCCGCGGCACTTAGCGTGGTGCTGTGTGTGTGCAACTCGGCGCCTAGAAGCGACCGCCAATGCTTTCACAGCGGGCTGCAAGGGAACCAAGGAGCAGCACAAGCAGCAGTGCTTCAGCTTGCTCCTTCCGACTGCTAAGGGCACTTGGGAAGGCAAGCGAGAGTCAACCACCTTCCTCTCCTAGTAGCCTCTAACGTGGTGCACACAAGCACGGCACATAGCCGCTTCGTTCACCGCCCTCGCCCACGCCTGGCTCAGTTTTCACTTGCCGGCGGCCAGAAGCCGCCGCAGGGGCGCCACATACCCAGCAGTGTGCGGGCAGCCAAGAGCTCGAGAACGCTGCTTCTGCCCAAGCCCGCCTAGGGCGTGCACCTTTGTTCTCAGAGCTCCGTGTAACAGTCTGCCTTTCTCGCAGTTCGAATGGAAATCGAAAGCTTTTCGCCTACGCCCTTCACAGAGATCCGTTGCTACGACGAGAATGTCTTGTGGCCGGAGCTCGCCCCCGCCGCCAGGAAGCTGCTCTTAGCACCGCGTTGCAGGGACACGTCTCGCTTCTTGACTTCGTGCTTAGCGCTCTCCGAATTCGCTGCTAGCTCCGCGGTCCGTCTCAGCTTCAAGTAGCTGCGCTCGCAGTACATAGAGCTTCGCAAGGACCGAAGACCCGGAGGGACGTATCGCACACGACAATGTGCCAGGACAGAGACGTGTTCTACATTGTCCCTTCTCGTCATCCAGTTTGTGCCTCTGCTGCTTCTGCTGTTAGGAGTCGCTCCTTGAAAGACGAGCGAGAGCGTCTTTCTGGGTGCATTGCACTGAGTGAGTGCTCGCTAGGGACTTTGCACTCGGAGCCAAGGCAACAGGGCGTGCTTGTCCGCAGAACTGAGAGCGCGCTGTTGGGCAGAGCTGAAACTGACCGCTGCAGTTCAGCTCTCTCCGGACGGCAGACGCCGAAGAACGAAGCCGCTTGCGAGCGGCGCAGTGCAGCGAAGAGCACACGAGCAGCCAAAGAGCTCCTTCACAATCGCTTTCACTTCTCAGTGCTCTTGCTGCTTGGAAAAGCAGCACACAGCCGTTGCACGCCAGGGTAAAAGCTGGGGCAGTGCCCGTCCTCACTCCTTCTCTGTGCTGTACTCCTTGCAGCTAGAGCGAAGCGAGAAGGACGCGAGGACGAAGAAGGCGTTCTTAAAGTAGCCCCTTGTCAGCAGCCCTGAAAGGGCGCATAACACACGGCGTCTCGCTGCCCTCCGTTCTACATACTCGCGTCTCCCTTTGCCGACTTGCAAAAGTTGCTACCAGAGCAGAGGCGGCCAGATTGAAGAGGCTGTGCTTAGGTTCACCTTCTCCTTACTGCACGTAAGCCACGTCCAGCTCCTCGCTGCACTCTGGATTTCCCTTCTCCGCGGCACTTAGCGTGGTGCTGTGTGTGTGCAACTCGGCGCCTAGAAGCGACTGCCAATGCTTTCAGAGCGGGCTGCAAGGGAACCAAGGAGCAGCACAAGCAGCAGTGCTTCAGCTTGCTCCTTCCGACTGCTAAGGGCACTTGGGAAGGCAAGCGAGAGTCAACCACCTTCCTCTCCTAGTAGCCTCTAACGTGGTGCACACAAGGACGGCACATAGCCGCTTCGTTCACCGCCCTCGCCCACGCCTGGCTCCGCTTTCACTTGCCGGCGGCCAGAAGCCGCCGCAGGGGCGCCACATACCCAGCAGTGTGCGGGCAGCCAAGAGCTCGAGAACGCTGTTTCTGCCCAAGCCCGCCTAGGGCGTGCACCTTTGTTCTCAGAGCTCCGTGTAACAGTCTGCCTTTCTCGCAGTTCGAATGGAAATCGAAAGCTTTTCGCCTACGCCCTTCACAGAGATCCGTTGCTAGGACGAGAATGTCTTGTGGCCGGAGCTCGCCCCCGCCGCCAGGAAGCTGCTCTTAGCACCGCGTTGCAGGGACACGTCTCGCTTCTTGACTTCGTGCTTAGCGCTCTCCGAATTCGCTGCTAGCTCCGCGGTCCGTCTCAGCTGCAAGTAGCTGCGCTCGCAGTACATAGAGCTTCGCAAGGACCGAAGACCCGGAGGGACGTATCGCACACGACAATGTGCCAGGACAGAGACGTGTTCTACATTGTCCCTTCTCGTCATCCAGTTTGTGCCTCTGCTGCTTCTGCTGTTAGGAGTCGCTCCTTGAAAGACGAGCGAGAGCGTCTTTCTGGGTGCATTGCACTGAGTGAGTGCTCGCTAGGGACTTTGCACTCGGAGCCAAGGCAACAGGGCGTGCTTGTCCGCAGAACTGAGAGCGCGCTGTTGGGCAGAGCTGAAACTGACCGCTGCAGTTCAGCTCTCTCCGGACGGCAGACGCCGAAGAACGAAGCCGCTTGCGAGCGGCGCAGTGCAGCGAAGAGCACACGAGCAGCCAAAGAGCTCCTTCACAATCGCTTTCACTTCTCAGTGCTCTTGCTGCTTGGAAAAGCAGCACACAGCCGTTGCACGCCAGGGTAAAAGCTGGGGCAGTGCCCGTCCTCACTCCTTCTCTGTGCTGTACTCCTTGCAGCTAGAGCGAAGCGAGAAGGACGCGAGGACGAAGAAGGCGTTCTTAAAGTAGCCCCTTGTCAGCAGCCCTGAAAGGGCGCATAACACACGGCGTCTCGCTGCCCTCCGTTCTACATACTCGCGTCTCCCTTTGCCGACTTGCAAAAGTTGCTACCAGAGCAGAGGCGGCCAGATTGAAGAGGCTGTGCTTAGGTTCACCTTCTCCTTACTGCACGTAAGCCACGTCCAGCTCCTCGCTGCACTCTGGATTTCCCTTCTCCGCGGCACTTAGCGTGGTGCTGTGTGTGTGCAACTCGGCGCCTAGAAGCGACTGCCAATGCTTTCAGAGCGGGCTGCAAGGGAACCAAGGAGCAGCACAAGCAGCAGTGCTTCAGCTTGCTCCTTCCGACTGCTAAGGGCACTTGGGAAGGCAAGCGAGAGTCAACCACCTTCCTCTCCTAGTAGCCTCTAACGTGGTGCACACAAGGACGGCACATAGCCGCTTCGTTCACCGCCCTCGCCCACGCCTGGCTCCGCTTTCACTTGCCGGCGGCCAGAAGCCGCCGCAGGGGCGCCACATACCCAGCAGTGTGCGGGCAGCCAAGAGCTCGAGAACGCTGTTTCTGCCCAAGCCCGCCTAGGGCGTGCACCTTTGTTCTCAGAGCTCCGTGTAACAGTCTGCCTTTCTCGCAGTTCGAATGGAAATCGAAAGCTTTTCGCCTACGCCCTTCACAGAGATCCGTTGCTAGGACGAGAATGTCTTGTGGCCGGAGCTCGCCCCCGCCGCCAGGAAGCTGCTCTTAGCACCGCGTTGCAGGGACACGTCTCGCTTCTTGACTTCGTGCTTAGCGCTCTCCGAATTCGCTGCTAGCTCCGCGGTCCGTCTCAGCTTCAAGTAGCTGCGCTCGCAGTACATAGAGCTTCGCAAGGACCGAAGACCCGGAGGGACGTATCGCACACGACAATGTGCCAGGACAGAGACGTGTTCTACATTGTCCCTTCTCGTCATCCAGTTTGTGCCTCTGCTGCTTCTGCTGTTAGGAGTCGCTCCTTGAAAGACGAGCGAGAGCGTCTTTCTGGGTGCATTGCACTGAGTGAGTGCTCGCTAGGGACTTTGCACTCGGAGCCAAGGCAACAGGGCGTGCTTGTCCGCAGAACTGAGAGCGCGCTGTTGGGCAGAGCTGAAACTGACCGCTGCAGTTCAGCTCTCTCCGGACGGCAGACGCCGAAGAACGAAGCCGCTTGCGAGCGGCGCAGTGCAGCGAAGAGCACACGAGCAGCCAAAGAGCTCCTTCACAATCGCTTTCACTTCTCAGTGCTCTTGCTGCTTGGAAAAGCAGCACACAGCCGTTGCACGCCAGGGCAAAAGCTAGGGCAGTGCCCGTCCTCACTCCTTCGCTGTGCTGTACTCCTTGCAGCTAGAGCGAAGCGAGAAGGACGCGAGGAAGTAGAAGGCCTTCTTAAAGTAGCCCCTTGTCAGCAGCCATGAAAGGGCGCATAACACACGGCGTCTCGCTGCCCTCCGTTCTACATACTCGCGTCTCCCTTTGCTGACTTGCAAAAGTTGCTACCAGAGCAGAGGCGGCCAGATTGAAGAGGCTGTGCTTAGGTTCACCTTCTCCTTACTGCACGTAAGCCACGTCAAGCTCCTCGCTGCACTCTGGATTTCCCTTCTCCGCGGCACTTAGCGTGGTGCTGTGTGTGTGCAACTCGGCGCCTAGAAGTGACCGCCAATGCTTTCAGAGCGGGCTGCAAGGGAACCAAGGAGCAGCACAAGCAGCAGTGCTTCAGCTTGCTCCTTCCGACTGCTAAGGGCACTTGGGAAGGCAAGCGAGAGTCAACCACCTTCCTCTCCTAGTAGCCTCTAACGTGGTGCACACAAGCACGGCACATAGCCGCTTCGTTCACCGCCCTCGCCCTCGCCCACGCCTGGCTCCGCTTTCACTTGCCGGCGGCCAGAAGCCGCCGCAGGGGCGCCACATACCCAGCAGTGTGCGGGCAGCCAAGAGCTCGAGAACGCTTCTTCTGCCCAAGCCAGCCTAGGGCGTGCACCTTTGTTCTCAGAGCTCCGTGTAACAGTCTGCCTCTCTCGCAGTTCGAATGGAAAACGAAAGCTTTTCGCCTACGCCCTTCACAGAGATCCGTTGCTAGGACGAGAATGTCTTGTGGCCGGAGCTCGCCCCCGCCGCCAGGAAGCTGCTCTTAGCACCGCGTTGCAGGGACACGTCTCGCTTCTTGACTTCGTGCTTAGCGCTCTCCGAATTCGCTGCTAGCTCCGCGGTCCGTCTCAGCTGCAAGTAGCTGCGCTCGCAGTACATAGAGCTTCGCAAGGACCGAAGACCCGGAGGGACGTATCGCACACGACAATGTGCCAGGACAGAGACGTGTTCTACATTGTCCCTTCTCGTCATCCAGTTTGTGCCTCTGCTGCTTCTGCTGTTAGGAATCGCTCCTTGAAAGACGAGCGAGAGCGTCTTTCTGGGTGCATTGCACTGAGTGAGTGCTCGCTAGGGACTTTGCACTCGGAGCCAAGGCAACAGGGCGTGCTTGTCCGCAGAACTGAGAGCGCGCTGTTGGGCAGAGCTGAAACTGACCGCTGCAGTTCAGCTCTCTCCGGATGGCAGACGCCGAAGAACGAAGCCGCTTGCGAGCGGCGCAGTGCAGCGAAGAGCACACGAGCAGCCAAAGAGCTCCTTCACAATCGCTTTCACTTCTCAGTGCTCTTGCTGCTTGGAAAAGCAGCACACAGCCGTTGCACGCCAGGGCAAAAGCTGGGGCAGTGCCCGTCCTCACTCCTTCGCTGTGCTGTACTCCTTGCAGCTAGAGCGAAGCGAGAAGGACGCGAGGACGAAGAAGACGTTCTTAAAGCAGCCCCTTGTCAGCAGCCCTGAAAGGGCGCATAACACACGGCGTCTAGCTGCCCTCCGTTCTACATACTCGCGTCTCCCTTTGCTGACTTGCAAAAGTTGCAACCAGAGCAGAGGCGGCCAGATTGAAGAGGCTGTGCTTAGGTTCACCTTCTCCTTACTGCACGTAAGCCACGTCAAGCTCCTCGCTGCACTCTGGATTTCCCTTCTCCGCGGCACTTAGCGTGGTGCTGTGTGTGTGCAACTCGGCGCCTAGAAGCGACTGCCAATGCTTTCAGAGCGGGCTGCAAGGGAACCAAGGAGCAGCACAAGCAGCAGTGCTTCAGCTTGCTCCTTCCGACTGCTAAGGGCACTTGGGAAGGCAAGCGAGAGTCAACCACCTTCCTCTCCTAGTAGCCTCTAACGTGGTGCACACAAGGACGGCACATAGCCGCTTCGTTCACCGCCCTCGCCCACGCCTGGCTCCGCTTTCACTTGCCGGCGGCCAGAAGCCGCCGCAGGGGCGCCACATACCCATCAGTGTGCCGGCAGCCAAGAGCTCGAGAACGCTGCTTCTGCCCAAGCCCGCCTAGGGCGTGCACCTTTGTTCTCAGAGCTCCGTGTAACAGTCTGCCTTTCTCGCAGTTCGAATGGAAATCGAAAGCTTTTCGCCTACGCCCTTCACAGTGATCCGTTGCTAGGACGAGAATGTCTTGTGGCCGGAGCTCGCCCCCGCCGCCAGGAAGCTGCTCTTAGCACCGCGTTGCAGGGACACGTCTCGCTTCTTGACTTCGTGCTTAGCGCTCTCCGAATTCGCTGCTAGCTCCGCGGTCCGTCTCAGCTGCAAGTAGCTGCGCTCGCAGTACATAGAGCTTCGCAAGGACCGAAGACCCGGAGGGACGTATCGCACACGACAATGTGCCAGGACAGAGACGTGTTCTACATTGTCCCTTCTCGTCATCCAGTTTGTGCCTCTGCTGCTTCTGCTGTTAGGAGTCGCTCTTTGAAAGACGAGGGAGAGCGTCTTTCTGGGTGCATTGCACTGAGTGAGTGCTCGCTAGGGACTTTG
Source organism: Sturnus vulgaris (assembly GCF_052056855.1). Taxonomy (NCBI): domain Eukaryota; kingdom Metazoa; phylum Chordata; class Aves; order Passeriformes; family Sturnidae; genus Sturnus; species Sturnus vulgaris. The sequence continues at coordinate 98,052 of NW_028276429.1, read as the reverse complement.
CACTCGGAGCCAAGGCAACAGGGCGTGCTTGTCCGCAGAACTGAGAGCGCGCTGTTGGGCAGAGCTGAAACTGACCGCTGCAGTTCAGCTCTCTCCGGATGGCAGACGCCGAAGAACGAAGCCGCTTGCGAGCGGCGCAGTGCAGCGAAGAGCACACGAGCAGCCAAAGAGCTCCTTCACAATCGCTTTCACTTCTCAGTGCTCTTGCTGCTTGGAAAAGCAGCACACAGCCGTTGCACGCCAGGGCAAAAGCTGGGGCAGTGCCCGTCCTCACTCCTTCGCTGTGCTGTACTCCTTGCAGCTAGAGCGAAGCGAGAAGGACGCGAGGAAGTAGAAGGCCTTCTTAAAGTAGCCCCTTGTCAGCAGCCCTGAAAGGGCGCATAACACACGGCGTCTCGCTGCCCTCCGTTCTACATACTCGCGTCTCCCTTTGCCGACTTGCAAAAGTTGCTACCAGAGCAGAGGCGGCCAGATTGAAGAGGCTGTGCTTAGGTTCACCTTCTCCTTACTGCACGTAAGCCACGTCAAGCTCCTCGCTGCACTCTGGATTTCCCTTCTCCGCGGCACTTAGCGTGGTGCTGTGTGTGTGCAACTCGGCGCCTAGAAGTGACCGCCAATGCTTTCAGAGCGGGCTGCAAGGGAACCAAGGAGCAGCACAAGCAGCAGTGCTTCAGCTTGCTCCTTCCGACTGCTAAGGGCACTTGGGAAGGCAAGCGAGAGTCAACCACCTTCCTCTCCTAGTAGCCTCTAACGTGGTACACACAAGCACGGCACATAGCCGCTTCGTTCACCGCCCTCGCCCTCGCCCACGCCTGGCTCCGCTTTCACTTGCCGGCGGCCAGAAGCCGCTGCAGGGGCGCCACATACCCAGCAGTGTGCGGGCAGCCAAGAGCTCGAGAACGCTTCTTCTGCCCAAGCCAGCCTAGGGCGTGCACCTTTGTTCTCAGAGCTCCGTGTAACAGTCTGCGTCTCTCGCAGTTCGAATGGAAAACGAAAGCTTTTCGCCTACGCCCTTCACAGAGATCCGTTGCTACGACGAGAATGTCTTGTGGCCGGAGCTCGCCCCCGCCGCGAGGAAGCTGCTCTTAGCACCGCGTTGCAGGGACACGTCTCGCTTCTTGACTTCGTGCTTAGCGCTCTCCGAATTCGCTGCTAGCTCCGCGGTCCGTCTCAGCTTCAAGTAGCTGCGCTCGCAGTACATAGAGCTTCGCAAGGACCGAAGACCCGGAGGGACGTATCGCACACGACAATGTGCCAGGACAGAGACGTGTTCTACATTGTCCCTTCTCGTCATCCAGTTTGTGCCTCTGCTGCTTCTGCTGTTAGGAATCGCTCCTTGAAAGACGAGCGAGAGCGTCTTTCTGGGTGCATTGCACTGAGTGAGTGCTCGCTAGGGACTTTGCACTCGGAGCCAAGGCAACAGGGCGTGCTTGTCCGCAGAACTGAGAGCGCGCTGTTGGGCAGAGCTGAAACTGACCGCTGCAGTTCAGCTCTCTCCGGACGGCAGACGCCGAAGAACGAAGCCGCTTGCGAGCGGCGCAGTGCAGCGAAGAGCACACGAGCAGCCAAAGAGCTCCTTCACAATCGCTTTCACTTCTCAGTGCTCTTGCTGCTTGGAAAAGCAGCACACAGCCGTTGCACGCCAGGGCAAAAGCTGGGGCAGTGCCCGTCCTCACTCCTTCGCTGTGCTGTACTCCTTGCAGCTAGAGCGAAGCGAGAAGGACGCGAGGACGAAGAAGACGTTCTTAAAGCAGCCCCTTGTCAGCAGCCCTGAAAGGGCGCATAAAACACGGCGTCTAGCTGCCCTCCGTTCTACATACTCGCGTCTCCCTTTGCTGACTTGCAAAAGTTGCTACCAGAGCAGAGGCGGCCAGATTGAAGAGGCTGTGCTTAGGTTCACCTTCTCCTTACTGCACGTAAGCCACGTCAAGCTCCTCGCTGCACTCTGGATTTCCCTTCTCCGCGGCACTTAGCGTGGTGCTGTGTGTGTGCAACTCGGCGCCTAGAAGCGACTGCCAATGCTTTCAGAGCGGGCTGCAAGGGAACCAAGGAGCAGCACAAGCAGCAGTGCTTCAGCTTGCTCCTTCCGACTGCTAAGGGCACTTGGGAAGGCAAGCGAGAGTCAACCACCTTCCTCTCCTAGTAGCCTCTAACGTGGTGCACACAAGGACGGCACATAGCCGCTTCGTTCACCGCCCTCGCCCTCGCCCACGCCTGGCTCCGCTTTCACTTGCCGGCGGCCAGAAGCCGCCGCAGGGGCGCCACATACCCATCAGTGTGCCGGCAGCCAAGAGCTCGAGAACGCTGCTTCTGCCCAAGCCCGCCTAGGGCGTGCACCTTTGTTCTCAGAGCTCCGTGTAACAGTCTGCCTTTCTCGCAGTTCGAATGGAAATCGAAAGCTTTTCGCCTACGCCCTTCACAGTGATCCGTTGCTAGGACGAGAATGTCTTGTGGCCGGAGCTCGCCCCCGCCGCCAGGAAGCTGCTCTTAGCACCGCGTTGCAGGGACACGTCTCGCTTCTTGACTTCGTGCTTAGCGCTCTCCGAATTCGCTGCTAGCTCCGCGGTCCGTCTCAGCTGCAAGTAGCTGCGCTCGCAGTACATAGAGCTTCGCAAGGACCGAAGACCCGGAGGGACGTATCGCACACGACAATGTGCCAGGACAGAGACGTGTTCTACATTGTCCCTTCTCGTCATCCAGTTTGTGCCTCTGCTGCTTCTGCTGTTAGGAGTCGCTCTTTGAAAGACGAGGGAGAGCGTCTTTCTGGGTGCATTGCACTGAGTGAGTGCTCGCTAGGGACTTTGCACTCGGAGCCAAGGCAACAGGGCGTGCTTGTCCGCAGAACTGAGAGCGCGCTGTTGGGCAGAGCTGAAACTGACCGCTGCAGTTCAGCTCTCTCCGGACGGCAGACGCCGAAGAACGAAGCCGCTTGCGAGCGGCGCAGTGCAGCGAAGAGCACACGAGCAGCCAAAGAGCTCCTTCACAATCGCTTTCACTTCTCAGTGCTCTTGCTGCTTGGAAAAGCAGCACACAGCCGTTGCACGCCAGGGCAAAAGCTAGGGCAGTGCCCGTCCTCACTCCTTCGCTGTGCTGTACTCCTTGCAGCTAGAGCGAAGCGAGAAGGACGCGAGGACGAAGAAGGCGTTCTTAAAGTAGCCCCTTGTCAGCAGCCCTGAAAGGGCGCATAACACACGGCGTCTCGCTGCCCTCCGTTCTACATACTCGCGTCTCCCTTTGCCGACTTGCAAAAGTTGCTACCAGAGCAGAGGCGGCCAGATTGAAGAGGCTGTGCTTAGGTTCACCTTCTCCTTACTGCACGTAAGCCACGTCAAGCTCCTCGCTGCACTCTGGATTTCCCTTCTCCGCGGCACTTAGCGTGGTGCTGTGTGTGTGCAACTCGTCGCCTAGAAGCGACCGCCAATGCTTTCAGAGCGGGCTGCAAGGGAACCAAGGAGCAGCACAAGCAGCAGTGCTTCAGCTTGCTCCTTCCGACTGCTAAGGGCACTTGGGAAGGCAAGCGAGAGTCAACCACCTTCCTCTCCTAGTAGCCTCTAACGTGGTGCACACAAGCACGGCACATAGCCGCTTCGTTCACCGCCCTCGCCCACGTCTGGCTCCGCTTTCACTTGCCGGCGGCCAGAAGCCGCCGCAGGGGCGCCACATACCCAGCAGTGTGCCGGCAGCCAAGAGCTCGAGAACGCTGCTTCTGCCCAAGCCCGCCTAGGGCGTGCACCTTTGTTCTCAGAGCTCCGTGTAACAGTCTGCCTTTCTCGCAGTTCGAATGGAAAACGAAAGCTTTTCGCCTACGCCCTTCACAGAGATCCGTTGCTAGGACGAGAATGTCTTGTGGCCGGAGCTCGCCCCCGCCGCCAGGAAGCTGCTCTTAGCACCGCGTTGCAGGGACACGTCTCGCTTCTTGACTTCGTGCTTAGCGCTCTCCGAATTCGCTGCTAGCTCCGCGGTCCGTCTCAGCTTCAAGTAGCTGCGCTCGCAGTACATAGAGCTTCGCAAGGACCGAAGACCCGGAGGGACGTATCGCACACGACAATGTGCCAGGACAGAGACGTGTTCTACATTGTCCCTTCTCGTCATCCTGTTTGTGCCTCTGCTGCTTCTGCTGTTAGGAATCGCTCCTTGAAAGACGAGCGAGAGCGTCTTTCTGGGTGCATTGCACTGAGTGAGTGCTCGCTAGGGACTTTGCACTCGGAGCCAAGGCAACAGGGCGTGCTTGTCCGCAGAACTGAGAGCGCGCTGTTGGGCAGAGCTGAAACTGACCGCTGCAGTTCAGCTCTCTCCGGACGGCAGACGCCGAAGAACGAAGCCGCTTGCGAGCGGCGCAGTGCAGCGAAGAGCACACGAGCAGCCAAAGAGCTCCTTCACAATCGCTTTCACTTCTCAGTGCTCTTGCTGCTTGGAAAAGCAGCACACAGCCGTTGCACGCCAGGGCAAAAGCTGGGGCAGTGCCCGTCCTCACTCCTTCGCTGTGCTGTACTCCTTGCAGCTAGAGCGAAGCGAGAAGGACGCGAGGACGAAGAAGACGTTCTTAAAGCAGCCCCTTGTCAGCAGCCCTGAAAGGGCGCATAAAACACGGCGTCTAGCTGCCCTCCGTTCTACATACTCGCGTCTCCCTTTGCTGACTTGCAAAAGTTGCTACCAGAGCAGAGGCGGCCAGATTGAAGAGGCTGTGCTTAGGTTCACCTTCTCCTTACTGCACGTAAGCCACGTCAAGCTCCTCGCTGCACTCTGGATTTCCCTTCTCCGCGGCACTTAGCGTGGTGCTGTGTGTGTGCAACTCGGCGCCTAGAAGCGACTGCCAATGCTTTCAGAGCGGGCTGCAAGGGAACCAAGGAGCAGCACAAGCAGCAGTGCTTCAGCTTGCTCCTTCCGACTGCTAAGGGCACTTGGGAAGGCAAGCGAGAGTCAACCACCTTCCTCTCCTAGTAGCCTCTAACGTGGTGCACACAAGGACGGCACATAGCCGCTTCGTTCACCGCCCTCGCCCTCGCCCACGCCTGGCTCCGCTTTCACTTGCCGGCGGCCAGAAGCCGCCGCAGGGGCGCCACATACCCATCAGTGTGCCGGCAGCCAAGAGCTCGAGAACGCTGCTTCTGCCCAAGCCCGCCTAGGGCGTGCACCTTTGTTCTCAGAGCTCCGTGTAACAGTCTGCCTTTCTCGCAGTTCGAATGGAAATCGAAAGCTTTTCGCCTACGCCCTTCACAGTGATCCGTTGCTAGGACGAGAATGTCTTGTGGCCGGAGCTCGCCCCCGCCGCCAGGAAGCTGCTCTTAGCACCGCGTTGCAGGGACACGTCTCGCTTCTTGACTTCGTGCTTAGCGCTCTCCGAATTCGCTGCTAGCTCCGCGGTCCGTCTCAGCTGCAAGTAGCTGCGCTCGCAGTACATAGAGCTTCGCAAGGACCGAAGACCCGGAGGGACGTATCGCACACGACAATGTGCCAGGACAGAGACGTGTTCTACATTGTCCCTTCTCGTCATCCAGTTTGTGCCTCTGCTGCTTCTGCTGTTAGGAGTCGCTCTTTGAAAGACGAGGGAGAGCGTCTTTCTGGGTGCATTGCACTGAGTGAGTGCTCGCTAGGGACTTTGCACTCGGAGCCAAGGCAACAGGGCGTGCTTGTCCGCAGAACTGAGAGCGCGCTGTTGGGCAGAGCTGAAACTGACCGCTGCAGTTCAGCTCTCTCCGGACGGCAGACGCCGAAGAACGAAGCCGCTTGCGAGCGGCGCAGTGCAGCGAAGAGCACACGAGCAGCCAAAGAGCTCCTTCACAATCGCTTTCACTTCTCAGTGCTCTTGCTGCTTGGAAAAGCAGCACACAGCCGTTGCACGCCAGGGCAAAAGCTAGGGCAGTGCCCGTCCTCACTCCTTCGCTGTGCTGTACTCCTTGCAGCTAGAGCGAAGCGAGAAGGACGCGAGGACGAAGAAGGCGTTCTTAAAGTAGCCCCTTGTCAGCAGCCCTGAAAGGGCGCATAACACACGGCGTCTCGCTGCCCTCCGTTCTACATACTCGCGTCTCCCTTTGCCGACTTGCAAAAGTTGCTACCAGAGCAGAGGCGGCCAGATTGAAGAGGCTGTGCTTAGGTTCACCTTCTCCTTACTGCACGTAAGCCACGTCAAGCTCCTCGCTGCACTCTGGATTTCCCTTCTCCGCGGCACTTAGCGTGGTGCTGTGTGTGTGCAACTCGTCGCCTAGAAGCGACCGCCAATGCTTTCAGAGCGGGCTGCAAGGGAACCAAGGAGCAGCACAAGCAGCAGTGCTTCAGCTTGCTCCTTCCGACTGCTAAGGGCACTTGGGAAGGCAAGCGAGAGTCAACCACCTTCCTCTCCTAGTAGCCTCTAACGTGGTGCACACAAGCACGGCACATAGCCGCTTCGTTCACCGCCCTCGCCCACGTCTGGCTCCGCTTTCACTTGCCGGCGGCCAGAAGCCGCCGCAGGGGCGCCACATACCCAGCAGTGTGCCGGCAGCCAAGAGCTCGAGAACGCTGCTTCTGCCCAAGCCCGCCTAGGGCGTGCACCTTTGTTCTCAGAGCTCCGTGTAACAGTCTGCCTTTCTCGCAGTTCGAATGGAAAACGAAAGCTTTTCGCCTACGCCCTTCACAGAGATCCGTTGCTAGGACGAGAATGTCTTGTGGCCGGAGCTCGCCCCCGCCGCCAGGAAGCTGCTCTTAGCACCGCGTTGCAGGGACACGTCTCGCTTCTTGACTTCGTGCTTAGCGCTCTCCGAATTCGCTGCTAGCTCCGCGGTCCGTCTCAGCTTCAAGTAGCTGCGCTCGCAGTACATAGAGCTTCGCAAGGACCGAAGACCCGGAGGGACGTATCGCACACGACAATGTGCCAGGACAGAGACGTGTTCTACATTGTCCCTTCTCGTCATCCTGTTTGTGCCTCTGCTGCTTCTGCTGTTAGGAATCGCTCCTTGAAAGACGAGCGAGAGCGTCTTTCTGGGTGCATTGCACTGAGTGAGTGCTCGCTAGGGACTTTGCACTCGGAGCCAAGGCAACAGGGCGTGCTTGTCCGCAGAACTGAGAGCGCGCTGTTGGGCAGAGCTGAAACTGACCGCTGCAGTTCAGCTCTCTCCGGACGGCAGACGCCGAAGAACGAAGCCGCTTGCGAGCGGCGCAGTGCAGCGAAGAGCACACGAGCAGCCAAAGAGCTCCTTCACAATCGCTTTCACTTCTCAGTGCTCTTGCTGCTTGGAAAAGCAGCACACAGCCGTTGCACGCCAGGGCAAAAGCTAGGGCAGTGCCCGTCCTCACTCCTTCGCTGTGCTGTACTCCTTGCAGCTAGAGCGAAGCGAGAAGGACGCGAGGAAGTAGAAGGCCTTCTTAAAGTAGCCCCTTGTCAGCAGCCCTGAAAGGGCGCATAACACACGGCGTCTCGCTGCCCTCCGTTCTACATACTCGCGTCTCCCTTTGCCGACTTGCAAAAGTTGCTACCAGAGCAGAGGCGGCCAGATTGAAGAGGCTGTGCTTAGGTTCACCTTCTCCTTACTGCACGTAAGCCACGTCAAGCTCCTCGCTGCACTCTGGATTTCCCTTCTCCGCGGCACTTAGCGTGGTGCTGTGTGTGTGCAACTCGGCGCCTAGAAGTGACCGCCAATGCTTTCAGAGCGGGCTGCAAGGGAACCAAGGAGCAGCACAAGCAGCAGTGCTTCAGCTTGCTCCTTCCGACTGCTAAGGGCACTTGGGAAGGCAAGCGAGAGTCAACCACCTTCCTCTCCTAGTAGCCTCTAACGTGGTACACACAAGCACGGCACATAGCCGCTTCGTTCACCGCCCTCGCCCTCGCCCACGCCTGGCTCCGCTTTCACTTGCCGGCGGCCAGAAGCCGCTGCAGGGGCGCCACATACCCAGCAGTGTGCGGGCAGCCAAGAGCTCGAGAACGCTTCTTCTGCCCAAGCCAGCCTAGGGCGTGCACCTTTGTTCTCAGAGCTCCGTGTAACAGTCTGCGTCTCTCGCAGTTCGAATGGAAAACGAAAGCTTTTCGCCTACGCCCTTCACAGAGATCCGTTGCTACGACGAGAATGTCTTGTGGCCGGAGCTCGCCCCCGCCGCGAGGAAGCTGCTCTTAGCACCGCGTTGCAGGGACACGTCTCGCTTCTTGACTTCGTGCTTAGCGCTCTCCGAATTCGCTGCTAGCTCCGCGGTCCGTCTCAGCTTCAAGTAGCTGCGCTCGCAGTACATAGAGCTTCGCAAGGACCGAAGACCCGGAGGGACGTATCGCACACGACAATGTGCCAGGACAGAGACGTGTTCTACATTGTCCCTTCTCGTCATCCAGTTTGTGCCTCTGCTGCTTCTGCTGTTAGGAATCGCTCCTTGAAAGACGAGCGAGAGCGTCTTTCTGGGTGCATTGCACTGAGTGAGTGCTCGCTAGGGACTTTGCACTCGGAGCCAAGGCAACAGGGCGTGCTTGTCCGCAGAACTGAGAGCGCGCTGTTGGGCAGAGCTGAAACTGACCGCTGCAGTTCAGCTCTCTCCGGACGGCAGACGCCGAAGAACGAAGCCGCTTGCGAGCGGCGCAGTGCAGCGAAGAGCACACGAGCAGCCAAAGAGCTCCTTCACAATCGCTTTCACTTCTCAGTGCTCTTGCTGCTTGGAAAAGCAGCACACAGCCGTTGCACGCCAGGGCAAAAGCTGGGGCAGTGCCCGTCCTCACTCCTTCGCTGTGCTGTACTCCTTGCAGCTAGAGCGAAGCGAGAAGGACGCGAGGACGAAGAAGACGTTCTTAAAGCAGCCCCTTGTCAGCAGCCCTGAAAGGGCGCATAAAACACGGCGTCTAGCTGCCCTCCGTTCTACATACTCGCGTCTCCCTTTGCTGACTTGCAAAAGTTGCTACCAGAGCAGAGGCGGCCAGATTGAAGAGGCTGTGCTTAGGTTCACCTTCTCCTTACTGCACGTAAGCCACGTCAAGCTCCTCGCTGCACTCTGGATTTCCCTTCTCCGCGGCACTTAGCGTGGTGCTGTGTGTGTGCAACTCGGCGCCTAGAAGCGACTGCCAATGCTTTCAGAGCGGGCTGCAAGGGAACCAAGGAGCAGCACAAGCAGCAGTGCTTCAGCTTGCTCCTTCCGACTGCTAAGGGCACTTGGGAAGGCAAGCGAGAGTCAACCACCTTCCTCTCCTAGTAGCCTCTAACGTGGTGCACACAAGCACGGCACATAGCCGCTTCGTTCACCGCCCTCGCCCACGCCTGATTCCGCTTTCACTTGCCGGCGGCCAGAAGCCGCCGCAGGGGCGCCACATACCCAGCAGTGTGCGGGCAGCCAAGAGCTCGAGAACGCTGTTTCTGCCCAAGCCCGCCTAGGGCGTGCACCTTTGTTCTCAGAGCTCCGTGTAACAGTCTGCCTTTCTCGCAGTTCCAATGGAAAACGAAAGCTTTTCGCCTACGCCCTTCACAGAGATCCGTTGCTAGGACGAGAATGTCTTGTGGCCGGAGCTCGCCCCCGCCGCCAGGAAGCTGCTCTTAGCACCGCGTTGCAGGGACACGTCTCGCTTCTTGACTTCGTGCTTAGCGCTCTCCGAATTCGCTGCTAGCTCCGCGGTCCGTCTCAGCTGCAAGTAGCTGCGCTCGCAGTACATAGAGCTTCGCAAGGACCGAAGACCCGGAGGGACGTATCGCACACGACAATGTGCCAGGACAGAGACGTGTTCTACATTGTCCCTTCTCGTCATCCAGTTTGTGCCTCTGCTGCTTCTGCTGTTAGGAGTCGCTCTTTGAAAGACGAGGGAGAGCGTCTTTCTGGGTGCATTGCACTGAGTGAGTGCTCGCTAGGGACTTTGCACTCGGAGCCAAGGCAACAGGGCGTGCTTGTCCGCAGAACTGAGAGCGCGCTGTTGGGCAGAGCTGAAACTGACCGCTGCAGTTCAGCTCTCTCCGGACGGCAGACGCCGAAGAACGAAGCCGCTTGCGAGCGGCGCAGTGCAGCGAAGAGCACACGAGCAGCCAAAGAGCTCCTTCACAATCGCTTTCACTTCTCAGTGCTCTTGCTGCTTGGAAAAGCAGCACACAGCCGTTGCACGCCAGGGCAAAAGCTAGGGCAGTGCCCGTCCTCACTCCTTCGCTGTGCTGTACTCCTTGCAGCTAGAGCGAAGCGAGAAGGACGCGAGGACGAAGAAGGCGTTCTTAAAGTAGCCCCTTGTCAGCAGCCCTGAAAGGGCGCATAACACACGGCGTCTCGCTGCCCTCCGTTCTACATACTCGCGTCTCCCTTTGCCGACTTGCAAAAGTTGCTACCAGAGCAGAGGCGGCCAGATTGAAGAGGCTGTGCTTAGGTTCACCTTCTCCTTACTGCACGTAAGCCACGTCAAGCTCCTCGCTGCACTCTGGATTTCCCTTCTCCGCGGCACTTAGCGTGGTGCTGTGTGTGTGCAACTCGGCGCCTAGAAGCGACTGCCAATGCTTTCACAGCGGGCTGCAAGGGAACCAAGGAGCAGCACAAGCAGCAGTGCTTCAGCTTGCTCCTTCCGACTGCTAAGGGCACTTGGGAAGGCAAGCGAGAGTCAACCACCTTCCTCTCCTAGTAGCCTCTAACGTGGTGCACACAAGCACGGCACATAGCCGCTTCGTTCACCGCCCTCGCCCACGCCTGATTCCGCTTTCACTTGCCGGCGGCCAGAAGCCGCCGCAGGGGCGCCACATACCCAGCAGTGTGCGGGCAGCCAAGAGCTCGAGAACGCTGTTTCTGCCCAAGCCCGCCTAGGGCGTGCACCTTTGTTCTCAGAGCTCCGTGTAACAGTCTGCCTTTCTCGCAGTTCCAATGGAAAACGAAAGCTTTTCGCCTACGCCCTTCACAGAGATCCGTTGCTAGGACGAGAATGTCTTGTGGCCGGAGCTCGCCCCCGCCGCCAGGAAGCTGCTCTTAGCACCGCGTTGCAGGGACACGTCTCGCTTCTTGACTTCGTGCTTAGCGCTCTCCGAATTCGCTGCTAGCTCCGCGGTCCGTCTCAGCTTCAAGTAGCTGCGCTCGCAGTACATAGAGCTTCGCAAGGACCGAAGACCCGGAGGGACGTATCGCACACGACAATGTGCCAGGACAGAGACGTGTTCTACATTGTCCCTTCTCGTCATCCAGTTTGTGCCTCTGCTGCTTCTGCTGTTAGGAGTCGCTCCTTGAAAGACGAGCGAGAGCGTCTTTCTGGGTGCATTGCACTGAGTGAGTGCTCGCTAGGGACTTTGCACTCGGAGCCAAGGCAACAGGGCGTGCTTGTCCGCAGAACTGAGAGCGCGCTGTTGGGCAGAGCTGCAACTGACCGCTGCAGTTCAGCTCTCTCCGGACGGCAGACGCCGAAGAACGAAGCCGCTTGCGAGCGGCGCAGTGCAGCGAAGAGCACACGAGCAGCCAAAGAGCTCCTTCACAATCGCTTTCACTTCTCAGTGCTCTTGCTGCTTGGAAAAGCAGCACACAGCCGTTGCACGCCAGGGCAAAAGCTGGGGCAGTGCCCGTCCTCACTCCTTCGCTGTGCTGTACTCCTTGCAGCTAGAGCGAAGCGAGAAGGACGCGAGGAAGTAGAAGGCGTTCTTAAAGTAGCCCCTTGTCAGCAGCCCTGAAAGGGCGCATAACACACGGCGTCTCGCTGCCCTCCGTTCTACATACTCGCGTCTCCCTTTGCCGACTTGCAAAAGTTGCTACCAGAGCAGAGGCGGCCAGATTGAAGAGGCTGTGCTTAGGTTCACCTTCTCCTTACTGCACGTAAGCCACGTCCAGCTCCTCGCTGCACTCTGGATTTCCCTTCTCCGCGGCACTTAGCGTGGTGCTGTGTGTGTGCAACTCGGCGCCTAGAAGCGACTGCCAATGCTTTCAGAGCGGGCTGCAAGGGAACCAAGGAGCAGCACAAGCAGCAGTGCTTCAGCTTGCTCCTTCCGACTGCTAAGGGCACTTGGGAAGGCAAGCGAGAGTCAACCACCTTCCTCTCCTAGTAGCCTCTAACGTGGTGCACACAAGGACGGCACATAGCCGCTTCGTTCACCGCCCTCGCCCACGCCTGGCTCCGCTTTCACTTGCCGGCGGCCAGAAGCCGCCGCAGGGGCGCCACATACCCATCAGTGTGCCGGCAGCCAAGAGCTCGAGAACGCTGCTTCTGCCCAAGCCCGCCTAGGGCGTGCACCTTTGTTCTCAGAGCTCCGTGTAACAGTCTGCCTTTCTCGCAGTTCGAATGGAAATCGAAAGCTTTTCGCCTACGCCCTTCACAGTGATCCGTTGCTAGGACGAGAATGTCTTGTGGCCGGAGCTCGCCCCCGCCGCCAGGAAGCTGCTCTTAGCACCGCGTTGCAGGGACACGTCTCGCTTCTTGACTTCGTGCTTAGCGCTCTCCGAATTCGCTGCTAGCTCCGCGGTCCGTCTCAGCTGCAAGTAGCTGCGCTCGCAGTACATAGAGCTTCGCAAGGACCGAAGACCCGGAGGGACGTATCGCACACGACAATGTGCCAGGACAGAGACGTGTTCTACATTGTCCCTTCTCGTCATCCAGTTTGTGCCTCTGCTGCTTCTGCTGTTAGGAGTCGCTCTTTGAAAGACGAGGGAGAGCGTCTTTCTGGGTGCATTGCACTGAGTGAGTGCTCGCTAGGGACTTTGCACTCGGAGCCAAGGCAACAGGGCGTGCTTGTCCGCAGAACTGAGAGCGCGCTGTTGGGCAGAGCTGAAACTGACCGCTGCAGTTCAGCTCTCTCCGGACGGCAGACGCCGAAGAACGAAGCCGCTTGCGAGCGGCGCAGTGCAGCGAAGAGCACACGAGCAGCCAAAGAGCTCCTTCACAATCGCTTTCACTTCTCAGTGCTCTTGCTGCTTGGAAAAGCAGCACACAGCCGTTGCACGCCAGGGCAAAAGCTAGGGCAGTGCCCGTCCTCACTCCTTCGCTGTGCTGTACTCCTTGCAGCTAGAGCGAAGCGAGAAGGACGCGAGGACGAAGAAGGCGTTCTTAAAGTAGCCCCTTGTCAGCAGCCCTGAAAGGGCGCATAACACACGGCGTCTCGCTGCCCTCCGTTCTACATACTCGCGTCTCCCTTTGCCGACTTGCAAAAGTTGCTACCAGAGCAGAGGCGGCCAGATTGAAGAGGCTGTGCTTAGGTTCACCTTCTCCTTACTGCACGTAAGCCACGTCAAGCTCCTCGCTGCACTCTGGATTTCCCTTCTCCGCGGCACTTAGCGTGGTGCTGTGTGTGTGCAACTCGTCGCCTAGAAGCGACCGCCAATGCTTTCAGAGCGGGCTGCAAGGGAACCAAGGAGCAGCACAAGCAGCAGTGCTTCAGCTTGCTCCTTCCGACTGCTAAGGGCACTTGGGAAGGCAAGCGAGAGTCAACCACCTTCCTCTCCTAGTAGCCTCTAACGTGGTGCACACAAGCACGGCACATAGCCGCTTCGTTCACCGCCCTCGCCCACGCCTGATTCCGCTTTCACTTGCCGGCGGCCAGAAGCCGCCGCAGGGGCGCCACATACCCAGCAGTGTGCGGGCAGCCAAGAGCACGAGAACGCTGCTTCTGCCCAAGCCCGCCTAGGGCGTGCACCTTTGTTCTCAGAGCTCCGTGTAACAGTCTGCCTTTCTCGCAGTTCGAATGGAAAACGAAAGCTTTTCGCCTACGCCCTTCACAGAGATCCGTTGCTAGGACGAGAATGTCTTGTGGCCGGAGCTCGCCCCCGCCGCCAGGAAGCTGCTCTTAGCACCGCGTTGCAGGGACACGTCTCGCTTCTTGACTTCGTGCTTAGCGCTCTCCGAATTCGCTGCTAGCTCCGCGGTCCGTCTCAGCTTCAAGTAGCTGCGCTCGCAGTACATAGAGCTTCGCAAGGACCGAAGACCCGGAGGGACGTATCGCACACGACAATGTGCCAGGACAGAGACGTGTTCTACATTGTCCCTTCTCGTCATCCTGTTTGTGCCTCTGCTGCTTCTGCTGTTAGGAATCGCTCCTTGAAAGACGAGCGAGAGCGTCTTTCTGGGTGCATTGCACTGAGTGAGTGCTCGCTAGGGACTTTGCACTCGGAGCCAAGGCAACAGGGCGTGCTTGTCCGCAGAACTGAGAGCGCGCTGTTGGGCAGAGCTGAAACTGACCGCTGCAGTTCAGCTCTCTCCGGACGGCAGACGCCGAAGAACGAAGCCGCTTGCGAGCGGCGCAGTGCAGCGAAGAGCACACGAGCAGCCAAAGAGCTCCTTCACAATCGCTTTCACTTCTCAGTGCTCTTGCTGCTTGGAAAAGCAGCACACAGCCGTTGCACGCCAGGGCAAAAGCTAGGGCAGTGCCCGTCCTCACTCCTTCGCTGTGCTGTACTCCTTGCAGCTAGAGCGAAGCGAGAAGGACGCGAGGAAGTAGAAGGCCTTCTTAAAGTAGCCCCTTGTCAGCAGCCCTGAAAGGGCGCATAACACACGGCGTCTCGCTGCCCTCCGTTCTACATACTCGCGTCTCCCTTTGCCGACTTGCAAAAGTTGCTACCAGAGCAGAGGCGGCCAGATTGAAGAGGCTGTGCTTAGGTTCACCTTCTCCTTACTGCACGTAAGCCACGTCAAGCTCCTCGCTGCACTCTGGATTTCCCTTCTCCGCGGCACTTAGCGTGGTGCTGTGTGTGTGCAACTCGGCGCCTAGAAGCGACCGCCAATGCTTTCAGAGCGGGCTGCAACGGAACCAAGGAGCAGCACAAGCAGCAGTGCTTCAGCTTGCTCCTTCCGACTGCTAAGGGCACTTGGGAAGGCAAGCGAGAGTCAACCACCTTCCTCTCCTAGTAGCCTCTAACGTGGTACACACAAGCACGGCACATAGCCGCTTCGTTCACCGCCCTCGCCCTCGCCCACGCCTGGCTCCGCTTTCACTTGCCGGCGGCCAGAAGCCGCTGCAGGGGCGCCACATACCCAGCAGTGTGCGGGCAGCCAAGAGCTCGAGAACGCTTCTTCTGCCCAAGCCAGCCTAGGGCGTGCACCTTTGTTCTCAGAGCTCCGTGTAACAGTCTGCGTCTCTCGCAGTTCGAATGGAAAACGAAAGCTTTTCGCCTACGCCCTTCACAGAGATCCGTTGCTACGACGAGAATGTCTTGTGGCCGGAGCTCGCCCCCGCCGCGAGGAAGCTGCTCTTAGCACCGCGTTGCAGGGACACGTCTCGCTTCTTGACTTCGTGCTTAGCGCTCTCCGAATTCGCTGCTAGCTCCGCGGTCCGTCTCAGCTTCAAGTAGCTGCGCTCGCAGTACATAGAGCTTCGCAAGGACCGAAGACCCGGAGGGACGTATCGCACACGACAATGTGCCAGGACAGAGACGTGTTCTACATTGTCCCTTCTCGTCATCCAGTTTGTGCCTCTGCTGCTTCTGCTGTTAGGAATCGCTCCTTGAAAGACGAGCGAGAGCGTCTTTCTGGGTGCATTGCACTGAGTGAGTGCTCGCTAGGGACTTTGCACTCGGAGCCAAGGCAACAGGGCGTGCTTGTCCGCAGAACTGAGAGCGCGCTGTTGGGCAGAGCTGAAACTGACCGCTGCAGTTCAGCTCTCTCCGGACGGCAGACGCCGAAGAACGAAGCCGCTTGCGAGCGGCGCAGTGCAGCGAAGAGCACACGAGCAGCCAAAGAGCTCCTTCACAATCGCTTTCACTTCTCAGTGCTCTTGCTGCTTGGAAAAGCAGCACACAGCCGTTGCACGCCAGGGCAAAAGCTGGGGCAGTGCCCGTCCTCACTCCTTCGCTGTGCTGTACTCCTTGCAGCTAGAGCGAAGCGAGAAGGACGCGAGGACGAAGAAGACGTTCTTAAAGCAGCCCCTTGTCAGCAGCCCTGAAAGGGCGCATAAAACACGGCGTCTAGCTGCCCTCCGTTCTACATACTCGCGTCTCCCTTTGCTGACTTGCAAAAGTTGCTACCAGAGCAGAGGCGGCCAGATTGAAGAGGCTGTGCTTAGGTTCACCTTCTCCTTACTGCACGTAAGCCACGTCAAGCTCCTCGCTGCACTCTGGATTTCCCTTCTCCGCGGCACTTAGCGTGGTGCTGTGTGTGTGCAACTCGGCGCCTAGAAGCGACTGCCAATGCTTTCACAGCGGGCTGCAAGGGAACCAAGGAGCAGCACAAGCAGCAGTGCTTCAGCTTGCTCCTTCCGACTGCTAAGGGCACTTGGGAAGGCAAGCGAGAGTCAACCACCTTCCTCTCCTAGTAGCCTCTAACGTGGTGCACACAAGCACGGCACATAGCCGCTTCGTTCACCGCCCTCGCCCACGCCTGATTCCGCTTTCACTTGCCGGCGGCCAGAAGCCGCCGCAGGGGCGCCACATACCCAGCAGTGTGCGGGCAGCCAAGAGCTCGAGAACGCTGTTTCTGCCCAAGCCCGCCTAGGGCGTGCACCTTTGTTCTCAGAGCTCCGTGTAACAGTCTGCCTTTCTCGCAGTTCCAATGGAAAACGAAAGCTTTTCGCCTACGCCCTTCACAGAGATCCGTTGCTAGGACGAGAATGTCTTGTGGCCGGAGCTCGCCCCCGCCGCCAGGAAGCTGCTCTTAGCACCGCGTTGCAGGGACACGTCTCGCTTCTTGACTTCGTGCTTAGCGCTCTCCGAATTCGCTGCTAGCTCCGCGGTCCGTCTCAGCTTCAAGTAGCTGCGCTCGCAGTACATAGAGCTTCGCAAGGACCGAAGACCCGGAGGGACGTATCGCACACGACAATGTGCCAGGACAGAGACGTGTTCTACATTGTCCCTTCTCGTCATCCAGTTTGTGCCTCTGCTGCTTCTGCTGTTAGGAGTCGCTCCTTGAAAGACGAGCGAGAGCGTCTTTCTGGGTGCATTGCACTGAGTGAGTGCTCGCTAGGGACTTTGCACTCGGAGCCAAGGCAACAGGGCGTGCTTGTCCGCAGAACTGAGAGCGCGCTGTTGGGCAGAGCTGCAACTGACCGCTGCAGTTCAGCTCTCTCCGGACGGCAGACGCCGAAGAACGAAGCCGCTTGCGAGCGGCGCAGTGCAGCGAAGAGCACACGAGCAGCCAAAGAGCTCCTTCACAATCGCTTTCACTTCTCAGTGCTCTTGCTGCTTGGAAAAGCAGCACACAGCCGTTGCACGCCAGGGCAAAAGCTGGGGCAGTGCCCGTCCTCACTCCTTCGCTGTGCTGTACTCCTTGCAGCTAGAGCGAAGCGAGAAGGACGCGAGGAAGTAGAAGGCGTTCTTAAAGTAGCCCCTTGTCAGCAGCCCTGAAAGGGCGCATAACACACGGCGTCTCGCTGCCCTCCGTTCTACATACTCGCGTCTCCCTTTGCCGACTTGCAAAAGTTGCTACCAGAGCAGAGGCGGCCAGATTGAAGAGGCTGTGCTTAGGTTCACCTTCTCCTTACTGCACGTAAGCCACGTCAAGCTCCTCGCTGCACTCTGGATTTCCCTTCTCCGCGGCACTTAGCGTGGTGCTGTGTGTGTGCAACTCGGCGCCTAGAAGCGACTGCCAATGCTTTCAGAGCGGGCTGCAAGGGAACCAAGGAGCAGCACAAGCAGCAGTGCTTCAGCTTGCTCCTTCCGACTGCTAAGGGCACTTGGGAAGGCAAGCGAGAGTCAACCACCTTCCTCTCCTAGTAGCCTCTAACGTGGTGCACACAAGGACGGCACATAGCCGCTTCGTTCACCGCCCTCGCCCACGCCTGGCTCCGCTTTCACTTGCCGGCGGCCAGAAGCCGCCGCAGGGGCGCCACATACCCATCAGTGTGCCGGCAGCCAAGAGCTCGAGAACGCTGCTTCTGCCCAAGCCCGCCTAGGGCGTGCACCTTTGTTCTCAGAGCTCCGTGTAACAGTCTGCCTTTCTCGCAGTTCGAATGGAAATCGAAAGCTTTTCGCCTACGCCCTTCACAGTGATCCGTTGCTAGGACGAGAATGTCTTGTGGCCGGAGCTCGCCCCCGCCGCCAGGAAGCTGCTCTTAGCACCGCGTTGCAGGGACACGTCTCGCTTCTTGACTTCGTGCTTAGCGCTCTCCGAATTCGCTGCTAGCTCCGCGGTCCGTCTCAGCTGCAAGTAGCTGCGCTCGCAGTACATAGAGCTTCGCAAGGACCGAAGACCCGGAGGGACGTATCGCACACGACAATGTGCCAGGACAGAGACGTGTTCTACATTGTCCCTTCTCGTCATCCAGTTTGTGCCTCTGCTGCTTCTGCTGTTAGGAGTCGCTCTTTGAAAGACGAGGGAGAGCGTCTTTCTGGGTGCATTGCACTGAGTGAGTGCTCGCTAGGGACTTTGCACTCGGAGCCAAGGCAACAGGGCGTGCTTGTCCGCAGAACTGAGAGCGCGCTGTTGGGCAGAGCTGAAACTGACCGCTGCAGTTCAGCTCTCTCCGGACGGCAGACGCCGAAGAACGAAGCCGCTTGCGAGCGGCGCAGTGCAGCGAAGAGCACACGAGCAGCCAAAGAGCTCCTTCACAATCGCTTTCACTTCTCAGTGCTCTTGCTGCTTGGAAAAGCAGCACACAGCCGTTGCACGCCAGGGCAAAAGCTAGGGCAGTGCCCGTCCTCACTCCTTCGCTGTGCTGTACTCCTTGCAGCTAGAGCGAAGCGAGAAGGACGCGAGGACGAAGAAGGCGTTCTTAAAGTAGCCCCTTGTCAGCAGCCCTGAAAGGGCGCATAACACACGGCGTCTCGCTGCCCTCCGTTCTACATACTCGCGTCTCCCTTTGCCGACTTGCAAAAGTTGCTACCAGAGCAGAGGCGGCCAGATTGAAGAGGCTGTGCTTAGGTTCACCTTCTCCTTACTGCACGTAAGCCACGTCAAGCTCCTCGCTGCACTCTGGATTTCCCTTCTCCGCGGCACTTAGCGTGGTGCTGTGTGTGTGCAACTCGGCGCCTAGAAGCGACTGCCAATGCTTTCACAGCGGGCTGCAAGGGAACCAAGGAGCAGCACAAGCAGCAGTGCTTCAGCTTGCTCCTTCCGACTGCTAAGGGCACTTGGGAAGGCAAGCGAGAGTCAACCACCTTCCTCTCCTAGTAGCCTCTAACGTGGTGCACACAAGCACGGCACATAGCCGCTTCGTTCACCGCCCTCGCCCACGCCTGATTCCGCTTTCACTTGCCGGCGGCCAGAAGCCGCCGCAGGGGCGCCACATACCCAGCAGTGTGCGGGCAGCCAAGAGCTCGAGAACGCTGTTTCTGCCCAAGCCCGCCTAGGGCGTGCACCTTTGTTCTCAGAGCTCCGTGTAACAGTCTGCCTTTCTCGCAGTTCCAATGGAAAACGAAAGCTTTTCGCCTACGCCCTTCACAGAGATCCGTTGCTAGGACGAGAATGTCTTGTGGCCGGAGCTCGCCCCCGCCGCCAGGAAGCTGCTCTTAGCACCGCGTTGCAGGGACACGTCTCGCTTCTTGACTTCGTGCTTAGCGCTCTCCGAATTCGCTGCTAGCTCCGCGGTCCGTCTCAGCTTCAAGTAGCTGCGCTCGCAGTACATAGAGCTTCGCAAGGACCGAAGACCCGGAGGGACGTATCGCACACGACAATGTGCCAGGACAGAGACGTGTTCTACATTGTCCCTTCTCGTCATCCAGTTTGTGCCTCTGCTGCTTCTGCTGTTAGGAGTCGCTCCTTGAAAGACGAGCGAGAGCGTCTTTCTGGGTGCATTGCACTGAGTGAGTGCTCGCTAGGGACTTTGCACTCGGAGCCAAGGCAACAGGGCGTGCTTGTCCGCAGAACTGAGAGCGCGCTGTTGGGCAGAGCTGCAACTGACCGCTGCAGTTCAGCTCTCTCCGGACGGCAGACGCCGAAGAACGAAGCCGCTTGCGAGCGGCGCAGTGCAGCGAAGAGCACACGAGCAGCCAAAGAGCTCCTTCACAATCGCTTTCACTTCTCAGTGCTCTTGCTGCTTGGAAAAGCAGCACACAGCCGTTGCACGCCAGGGCAAAAGCTGGGGCAGTGCCCGTCCTCACTCCTTCGCTGTGCTGTACTCCTTGCAGCTAGAGCGAAGCGAGAAGGACGCGAGGAAGTAGAAGGCGTTCTTAAAGTAGCCCCTTGTCAGCAGCCCTGAAAGGGCGCATAACACACGGCGTCTCGCTGCCCTCCGTTCTACATACTCGCGTCTCCCTTTGCCGACTTGCAAAAGTTGCTACCAGAGCAGAGGCGGCCAGATTGAAGAGGCTGTGCTTAGGTTCACCTTCTCCTTACTGCACGTAAGCCACGTCAAGCTCCTCGCTGCACTCTGGATTTCCCTTCTCCGCGGCACTTAGCGTGGTGCTGTGTGTGTGCAACTCGGCGCCTAGAAGCGACTGCCAATGCTTTCAGAGCGGGCTGCAAGGGAACCAAGGAGCAGCACAAGCAGCAGTGCTTCAGCTTGCTCCTTCCGACTGCTAAGGGCACTTGGGAAGGCAAGCGAGAGTCAACCACCTTCCTCTCCTAGTAGCCTCTAACGTGGTGCACACAAGGACGGCACATAGCCGCTTCGTTCACCGCCCTCGCCCACGCCTGGCTCCGCTTTCACTTGCCGGCGGCCAGAAGCCGCCGCAGGGGCGCCACATACCCATCAGTGTGCCGGCAGCCAAGAGCTCGAGAACGCTGCTTCTGCCCAAGCCCGCCTAGGGCGTGCACCTTTGTTCTCAGAGCTCCGTGTAACAGTCTGCCTTTCTCGCAGTTCGAATGGAAATCGAAAGCTTTTCGCCTACGCCCTTCACAGTGATCCGTTGCTAGGACGAGAATGTCTTGTGGCCGGAGCTCGCCCCCGCCGCCAGGAAGCTGCTCTTAGCACCGCGTTGCAGGGACACGTCTCGCTTCTTGACTTCGTGCTTAGCGCTCTCCGAATTCGCTGCTAGCTCCGCGGTCCGTCTCAGCTGCAAGTAGCTGCGCTCGCAGTACATAGAGCTTCGCAAGGACCGAAGACCCGGAGGGACGTATCGCACACGACAATGTGCCAGGACAGAGACGTGTTCTACATTGTCCCTTCTCGTCATCCAGTTTGTGCCTCTGCTGCTTCTGCTGTTAGGAGTCGCTCTTTGAAAGACGAGCGAGAGCGTCTTTCTGGGTGCATTGCACTGAGTGAGTGCTCGCTAGGGACTTTGCACTCGGAGCCAAGGCAACAGGGCGTGCTTGTCCGCAGAACTGAGAGCGCGCTGTTGGGCAGAGCTGAAACTGACCGCTGCAGTTCAGCTCTCTCCGGACGGCAGACGCCGAAGAACGAAGCCGCTTGCGAGCGGCGCAGTGCAGCGAAGAGCACACGAGCAGCCAAAGAGCTCCTTCACAATCGCTTTCACTTCTCAGTGCTCTTGCTGCTTGGAAAAGCAGCACACAGCCGTTGCACGCCAGGGCAAAAGCTAGGGCAGTGCCCGTCCTCACTCCTTCGCTGTGCTGTACTCCTTGCAGCTAGAGCGAAGCGAGAAGGACGCGAGGACGAAGAAGGCGTTCTTAAAGTAGCCCCTTGTCAGCAGCCCTGAAAGGGCGCATAACACACGGCGTCTCGCTGCCCTCCGTTCTACATACTCGCGTCTCCCTTTGCCGACTTGCAAAAGTTGCTACCAGAGCAGAGGCGGCCAGATTGAAGAGGCTGTGCTTAGGTTCACCTTCTCCTTACTGCACGTAAGCCACGTCAAGCTCCTCGCTGCACTCTGGATTTCCCTTCTCCGCGGCACTTAGCGTGGTGCTGTGTGTGTGCAACTCGTCGCCTAGAAGCGACCGCCAATGCTTTCAGAGCGGGCTGCAAGGGAACCAAGGAGCAGCACAAGCAGCAGTGCTTCAGCTTGCTCCTTCCGACTGCTAAGGGCACTTGGGAAGGCAAGCGAGAGTCAACCACCTTCCTCTCCTAGTAGCCTCTAACGTGGTGCACACAAGCACGGCACATAGCCGCTTCGTTCACCGCCCTCGCCCACGCCTGATTCCGCTTTCACTTGCCGGCGGCCAGAAGCCGCCGCAGGGGCGCCACATACCCAGCAGTGTGCGGGCAGCCAAGAGCACGAGAACGCTGCTTCTGCCCAAGCCCGCCTAGGGCGTGCACCTTTGTTCTCAGAGCTCCGTGTAACAGTCTGCCTTTCTCGCAGTTCGAATGGAAAACGAAAGCTTTTCGCCTACGCCCTTCACAGAGATCCGTTGCTAGGACGAGAATGTCTTGTGGCCGGAGCTCGCCCCCGCCGCCAGGAAGCTGCTCTTAGCACCGCGTTGCAGGGACACGTCTCGCTTCTTGACTTCGTGCTTAGCGCTCTCCGAATTCGCTGCTAGCTCCGCGGTCCGTCTCAGCTTCAAGTAGCTGCGCTCGCAGTACATAGAGCTTCGCAAGGACCGAAGACCCGGAGGGACGTATCGCACACGACAATGTGCCAGGACAGAGACGTGTTCTACATTGTCCCTTCTCGTCATCCTGTTTGTGCCTCTGCTGCTTCTGCTGTTAGGAATCGCTCCTTGAAAGACGAGCGAGAGCGTCTTTCTGGGTGCATTGCACTGAGTGAGTGCTCGCTAGGGACTTTGCACTCGGAGCCAAGGCAACAGGGCGTGCTTGTCCGCAGAACTGAGAGCGCGCTGTTGGGCAGAGCTGAAACTGACCGCTGCAGTTCAGCTCTCTCCGGACGGCAGACGCCGAAGAACGAAGCCGCTTGCGAGCGGCGCAGTGCAGCGAAGAGCACACGAGCAGCCAAAGAGCTCCTTCACAATCGCTTTCACTTCTCAGTGCTCTTGCTGCTTGGAAAAGCAGCACACAGCCGTTGCACGCCAGGGCAAAAGCTAGGGCAGTGCCCGTCCTCACTCCTTCGCTGTGCTGTACTCCTTGCAGCTAGAGCGAAGCGAGAAGGACGCGAGGAAGTAGAAGGCCTTCTTAAAGTAGCCCCTTGTCAGCAGCCCTGAAAGGGCGCATAACACACGGCGTCTCGCTGCCCTCCGTTCTACATACTCGCGTCTCCCTTTGCCGACTTGCAAAAGTTGCTACCAGAGCAGAGGCGGCCAGATTGAAGAGGCTGTGCTTAGGTTCACCTTCTCCTTACTGCACGTAAGCCACGTCAAGCTCCTCGCTGCACTCTGGATTTCCCTTCTCCGCGGCACTTAGCGTGGTGCTGTGTGTGTGCAACTCGGCGCCTAGAAGCGACCGCCAATGCTTTCAGAGCGGGCTGCAACGGAACCAAGGAGCAGCACAAGCAGCAGTGCTTCAGCTTGCTCCTTCCGACTGCTAAGGGCACTTGGGAAGGCAAGCGAGAGTCAACCACCTTCCTCTCCTAGTAGCCTCTAACGTGGTACACACAAGCACGGCACATAGCCGCTTCGTTCACCGCCCTCGCCCTCGCCCACGCCTGGCTCCGCTTTCACTTGCCGGCGGCCAGAAGCCGCTGCAGGGGCGCCACATACCCAGCAGTGTGCGGGCAGCCAAGAGCTCGAGAACGCTTCTTCTGCCCAAGCCAGCCTAGGGCGTGCACCTTTGTTCTCAGAGCTCCGTGTAACAGTCTGCGTCTCTCGCAGTTCGAATGGAAAACGAAAGCTTTTCGCCTACGCCCTTCACAGAGATCCGTTGCTACGACGAGAATGTCTTGTGGCCGGAGCTCGCCCCCGCCGCGAGGAAGCTGCTCTTAGCACCGCGTTGCAGGGACACGTCTCGCTTCTTGACTTCGTGCTTAGCGCTCTCCGAATTCGCTGCTAGCTCCGCGGTCCGTCTCAGCTTCAAGTAGCTGCGCTCGCAGTACATAGAGCTTCGCAAGGACCGAAGACCCGGAGGGACGTATCGCACACGACAATGTGCCAGGACAGAGACGTGTTCTACATTGTCCCTTCTCGTCATCCAGTTTGTGCCTCTGCTGCTTCTGCTGTTAGGAGTCGCTCTTTGAAAGACGAGGGAGAGCGTCTTTCTGGGTGCATTGCACTGAGTGAGTGCTCGCTAGGGACTTTGCACTCGGAGCCAAGGCAACAGGGCGTGCTTGTCCGCAGAACTGAGAGCGCGCTGTTGGGCAGAGCTGAAACTGACCGCTGCAGTTCAGCTCTCTCCGGACGGCAGACGCCGAAGAACGAAGCCGCTTGCGAGCGGCGCAGTGCAGCGAAGAGCACACGAGCAGCCAAAGAGCTCCTTCACAATCGCTTTCACTTCTCAGTGCTCTTGCTGCTTGGAAAAGCAGCACACAGCCGTTGCACGCCAGGGCAAAAGCTAGGGCAGTGCCCGTCCTCACTCCTTCGCTGTGCTGTACTCCTTGCAGCTAGAGCGAAGCGAGAAGGACGCGAGGACGAAGAAGGCGTTCTTAAAGTAGCCCCTTGTCAGCAGCCCTGAAAGGGCGCATAACACACGGCGTCTCGCTGCCCTCCGTTCTACATACTCGCGTCTCCCTTTGCCGACTTGCAAAAGTTGCTACCAGAGCAGAGGCGGCCAGATTGAAGAGGCTGTGCTTAGGTTCACCTTCTCCTTACTGCACGTAAGCCACGTCAAGCTCCTCGCTGCACTCTGGATTTCCCTTCTCCGCGGCACTTAGCGTGGTGCTGTGTGTGTGCAACTCGGCGCCTAGAAGCGACTGCCAATGCTTTCACAGCGGGCTGCAAGGGAACCAAGGAGCAGCACAAGCAGCAGTGCTTCAGCTTGCTCCTTCCGACTGCTAAGGGCACTTGGGAAGGCAAGCGAGAGTCAACCACCTTCCTCTCCTAGTAGCCTCTAACGTGGTGCACACAAGCACGGCACATAGCCGCTTCGTTCACCGCCCTCGCCCACGCCTGATTCCGCTTTCACTTGCCGGCGGCCAGAAGCCGCCGCAGGGGCGCCACATACCCAGCAGTGTGCGGGCAGCCAAGAGCTCGAGAACGCTGTTTCTGCCCAAGCCCGCCTAGGGCGTGCACCTTTGTTCTCAGAGCTCCGTGTAACAGTCTGCCTTTCTCGCAGTTCCAATGGAAAACGAAAGCTTTTCGCCTACGCCCTTCACAGAGATCCGTTGCTAGGACGAGAATGTCTTGTGGCCGGAGCTCGCCCCCGCCGCCAGGAAGCTGCTCTTAGCACCGCGTTGCAGGGACACGTCTCGCTTCTTGACTTCGTGCTTAGCGCTCTCCGAATTCGCTGCTAGCTCCGCGGTCCGTCTCAGCTTCAAGTAGCTGCGCTCGCAGTACATAGAGCTTCGCAAGGACCGAAGACCCGGAGGGACGTATCGCACACGACAATGTGCCAGGACAGAGACGTGTTCTACATTGTCCCTTCTCGTCATCCAGTTTGTGCCTCTGCTGCTTCTGCTGTTAGGAGTCGCTCCTTGAAAGACGAGCGAGAGCGTCTTTCTGGGTGCATTGCACTGAGTGAGTGCTCGCTAGGGACTTTGCACTCGGAGCCAAGGCAACAGGGCGTGCTTGTCCGCAGAACTGAGAGCGCGCTGTTGGGCAGAGCTGCAACTGACCGCTGCAGTTCAGCTCTCTCCGGACGGCAGACGCCGAAGAACGAAGCCGCTTGCGAGCGGCGCAGTGCAGCGAAGAGCACACGAGCAGCCAAAGAGCTCCTTCACAATCGCTTTCACTTCTCAGTGCTCTTGCTGCTTGGAAAAGCAGCACACAGCCGTTGCACGCCAGGGCAAAAGCTGGGGCAGTGCCCGTCCTCACTCCTTCGCTGTGCTGTACTCCTTGCAGCTAGAGCGAAGCGAGAAGGACGCGAGGAAGTAGAAGGCGTTCTTAAAGTAGCCCCTTGTCAGCAGCCCTGAAAGGGCGCATAACACACGGCGTCTCGCTGCCCTCCGTTCTACATACTCGCGTCTCCCTTTGCCGACTTGCAAAAGTTGCTACCAGAGCAGAGGCGGCCAGATTGAAGAGGCTGTGCTTAGGTTCACCTTCTCCTTACTGCACGTAAGCCACGTCAAGCTCCTCGCTGCACTCTGGATTTCCCTTCTCCGCGGCACTTAGCGTGGTGCTGTGTGTGTGCAACTCGGCGCCTAGAAGCGACTGCCAATGCTTTCAGAGCGGGCTGCAAGGGAACCAAGGAGCAGCACAAGCAGCAGTGCTTCAGCTTGCTCCTTCCGACTGCTAAGGGCACTTGGGAAGGCAAGCGAGAGTCAACCACCTTCCTCTCCTAGTAGCCTCTAACGTGGTGCACACAAGGACGGCACATAGCCGCTTCGTTCACCGCCCTCGCCCACGCCTGGCTCCGCTTTCACTTGCCGGCGGCCAGAAGCCGCCGCAGGGGCGCCACATACCCATCAGTGTGCCGGCAGCCAAGAGCTCGAGAACGCTGCTTCTGCCCAAGCCCGCCTAGGGCGTGCACCTTTGTTCTCAGAGCTCCGTGTAACAGTCTGCCTTTCTCGCAGTTCGAATGGAAATCGAAAGCTTTTCGCCTACGCCCTTCACAGTGATCCGTTGCTAGGACGAGAATGTCTTGTGGCCGGAGCTCGCCCCCGCCGCCAGGAAGCTGCTCTTAGCACCGCGTTGCAGGGACACGTCTCGCTTCTTGACTTCGTGCTTAGCGCTCTCCGAATTCGCTGCTAGCTCCGCGGTCCGTCTCAGCTGCAAGTAGCTGCGCTCGCAGTACATAGAGCTTCGCAAGGACCGAAGACCCGGAGGGACGTATCGCACACGACAATGTGCCAGGACAGAGACGTGTTCTACATTGTCCCTTCTCGTCATCCAGTTTGTGCCTCTGCTGCTTCTGCTGTTAGGAGTCGCTCTTTGAAAGACGAGCGAGAGCGTCTTTCTGGGTGCATTGCACTGAGTGAGTGCTCGCTAGGGACTTTGCACTCGGAGCCAAGGCAACAGGGCGTGCTTGTCCGCAGAACTGAGAGCGCGCTGTTGGGCAGAGCTGAAACTGACCGCTGCAGTTCAGCTCTCTCCGGACGGCAGACGCCGAAGAACGAAGCCGCTTGCGAGCGGCGCAGTGCAGCGAAGAGCACACGAGCAGCCAAAGAGCTCCTTCACAATCGCTTTCACTTCTCAGTGCTCTTGCTGCTTGGAAAAGCAGCACACAGCCGTTGCACGCCAGGGCAAAAGCTAGGGCAGTGCCCGTCCTCACTCCTTCGCTGTGCTGTACTCCTTGCAGCTAGAGCGAAGCGAGAAGGACGCGAGGACGAAGAAGGCGTTCTTAAAGTAGCCCCTTGTCAGCAGCCCTGAAAGGGCGCATAACACACGGCGTCTCGCTGCCCTCCGTTCTACATACTCGCGTCTCCCTTTGCCGACTTGCAAAAGTTGCTACCAGAGCAGAGGCGGCCAGATTGAAGAGGCTGTGCTTAGGTTCACCTTCTCCTTACTGCACGTAAGCCACGTCAAGCTCCTCGCTGCACTCTGGATTTCCCTTCTCCGCGGCACTTAGCGTGGTGCTGTGTGTGTGCAACTCGTCGCCTAGAAGCGACCGCCAATGCTTTCAGAGCGGGCTGCAAGGGAACCAAGGAGCAGCACAAGCAGCAGTGCTTCAGCTTGCTCCTTCCGACTGCTAAGGGCACTTGGGAAGGCAAGCGAGAGTCAACCACCTTCCTCTCCTAGTAGCCTCTAACGTGGTGCACACAAGCACGGCACATAGCCGCTTCGTTCACCGCCCTCGCCCACGCCTGATTCCGCTTTCACTTGCCGGCGGCCAGAAGCCGCCGCAGGGGCGCCACATACCCAGCAGTGTGCGGGCAGCCAAGAGCACGAGAACGCTGCTTCTGCCCAAGCCCGCCTAGGGCGTGCACCTTTGTTCTCAGAGCTCCGTGTAACAGTCTGCCTTTCTCGCAGTTCGAATGGAAAACGAAAGCTTTTCGCCTACGCCCTTCACAGAGATCCGTTGCTAGGACGAGAATGTCTTGTGGCCGGAGCTCGCCCCCGCCGCCAGGAAGCTGCTCTTAGCACCGCGTTGCAGGGACACGTCTCGCTTCTTGACTTCGTGCTTAGCGCTCTCCGAATTCGCTGCTAGCTCCGCGGTCCGTCTCAGCTTCAAGTAGCTGCGCTCGCAGTACATAGAGCTTCGCAAGGACCGAAGACCCGGAGGGACGTATCGCACACGACAATGTGCCAGGACAGAGACGTGTTCTACATTGTCCCTTCTCGTCATCCTGTTTGTGCCTCTGCTGCTTCTGCTGTTAGGAATCGCTCCTTGAAAGACGAGCGAGAGCGTCTTTCTGGGTGCATTGCACTGAGTGAGTGCTCGCTAGGGACTTTGCACTCGGAGCCAAGGCAACAGGGCGTGCTTGTCCGCAGAACTGAGAGCGCGCTGTTGGGCAGAGCTGAAACTGACCGCTGCAGTTCAGCTCTCTCCGGACGGCAGACGCCGAAGAACGAAGCCGCTTGCGAGCGGCGCAGTGCAGCGAAGAGCACACGAGCAGCCAAAGAGCTCCTTCACAATCGCTTTCACTTCTCAGTGCTCTTGCTGCTTGGAAAAGCAGCACACAGCCGTTGCACGCCAGGGCAAAAGCTAGGGCAGTGCCCGTCCTCACTCCTTCGCTGTGCTGTACTCCTTGCAGCTAGAGCGAAGCGAGAAGGACGCGAGGAAGTAGAAGGCCTTCTTAAAGTAGCCCCTTGTCAGCAGCCCTGAAAGGGCGCATAACACACGGCGTCTCGCTGCCCTCCGTTCTACATACTCGCGTCTCCCTTTGCCGACTTGCAAAAGTTGCTACCAGAGCAGAGGCGGCCAGATTGAAGAGGCTGTGCTTAGGTTCACCTTCTCCTTACTGCACGTAAGCCACGTCAAGCTCCTCGCTGCACTCTGGATTTCCCTTCTCCGCGGCACTTAGCGTGGTGCTGTGTGTGTGCAACTCGGCGCCTAGAAGCGACCGCCAATGCTTTCAGAGCGGGCTGCAACGGAACCAAGGAGCAGCACAAGCAGCAGTGCTTCAGCTTGCTCCTTCCGACTGCTAAGGGCACTTGGGAAGGCAAGCGAGAGTCAACCACCTTCCTCTCCTAGTAGCCTCTAACGTGGTACACACAAGCACGGCACATAGCCGCTTCGTTCACCGCCCTCGCCCTCGCCCACGCCTGGCTCCGCTTTCACTTGCCGGCGGCCAGAAGCCGCTGCAGGGGCGCCACATACCCAGCAGTGTGCGGGCAGCCAAGAGCTCGAGAACGCTTCTTCTGCCCAAGCCAGCCTAGGGCGTGCACCTTTGTTCTCAGAGCTCCGTGTAACAGTCTGCGTCTCTCGCAGTTCGAATGGAAAACGAAAGCTTTTCGCCTACGCCCTTCACAGAGATCCGTTGCTACGACGAGAATGTCTTGTGGCCGGAGCTCGCCCCCGCCGCGAGGAAGCTGCTCTTAGCACCGCGTTGCAGGGACACGTCTCGCTTCTTGACTTCGTGCTTAGCGCTCTCCGAATTCGCTGCTAGCTCCGCGGTCCGTCTCAGCTTCAAGTAGCTGCGCTCGCAGTACATAGAGCTTCGCAAGGACCGAAGACCCGGAGGGACGTATCGCACACGACAATGTGCCAGGACAGAGACGTGTTCTACATTGTCCCTTCTCGTCATCCAGTTTGTGCCTCTGCTGCTTCTGCTGTTAGGAATCGCTCCTTGAAAGACGAGCGAGAGCGTCTTTCTGGGTGCATTGCACTGAGTGAGTGCTCGCTAGGGACTTTGCACTCGGAGCCAAGGCAACAGGGCGTGCTTGTCCGCAGAACTGAGAGCGCGCTGTTGGGCAGAGCTGAAACTGACCGCTGCAGTTCAGCTCTCTCCGGACGGCAGACGCCGAAGAACGAAGCCGCTTGCGAGCGGCGCAGTGCAGCGAAGAGCACACGAGCAGCCAAAGAGCTCCTTCACAATCGCTTTCACTTCTCAGTGCTCTTGCTGCTTGGAAAAGCAGCACACAGCCGTTGCACGCCAGGGCAAAAGCTGGGGCAGTGCCCGTCCTCACTCCTTCGCTGTGCTGTACTCCTTGCAGCTAGAGCGAAGCGAGAAGGACGCGAGGACGAAGAAGACGTTCTTAAAGCAGCCCCTTGTCAGCAGCCCTGAAAGGGCGCATAAAACACGGCGTCTAGCTGCCCTCCGTTCTACATACTCGCGTCTCCCTTTGCTGACTTGCAAAAGTTGCTACCAGAGCAGAGGCGGCCAGATTGAAGAGGCTGTGCTTAGGTTCACCTTCTCCTTACTGCACGTAAGCCACGTCAAGCTCCTCGCTGCACTCTGGATTTCCCTTCTCCGCGGCACTTAGCGTGGTGCTGTGTGTGTGCAACTCGGCGCCTAGAAGCGACTGCCAATGCTTTCACAGCGGGCTGCAAGGGAACCAAGGAGCAGCACAAGCAGCAGTGCTTCAGCTTGCTCCTTCCGACTGCTAAGGGCACTTGGGAAGGCAAGCGAGAGTCAACCACCTTCCTCTCCTAGTAGCCTCTAACGTGGTGCACACAAGCACGGCACATAGCCGCTTCGTTCACCGCCCTCGCCCACGCCTGATTCCGCTTTCACTTGCCGGCGGCCAGAAGCCGCCGCAGGGGCGCCACATACCCAGCAGTGTGCGGGCAGCCAAGAGCTCGAGAACGCTGTTTCTGCCCAAGCCCGCCTAGGGCGTGCACCTTTGTTCTCAGAGCTCCGTGTAACAGTCTGCCTTTCTCGCAGTTCCAATGGAAAACGAAAGCTTTTCGCCTACGCCCTTCACAGAGATCCGTTGCTAGGACGAGAATGTCTTGTGGCCGGAGCTCGCCCCCGCCGCCAGGAAGCTGCTCTTAGCACCGCGTTGCAGGGACACGTCTCGCTTCTTGACTTCGTGCTTAGCGCTCTCCGAATTCGCTGCTAGCTCCGCGGTCCGTCTCAGCTTCAAGTAGCTGCGCTCGCAGTACATAGAGCTTCGCAAGGACCGAAGACCCGGAGGGACGTATCGCACACGACAATGTGCCAGGACAGAGACGTGTTCTACATTGTCCCTTCTCGTCATCCAGTTTGTGCCTCTGCTGCTTCTGCTGTTAGGAGTCGCTCCTTGAAAGACGAGCGAGAGCGTCTTTCTGGGTGCATTGCACTGAGTGAGTGCTCGCTAGGGACTTTGCACTCGGAGCCAAGGCAACAGGGCGTGCTTGTCCGCAGAACTGAGAGCGCGCTGTTGGGCAGAGCTGCAACTGACCGCTGCAGTTCAGCTCTCTCCGGACGGCAGACGCCGAAGAACGAAGCCGCTTGCGAGCGGCGCAGTGCAGCGAAGAGCACACGAGCAGCCAAAGAGCTCCTTCACAATCGCTTTCACTTCTCAGTGCTCTTGCTGCTTGGAAAAGCAGCACACAGCCGTTGCACGCCAGGGCAAAAGCTGGGGCAGTGCCCGTCCTCACTCCTTCGCTGTGCTGTACTCCTTGCAGCTAGAGCGAAGCGAGAAGGACGCGAGGAAGTAGAAGGCGTTCTTAAAGTAGCCCCTTGTCAGCAGCCCTGAAAGGGCGCATAACACACGGCGTCTCGCTGCCCTCCGTTCTACATACTCGCGTCTCCCTTTGCCGACTTGCAAAAGTTGCTACCAGAGCAGAGGCGGCCAGATTGAAGAGGCTGTGCTTAGGTTCACCTTCTCCTTACTGCACGTAAGCCACGTCAAGCTCCTCGCTGCACTCTGGATTTCCCTTCTCCGCGGCACTTAGCGTGGTGCTGTGTGTGTGCAACTCGGCGCCTAGAAGCGACTGCCAATGCTTTCACAGCGGGCTGCAAGGGAACCAAGGAGCAGCACAAGCAGCAGTGCTTCAGCTTGCTCCTTCCGACTGCTAAGGGCACTTGGGAAGGCAAGCGAGAGTCAACCACCTTCCTCTCCTAGTAGCCTCTAACGTGGTGCACACAAGCACGGCGCTTTTGCCGCTTCGTTCACCGCCCTCGCCCCCGCCTTGCTCCGCTTTCACTTGCCGGCGGCCAGAAGCCGCTGCAGGGGCGCCAAATACCCAGCAGTGTGCCGGCAGCCAAGAGCTCGAGAACGCTTCTTCTGCCCAAGCCAACCTAGGGCGTGCACCTTTGTTCTCAGAGCTCCGTGTAACAGTCTGCCTCTCTCGCAGTTCGAATGGAAAACGAAAGCTTTTCGCCTACGCCCTTCACAGAGATCCGTTGCCAGGACGAGAATGTCTTGTGGCCGGGGCTCGCCCCCGCCGCCAGGAAGCTGCTCTTAGCACCGCGTTGCAGGGACACGTCTCGCTTCTTGACTTCGCGCTTAGCGCTCTCCGAATTCGCTGCTAGCTCCGCGGTCCTTCTCAGCTGCAAGTAGCTGCGCTCGCAGTACATAGAGCTTCGCAAGGACCGAAGACCCGGAGGGACATATCGCACACGACAATGTGCCAGGACAGAGACGTGTTCTACATTGTCCCTTCTCGTCATCCAGTTTGTGCCTCTGCTGCTTCTGCTGTTAGGAATCGCTCCTTGAAAGACGAGCGAGAGCGTCTTTCTGGGTGCATTGCACTGAGTGAGTGCTCGCTAGGGACTTTGCACTCGGAGCCAAGGCAACAGGGCGTGCTTGTCCGCAGAACTGAGAGCACGCTGTTGGGCAGAGCTGAAACTGACCGCTTCAGTTCAGCTCTCTCCGGACGGCAGACGCCGAAGAACGAAGCCGCTTGCGAGCGGCGCAGTGCAGCGAAGAGCACACGAGCAGCCAAAGAGCTCCTTCACAATCGCTTTCACTTCTCAGTGCTCTTGCTGCTTGGAAAAGCAGCACACAGCCGTTGCACGCCAGGGCAAAAACTGGGGCAGCGCCCGTCCTCACGCCTTCGCTGTGCTGTACTCCATGCAGCTAGAGCGGAGCGAGAAGGACGCGAGGAAGAAGAAGTCGTTCTTAAAGTAGCCCCCTGTCAGCAGCCCTGAAAGGGCGCATAACACACGGCGTCTCGCTGCCCTCCGTTCTACATACTCGCGGCTCCCTCTGCCGACTTGCAAAAGTTGCTACCAGAGCAGAGGGGGCCAGATTGAAGAGGCAGTGCCTAGGTTCACCTTCTCCTTACTGCACGTAAGCCACGTGCAGCTCCTCGCTGCACTCTGGATTTCCCTTCTCCGCGGCACTTACCGTGGTGCTGTGTGTGTGCAAGTCTCCGTCTAGAAGTGACGGCCAATGCTTTCACAGCGGGCTGCAAGGGAACCAAGGAGCAGCACAAGCAGCAGTGCTTCAGCTTGCTCCTTCCGACTGCTAAGGGCACTTGGGAAGGCAAGCGAGAGTCAACCACCTTGCTCTCCTAGTAGCCTGTAACGTGGTGCACACAAGCACGGCGCTTTTGCCGCTTCGTTCACCGCCCTCGCCCACGCCTTGCTCCGCTTTCACTTGCCGGCGGCCAGAAGCCGCTGCAGGGGCGCCAAATACCCAGCAGTGTGCCGGCAGCCAAGAGCTCGAGAACGCTTCTTCTGCCCAAGCCCGCCTAGGGCGTGCACCTATGTTCTCAGAGCTCCGTGTAACAGTCTGCCTCTCTCGCAGTTCGAATGGAAAACGAAAGCTTTTCGCCTACGCCCTTCACAGAGATCCGTTGCCAGGACGAGAATGTCTTGCGGCCGGAGGTCGCCCCCGCCGCCAGGAAGCTGCTCTTAGCACCGCGTTGCAGGGACACGTCTCGCTTCTTGACTTCGTGCTTAGAGCTCTCCGAATTCGCTGCTAGCTCCGCGGTCCTTCTCAGCTGCAAGTAGCAGCGCTCGCAGTGCATAGAGCTTCGCAAGGACCGAAGACCCGCAGGGACATATCGCACACGACTACGTGCCAGGAAAGAGACGTGTTTTACATTGTCCCTTCTCGTCATCCAGTTTGTGCCTCTGCTGCTTCTGCTGTTAGGAATCGCTCCTTGAAAGACGAGCGAGAGCGTCTTTCTGGGTGCATTCCACTGAGTGAGTGCTCGCTAGGGACTTTGCACTCGGAGCCAAGGCAAATAGGCGTGCTTGCCCGCAGAACTGAGAACACGCTGTTGGGCAGAGCTGAAACTGTCCGCTGGAGTTCAGCTCTGTCCGACTGTTAAGGGCACTTGCCAAGGCAAGCCAGAGTCAAGAACCTTCCTCTCCTAGTAGCCTCTAAAGTGGCTCCTTCACAATCGCTTTCACTTCTCAGTGCTCCTGCTGCTTGGAAAAGCAGCACACAGCCGTTCCACGCCAGGGCAAAAGCTGGTGCAGCGCCCGTCCTCACTCCTTCGCTGTGCTGTACTCCATGCAGCTAGAGCGAAGCGAGAGAACGCGAGAAGAAGAAAGCGTTCTTAAAGTAGCCCCCTGTCAGCAGCCCTGAAAGGGCGAATAACACTCGGCGTCTCGCTGCCCTCCGTTCTACATACTCGCGGCTCCCTCTGTCGACTTGCAAAAGTTGCTACGAGAGCAGAGGGGGCCAGATTGAAGAGGCAGTGCCTAGGTTCACCTTCTCCTTACTGCACGTAAGCCACGTGCAGCTCCTCGCTGCACTCTGGATTTCCCTTCTCCGCGGCACTTAGCGTGGTGCTGTGTGTGTGCAACTCGGCGCCTAGAAGTGACCGCCAATGCTTTCCAGCAGGCTGCAAGGGAGCCAAGGAGCAGCACCAGCAGCAGGGCTTCAGCTTGCTCCTTCCGACTGCTAAGGGCACTTGGAAAGGAAAGCGCGTGTCAACCACCTTCCTGTCCACGTAGCCTGTAACGTGGTGCACACAAGCGTGGGACTTGTCCCGCTTCGTTCACCGCCCACGCCCTCGCCAACGCCGGCCTCCGCTTTCACTAGCCGGCGGCCAGAAGCCGCTGCAGGGGCGCCAAATACCCAGCAGTGTGCCGGCAGCCAAGAGCTCGAGAACGCTTCTTCTGCCCAAGCCCGCCTAGGGCGTGCACCTTTGTTCTCAGAGCTCCGTGCAACAGTCTGCCTCTCTCGCAGTTCGAATGGAAAACGAAAGCTTTTCGCCTACGCCCTTCGCAGAGATCAAGGACGAGAATGTCTTTTGGTCAAACCTCGCCCCCGCCGCGAGGAAGCTGCTCTTAGCACCGCGTTGCAGGGACACGTCTCGCTTCTTGATTTCGTGCTTAGCGCTCTCCGAATTCGCTGCTAGCTCCACGGTCCTTCTCAGCTGCAAGTTGCTGCGCTCGCAGTACATAGACTTCGCAAGGACCGAAGACCCGGAGGGACATATCGCACACGACAATGTGCCAGGACAGAGACGTGTTCTACATTGTCCCTTCTCGTCATCCACT
Source organism: Sturnus vulgaris (assembly GCF_052056855.1). Classification (NCBI taxonomy): domain Eukaryota; kingdom Metazoa; phylum Chordata; class Aves; order Passeriformes; family Sturnidae; genus Sturnus; species Sturnus vulgaris. The sequence goes on along the minus strand of NW_028276429.1, from coordinate 63,219 downwards.
TTGTGCCTCTGCTGCTTCAGCTGTTAGGAATCGCTCCTTGAAAGACGAGCGAGAGCGTCTTTCTGGGTGCATTGCACTGAGTGAGTGCTCGCCAGGGACTTTGCACTCGGAGCCAAGGCAAGAGGGCGTGCTTTCCCGCAGAACTGTGAACACGCTGTTGGGCAGAGCTGAAACTGTCCGCTGGAGTTCAGCTCCTTCCGACTGCTAAGGGCACTTGTGAAGGCAAGCGAGTGTCAACCACCTTCCTCTCCTAGTAGACTGTAAAGTGGCTCCTTCACAATCGCTTTCACTTCTCAGTGCTCTTGCTGCTTGGAAAAGCAGCACACAGCCGTTGCACGCCAGGGCAAAAACTGGGGCAGCGCCCGTCCTCACGCCTTCGCTGTGCTGTACTCCATGCAGCTAGAGCGAAGCGAGAAGGACGCGAGGAAGAAGAAGTCGTTCTTAAAGTAGCCCCCTGTCAGCAGCCCTGAAAGGGCGCATAACACACGGCGTCTCGCTGCCCTCCGTTCTACATACTCGCGGCTCCCTCTGCCGACTTGCAAAAGTTGCTACCAGAGCAGAGGGGGCCAGATTGAAGAGGCAGTGCCTAGGTTCACCTTCTCCTTACTGCACGTAAGCCACGTGCAGCTCCTCGCTGCACTCTGGATTTCCCTTCTCCGCGGCACTTACCGTGGTGCTGTGTGTGTGCAAGTCTCCGTCTAGAAGTGACGGCCAATGCTTTCACAGCGGGCTGCAAGGGAACCAAGGAGCAGCACAAGCAGCAGTGCTTCAGCTTGCTCCTTCCGACTGCTAAGGGCACTTGGGAAGGCAAGCGAGAGTCAACCACCTTGCTCTCCTAGTAGCCTGTAACGTGGTGCACACAAGCACGGCGCTTTTGCCGCTTCGTTCACCGCCCTCGCCCACGCCTTGCTCCGCTTTCACTTGCCGGCGGCCAGAAGCCGCTGCAGGGGCGCCAAATACCCAGCAGTGTGCCGGCAGCCAAGAGCTCGAGAACGCTTCTTCTGCCCAAGCCCGCCTAGGGCGTGCACCTATGTTCTCAGAGCTCCGTGTAACAGTCTGCCTCTCTCGCAGTTCGAATGGAAAACGAAAGCTTTTCGCCTACGCCCTTCACAGAGATCCGTTGCCAGGACGAGAATGTCTTGCGGCCGGAGGTCGCCCCCGCCGCCAGGAAGCTGCTCTTAGCACCGCGTTGCAGGGACACGTCTCGCTTCTTGACTTCGTGCTTAGAGCTCTCCGAATTCGCTGCTAGCTCCGCGGTCCTTCTCAGCTGCAAGTAGCAGCGCTCGCAGTGCATAGAGCTTCGCAAGGACCGAAGACCCGCAGGGACATATCGCACACGACTACGTGCCAGGAAAGAGACGTGTTTTACATTGTCCCTTCTCGTCATCCAGTTTGTGCCTCTGCTGCTTCTGCTGTTAGGAATCGCTCCTTGAAAGACGAGCGAGAGCGTCTTTCTGGGTGCATTCCACTGAGTGAGTGCTCGCTAGGGACTTTGCACTCGGAGCCAAGGCAAATAGGCGTGCTTGCCCGCAGAACTGAGAACACGCTGTTGGGCAGAGCTGAAACTGTCCGCTGGAGTTCAGCTCTGTCCGACTGTTAAGGGCACTTGCCAAGGCAAGCCAGAGTCAAGAACCTTCCTCTCCTAGTAGCCTCTAAAGTGGCTCCTTCACAATCGCTTTCACTTCTCAGTGCTCCTGCTGCTTGGAAAAGCAGCACACAGCCGTTCCACGCCAGGGCAAAAGCTGGTGCAGCGCCCGTCCTCACTCCTTCGCTGTGCTGTACTCCATGCAGCTAGAGCGAAGCGAGAGAACGCGAGAAGAAGAAAGCGTTCTTAAAGTAGCCCCCTGTCAGCAGCCCTGAAAGGGCGAATAACACTCGGCGTCTCGCTGCCCTCCGTTCTACATACTCGCGGCTCCCTCTGTCGACTTGCAAAAGTTGCTACGAGAGCAGAGGGGGCCAGATTGAAGAGGCAGTGCCTAGGTTCACCTTCTCCTTACTGCACGTAAGCCACGTGCAGCTCCTCGCTGCACTCTGGATTTCCCTTCTCCGCGGCACTTAGCGTGGTGCTGTGTGTGTGCAACTCGGCGCCTAGAAGTGACCGCCAATGCTTTCCAGCAGGCTGCAAGGGAGCCAAGGAGCAGCACCAGCAGCAGGGCTTCAGCTTGCTCCTTCCGACTGCTAAGGGCACTTGGAAAGGAAAGCGCGTGTCAACCACCTTCCTGTCCACGTAGCCTGTAACGTGGTGCACACAAGCGTGGGACTTGTCCCGCTTCGTTCACCGCCCACGCCCTCGCCAACGCCGGCCTCCGCTTTCACTAGCCGGCGGCCAGAAGCCGCTGCAGGGGCGCCAAATACCCAGCAGTGTGCCGGCAGCCAAGAGCTCGAGAACGCTTCTTCTGCCCAAGCCCGCCTAGGGCGTGCACCTTTGTTCTCAGAGCTCCGTGCAACAGTCTGCCTCTCTCGCAGTTCGAATGGAAAACGAAAGCTTTTCGCCTACGCCCTTCGCAGAGATCAAGGACGAGAATGTCTTTTGGTCAAACCTCGCCCCCGCCGCGAGGAAGCTGCTCTTAGCACCGCGTTGCAGGGACACGTCTCGCTTCTTGATTTCGTGCTTAGCGCTCTCCGAATTCGCTGCTAGCTCCACGGTCCTTCTCAGCTGCAAGTTGCTGCGCTCGCAGTACATAGACTTCGCAAGGACCGAAGACCCGGAGGGACATATCGCACACGACAATGTGCCAGGACAGAGACGTGTTCTACATTGTCCCTTCTCGTCATCCACTTTGTGCCTCTGCTGCTTCAGCTGTTAGGAATCGCTCCTTGAAAGACGAGCGAGAGCGTCTTTCTGGGTGCATTGCACTGAGTGAGTGCTCGCCAGGGACTTTGCACTCGGAGCCAAGGCAAGAGGGCGTGCTTTCCCGCAGAACTGTGAACACGCTGTTGGGCAGAGCTGAAACTGTCCGCTGGAGTTCAGCTCCTTCCGACTGCTAAGGGCACTTGTGAAGGCAAGCGAGTGTCAACCACCTTCCTCTCCTAGTAGACTGTAAAGTGGCTCCTTCACAATCGCTTTCACTTCTCAGTGCTCTTGCTGCTTGGAAAAGCAGCACACAGCCGTTGCACGCCAGGGCAAAAACTGGGGCAGCGCCCGTCCTCACGCCTTCGCTGTGCTGTACTCCATGCAGCTAGAGCGAAGCGAGAAGGACGCGAGGAAGAAGAAGTCGTTCTTAAAGTAGCCCCCTGTCAGCAGCCCTGAAAGGGCGCATAACACACGGCGTCTCGCTGCCCTCCGTTCTACATACTCGCGGCTCCCTCTGCCGACTTGCAAAAGTTGCTACCAGAGCAGAGGGGGCCAGATTGAAGAGGCAGTGCCTAGGTTCACCTTCTCCTTACTGCACGTAAGCCACGTGCAGCTCCTCGCTGCACTCTGGATTTCCCTTCTCCGCGGCACTTACCGTGGTGCTGTGTGTGTGCAAGTCTCCGTCTAGAAGTGACGGCCAATGCTTTCAGAGCGGGCTGCAAGGGAATCAAAGAGTAGCACAAGCAGCAGGGCTTCAGCTTGCTCCTTCCGACTGCTAAGGGCACTTGGGAAGGCAAGCGAGAGTCAACCACCTTCCTCTCCTAGTAGCCTGTACCGTGGTGCACACAAGCACGGGACTAGTGCTGCTTCGTTCACCGCCCTCGCCCAAGCCTGGGGCCGCTTTCACTTGCCGGCGGCCAGAAGCCGCTGCAGGGGCGCCACACAGCCAGCAGTGTGCCGGCAGCCAAGAGCTCGAGAACGCTGCTTCTGCCCAAGCCAACCTAGGGCGTGCACCTTTGTTCTCAGAGCTCCGTGTAACAGTCTGCCTCTCTCGCAGTTCGAATGGAAAACGAAAGCTTTTCGCCTACGCCCTTCACAGAGATCCGTTGCCAGGACGAGAATGTCTTGTGGCCGGGGCTCGCCCCCGCCGCCAGGAAGCTGCTCTTAGCACCGCGTTGCAGGGACACGTCTCGCTTCTTGACTTCGTGCTTAGCGCTCTCCGAATTCGCTGCTAGCTCCGCGGTCCTTCTCAGCTGCAAGTAGCTGCGCTCGCAGTACATAGAGCTTCGCAAGGACCGAAGACCCGGAGGGACATATCGCACACGACAATGTGGCAGGGCAGAGACGTGTTCTACATTGTCCCTTCTCGTCATCCAGTTTGTGCCTCTGCTGCTTCTGCTGTTAGGAATCGCTCCTTGAAAGACGAGCGAGAGCGTCTTTCTGGGTGCATTGCACTGAGTGAGTGCTCGCTAGGGACTTTGCACTCGGAGCCAAGGCAACAGGGCGTGCTTGTCCGCAGAACTGAGAGCGCGCTGTTGGGCAGAGCTGCAACTGACCGCTGCAGTTCAGCTCTCTCCGGACGGCAGACGCCGAAGAACGAAGCCGCTTGCGAGCGGCGCAGTGCAGCGAAGAGCACACGAGCAGCCAAAGAGCTCCTTCACAATCGCTTTCACTTCTCAGTGCTCTTGCTGCTTGGAAAAGCAGCACACAGCCGTTGCACGCCAGGGCAAAAGCTGGGGCAGTGCCCGTCTTCACTCCTTCGCTGTGCTGTACTCCAGGCAGCTAGAGCGAAGCGAGAAGGACGCGAGGAAGTAGAAGGCGTTCTTAAAGTAGCCTACTGGCAGAGGCCTGAAAGGGCGCATAACACACGGCGTCTCGCTGCCCTCCGTTCTACGTACTTGCGGCTCCCTTTGCCGACTTGCAAAAGTTGCTACCAGAGCAGAGGCGGCCAGATTGAAGAGGCAGTGCTTAGGTTCACCTTTTCCTTACTGCACGTAAGCCACGTGCAGCTCCTCGCTGCACTCTGGATTTCCCTTCTCCGCGGCACTTAGCGTGGTGCTGTGTGTGTGCAACTCGGCGCCTAGAAGTGACCGCCAATGCTTTCACAGCGGGCTGCAAGGGAACCAAGGAGCAGCACAAGCAGCAGTGCTTCAGCTTACTCCTTCCGACTGCTAAGGGCACTTGGGAAGGCAAGCGAGAGTCAACCACCTTCCTCTCCTAGTAGCCTCTAACGTGGTGCACACAAGCACGGCGCTTTTGCCGCTTCGTTCACCGCCCTCGCCCACGCCTTGCTCCGCTTTCACTTGCCGGCGGCCAGAAGCCGCTGCAGGGGCGCCAAATACCCAGCAGTGTGCCGGCAGCCAAGAGCTCGAGAACGCTTCTTCTGCCCAAGCCAGCCTAGGGCGTGCACCTATGTTCTCAGAGCTCCGTGTAACAGTCTGCCTCTCTCGCAGTTCGAATGGAAAACGAAAGCTTTTCGCCTACGCCCTTCACAGAGATCCGTTGCCAGGACGAGAATGTCTTGCGGCCGGAGGTCGCCCCCGCCGCCAGGAAGCTGCTCTTAGCACCGCGTTGCAGGGACACGTCTCGCTTCTTGACTTCGTGCTTAGAGCTCTCCGAATTCGCTGCTAGCTCCGCGGTCCTTCTCAGCTGCAAGTAGCAGCGCTCGCAGTGCATAGAGCTTCGCAAGGACCGAAGACCCGCAGGGACATATCGCACACGACTACGTGCCAGGAAAGAGACGTGTTTTACATTGTCCCTTCTCGTCATCCAGTTTGTGCCTCTGCTGCTTCTGCTGTTAGGAATCGCTCCTTGAAAGACGAGCGAGAGCGTCTTTCTGGGTGCATTCCACTGAGTGAGTGCTCGCTAGGGACTTTGCACTCGGAGCCAAGGCAAATAGGCGTGCTTGCCCGCAGAACTGAGAACACGCTGTTGGGCAGAGCTGAAACTGTCCGCTGGAGTTCAGCTCTGTCCGACTGTTAAGGGCACTTGCCAAGGCAAGCCAGAGTCAAGAACCTTCCTCTCCTAGTAGCCTCTAAAGTGGCTCCTTCACAATCGCTTTCACTTCTCAGTGCTCCTGCTGCTTGGAAAAGCAGCACACAGCCGTTCCACGCCAGGGCAAAAGCTGGTGCAGCGCCCGTCCTCACTCCTTCGCTGTGCTGTACTCCATGCAGCTAGAGCGAAGCGAGAAGAACGCGAGAAGAAGAAAGCGTTCTTAAAGTAGCCCCCTGTCAGCAGCCCTGAAAGGGCGAATAACACTCGGCGTCTCGCTGCCCTCCGTTCTACATACTCGCGGCTCCCTCTGTCGACTTGCAAAAGTTGCTACGAGAGCAGAGGGGGCCAGATTGAAGAGGCAGTGCCTAGGTTCACCTTCTCCTTACTGCACGTAAGCCACGTCCAGCTCCTCGCTGCACTCTGGATTTCCCTTCTCCGCGGCACTTAGCGTGGTGCTGTGTGTGTGCAACTCGGCGCCTAGAAGTGACCGCCAATGCTTTCCAGCAGGCTGCAAGGGAGCCAAGGAGCAGCACCAGCAGCAGGGCTTCAGCTTGCTCCTTCCGACTGCTAAGGGCACTTGGAAAGGAAAGCGCGTGTCAACCACCTTCCTGTCCACGTAGCCTGTAACGTGGTGCACACAAGCGTGGGACTTGTCCCGCTTCGTTCACCGCCCACGCCCTCGCCAACGCCGGCCTCCGCTTTCACTAGCCGGCGGCCAGAAGCCGCTGCAGGGGCGCCAAATACCCAGCAGTGTGCCGGCAGCCAAGAGCTCGAGAACGCTTCTTCTGCCCAAGCCCGCCTAGGGCGTGCACCTTTGTTCTCAGAGCTCCGTGCAACAGTCTGCCTCTCTCGCAGTTCGAATGGAAAACGAAAGCTTTTCGCCTACGCCCTTCGCAGAGATCAAGGACGAGAATGTCTTTTGGTCAAACCTCGCCCCCGCCGCGAGGAAGCTGCTCTTAGCACCGCGTTGCAGGGACACGTCTCGCTTCTTGATTTCGTGCTTAGCGCTCTCCGAATTCGCTGCTAGCTCCACGGTCCTTCTCAGCTGCAAGTTGCTGCGCTCGCAGTACATAGACTTCGCAAGGACCGAAGACCCGGAGGGACATATCGCACACGACAATGTGCCAGGACAGAGACGTGTTCTACATTGTCCCTTCTCGTCATCCACTTTGTGCCTCTGCTGCTTCAGCTGTTAGGAATCGCTCCTTGAAAGACGAGCGAGAGCGTCTTTCTGGGTGCATTGCACTGAGTGAGTGCTCGCCAGGGACTTTGCACTCGGAGCCAAGGCAAGAGGGCGTGCTTTCCCGCAGAACTGTGAACACGCTGTTGGGCAGAGCTGAAACTGTCCGCTGGAGTTCAGCTCCTTCCGACTGCTAAGGGCACTTGTGAAGGCAAGCGAGTGTCAACCACCTTCCTCTCCTAGTAGACTGTAAAGTGGCTCCTTCACAATCGCTTTCACTTCTCAGTGCTCTTGCTGCTTGGAAAAGCAGCACACAGCCGTTGCACGCCAGGGCAAAAACTGGGGCAGCGCCCGTCCTCACGCCTTCGCTGTGCTGTACTCCATGCAGCTAGAGCGAAGCGAGAAGGACGCGAGGAAGAAGAAGTCGTTCTTAAAGTAGCCCCCTGTCAGCAGCCCTGAAAGGGCGCATAACACACGGCGTCTCGCTGCCCTCCGTTCTACATACTCGCGGCTCCCTCTGCCGACTTGCAAAAGTTGCTACCAGAGCAGAGGGGGCCAGATTGAAGAGGCAGTGCCTAGGTTCACCTTCTCCTTACTGCACGTAAGCCACGTGCAGCTCCTCGCTGCACTCTGGATTTCCCTTCTCCGCGGCACTTACCGTGGTGCTGTGTGTGTGCAAGTCTCCGTCTAGAAGTGACGGCCAATGCTTTCAGAGCGGGCTGCAAGGGAATCAAAGAGTAGCACAAGCAGCAGGGCTTCAGCTTGCTCCTTCCGACTGCTAAGGGCACTTGGGAAGGCAAGCGAGAGTCAACCACCTTCCTCTCCTAGTAGCCTGTACCGTGGTGCACACAAGCACGGGACTAGTGCTGCTTCGTTCACCGCCCTCGCCCAAGCCTGGGGCCGCTTTCACTTGCCGGCGGCCAGAAGCCGCTGCAGGGGCGCCACACAGCCAGCAGTGTGCCGGCAGCCAAGAGCTCGAGAACGCTGCTTCTGCCCAAGCCAACCTAGGGCGTGCACCTTTGTTCTCAGAGCTCCGTGTAACAGTCTGCCTCTCTCGCAGTTCGAATGGAAAACGAAAGCTTTTCGCCTACGCCCTTCACAGAGATCCGTTGCCAGGACGAGAATGTCTTGTGGCCGGGGCTCGCCCCCGCCGCCAGGAAGCTGCTCTTAGCACCGCGTTGCAGGGACACGTCTCGCTTCTTGACTTCGTGCTTAGCGCTCTCCGAATTCGCTGCTAGCTCCGCGGTCCTTCTCAGCTGCAAGTAGCTGCGCTCGCAGTACATAGAGCTTCGCAAGGACCGAAGACCCGGAGGGACATATCGCACACGACAATGTGGCAGGGCAGAGACGTGTTCTACATTGTCCCTTCTCGTCATCCAGTTTGTGCCTCTGCTGCTTCTGCTGTTAGGAATCGCTCCTTGAAAGACGAGCGAGAGCGTCTTTCTGGGTGCATTGCACTGAGTGAGTGCTCGCTAGGGACTTTGCACTCGGAGCCAAGGCAACAGGGCGTGCTTGTCCGCAGAACTGAGAGCGCGCTGTTGGGCAGAGCTGAAACTGACCGCTGCAGTTCAGCTCTCTCCGGACGGCAGACGCCGAAGAACGAAGCCGCTTGCGAGCGGCGCAGTGCAGCGAAGAGCACACGAGCAGCCAAAGAGCTCCTTCACAATCGCTTTCACTTCTCAGTGCTCTTGCTGCTTGGAAAAGCAGCACACAGCCGTTGCACGCCAGGGCAAAAGCTGGGGCAGTGCCCGTCTTCACTCCTTCGCTGTGCTGTACTCCAGGCAGCTAGAGCGAAGCGAGAAGGACGCGAGGACGAAGAAGACGTTCTTAAAGTAGCCTACTGGCAGAGGCCTGAAAGGGCGCATAACACACGGCGTCTCGCTGCCCTCCGTTCTACGTACTTGCGGCTCCCTTTGCCGACTTGCAAAAGTTGCTACCAGAGCAGAGGCGGCCAGATTGAAGAGGCTGTGCTTAGGTTCACCTTTTCCTTACTGCACGTAAGCCACGTCCAGCTCCTCGCTGCACTCTGGATTTCCCTTCTCCGCGGCACTTAGCGTGGTGCTGTGTGTGTGCAACTCGGCGCCTAGAAGTGACCGCCAATGCTTTCACAGCGGGCTGCAAGGGAACCAAGGAGCAGCACAAGCAGCAGTGCTTCAGCTTACTCCTTCCGACTGCTAAGGGCACTTGGGAAGGCAAGCGAGAGTCAACCACCTTCCTCTCCTAGTAGCCTCTAACGTGGTGCACACAAGCACGGCGCTTTTGCCGCTTCGTTCACCGCCCTCGCCCACGCCTTGCTCCGCTTTCACTTGCCGGCGGCCAGAAGCCGCTGCAGGGGCGCCACATAGCCCGCAGTGTGCCGGCAGCCAAGAGCTCGAGAACGCTTCTTCTGCCTAAGCCAGCCTAGGGCGTGCACCTATGTTCTCAGAGCTCCGTGTAACAGTCTGCCTCTCTCGCAGTTCGAATGGAAAACGAAAGCTTTTCGCCTACGCCCTTCACAGAGATCCGTTGCCAGGACGAGAATGTCTTGCGGCCGGAGTTCGCCCCCGCCGCCAGGAAGCTGCTCTTAGCACCGCGTTGCAGGGACACGTCTCGCTTCTTGACTTCGTGCTTAGCGCTCTCCGAATTCGCTGCTAGCTCCGCGGTCCTTCTCAGCTGCAAGTAGCTGCGCTCGCAGTACATAGAGCTTCGCAAGGACCGAAGACCCGGAGGGACATATCGCACACGACAATGTGGCAGGGCAGAGACGTGTTCTACATTGTCCCTTCTCGTCATCCAGTTTGTGCCTCTGCTGCTTCTGCTGTTAGGAATCGCTCCTTGAAAGACGAGCGAGAGCGTCTTTCTGGGTGCATTGCACTGAGTGAGTGCTCGCTAGGGACTTTGCACTCGGAGCCAAGGCAACAGGGCGTGCTTGTCCGCAGAACTGAGAGCGCGCTGTTGGGCAGAGCTGAAACTGACCGCTGCAGTTCAGCTCTCTCCGGACGGCAGACGCCGAAGAACGAAGCCGCTTGCGAGCGGCGCAGTGCAGCGAAGAGCACACGAGCAGCCAAAGAGCTCCTTCACAATCGCTTTCACTTCTCAGTGCTCTTGCTGCTTGGAAAAGCAGCACACAGCCGTTGCACGCCAGGGCAAAAGCTGGGGCAGTGCCCGTCTTCACTCCTTCGCTGTGCTGTACTCCAGGCAGCTAGAGCGAAGCGAGAAGGACGCGAGGAAGTAGAAGGCGTTCTTAAAGTAGCCTACTGGCAGAGGCCTGAAAGGGCGCATTACACACGGCGTCTCGCTGCCCTCCGTTCTACGTACTTGCGGCTCCCTTTGCCGACTTGCAAAAGTTGCTACCAGAGCAGAGGCGGCCAGATTGAAGAGGCAGTGCTTAGGTTCACCTTTTCCTTACTGCACGTAAGCCACGTGCAGCTCCTCGCTGCACTCTGGATTTCCCTTCTCCGCGGCACTTAGCGTGGTGCTGTGTGTGTGCAACTCGGCGCCTAGAAGTGACCGCCAATGCTTTCACAGCGGGCTGCAAGGGAACCAAGGAGCAGCACAAGCAGCAGTGCTTCAGCTTACTCCTTCCGACTGCTAAGGGCACTTGGGAAGGCAAGCGAGAGTCAACCACCTTCCTCTCCTAGTAGCCTCTAACGTGGTGCACACAAGCACGGCACTTGTGCCGCTTCGTTCACCGCCCTCGCCCACGCCTTGCTCCGCTTTCACTTGCCGGCGGCCAGAAGCCGCTGCAGGGGCGCCAAATACCCAGCAGTGTGCCGGCAGCCAAGAGCTCGAGAACGCTTCTTCTGCCCAAGCCAGCCTAGGGCGTGCACCTATGTTCTCAGAGCTCCGTGTAACAGTCTGCCTCTCTCGCAGTTCGAATGGAAAACGAAAGCTTTTCGCCTACGCCCTTCACAGAGATCCGTTGCCAGGACGAGAATGTCTTGCGGCCGGAGGTCGCCCCCGCCGCCAGGAAGCTGCTCTTAGCACCGCGTTGCAGGGACACGTCTCGCTTCTTGACTTCGTGCTTAGCGCTCTCCGAATTCGCTGCTAGCTCCGCGGTCCTTCTCAGCTGCAAGTAGCAGCGCTCGCAGTGCATAGAGCTTCGCAAGGACCGAAGACCCGCAGGGACATATCGCACACGACTACGTGCCAGGAAAGAGACGTGTTTTACATTGTCCCTTCTCGTCATCCAGTTTGTGCCTCTGCTGCTTCTGCTGTTAGGAATCGCTCCTTGAAAGACGAGCGAGAGCGTCTTTCTGGGTGCATTCCACTGAGTGAGTGCTCGCTAGGGACTTTGCACTCGGAGCCAAGGCAAATAAGCGTGCTTGCCCGCAGAACTGAGAACACGCTGTTGGGCAGAGCTGAAACTGTCCGCTGGAGTTCAGCTCTGTCCGACTGTTAAGGGCACTTGCCAAGGCAAGCCAGAGTCAAGAACCTTCCTCTCCTAGTAGCCTCTAAAGTGGCTCCTTCACAATCGCTTTCACTTCTCAGTGCTCCTGCTGCTTGGAAAAGCAGCACACAGCCGTTCCACGCCAGGGCAAAAGCTGGTGCAGCGCCCGTCCTCACTCCTTCGCTGTGCTGTACTCCATGCAGCTAGAGCGAAGCGAGAAGAACGCGAGAAGAAGAAAGCGTTCTTAAAGTAGCCCCCTGTCAGCAGCCCTGAAAGGGCGAATAACACTCGGCGTCTCGCTGCCCTCCGTTCTACATACTCGCGGCTCCCTCTGTCGACTTGCAAAAGTTGCTACGAGAGCAGAGGGGGCCAGATTGAAGAGGCAGTGCCTAGGTTCACCTTCTCCTTACTGCACGTAAGCCACGTGCAGCTCCTCGCTGCACTCTGGATTTCCCTTCTCCGCGGCACTTAGCGTGGTGCTGTGTGTGTGCAACTCGGCGCCTAGAAGTGACCGCCAATGCTTTCCAGCAGGCTGCAAGGGAGCCAAGGAGCAGCACCAGCAGCAGTGCTTCAGCTTGCTCCTTCCGACTGCTAAGGGCACTTGGAAAGGAAAGCGCGTGTCAACCACCTTCCTGTCCACGTAGCCTGTAACGTGGTGCTCACAAGCGTGGGACTTGTCCCGCTTCGTTCACCGCCCACGCCCTCGCCAACGCCGGCCTCCGCTTTCACTAGCCGGCGGCCAGAAGCCGCTGCAGGGGCGCCAAATACCCAGCAGTGTGCCGGCAGCCAAGAGCTCGAGAACGCTTCTTCTGCCCAAGCCCGCCTAGGGCGTGCACCTTTGTTCTCAGAGCTCCGTGCAACAGTCTGCCTCTCTCGCAGTTCGAATGGAAATCGAAAGCTTTTCGCCTACGCCCTTCGCAGAGATCAAGGACGAGAATGTCTTTTTGTCAAACCTCGCCCCCGCCACGAGGAAGCTGCTCTTAGCACCGCGTTGCAGGGACACGTCTCGCTTCTTGATTTCGTGCTTAGCTCTCTCCGAATTCGCTGCTAGCTCCACGGTCCTTCTCAGCTGCAAGTTGCTGCGCTCGCAGTACATAGACTTCGCAAGGACCGAAGACCCGGAGGGACATATCGCACACGACAATGTGCCAGGACAGAGACGTGTTCTACATTGTCCCTTCTCGTCATCCACTTTGTGCCTCTGCTGCTTCAGCTGTTAGGAATCGCTCCTTGAAAGACGAGCGAGAGCGTCTTTCTGGGTGCATTGCACTGAGTGAGTGCTCGCCAGGGACTTTGCACTCGGAGCCAAGGCAAGAGGGCGTGCTTTCCCGCAGAACTGAGAACACGCTGTTGGGCAGAGCTGAAACTGTCCGCTGGAGTTCAGCTCCTTCCGACTGCTAAGGGCACTTGTGAAGGCAAGCGAGTGTCAACCACCTTCCTCTCCTAGTAGACTGTAAAGTGGCTCCTTCACAATCGCTTTCACTTCTCAGTGCTCTTGCTGCTTGGAAAAGCAGCACACAGCCGTTGCACGCCAGGGCAAAAACTGGGGCAGCGCCCGTCCTCACGCCTTCGCTGTGCTGTACTCCATGCAGCTAGAGCGAAGCGAGAAGGACGCGAGGAAGAAGAAGTCGTTCTTAAAGTAGCCCCCTGTCAGCAGCCCTGAAAGGGCGCATAACACACGGCGTCTCGCTGCCCTCCGTTCTACATACTCGCGGCTCCCTCTGCCGACTTGCAAAAGTTGCTACCAGAGCAGAGGGGGCCAGATTGAAGAGGCAGTGCCTAGGTTCACCTTCTCCTTACTGCACGTAAGCCACGTGCAGCTCCTCGCTGCACTCTGGATTTCCCTTCTCCGCGGCACTTACCGTGGTGCTGTGTGTGTGCAAGTCTCCGTCTAGAAGTGACGGCCAATGCTTTCACAGCGGGCTGCAAGGGAACCAAGGAGCAGCACAAGCAGCAGTGCTTCAGCTTGCTCCTTCCGACTGCTAAGGGCACTTGGGAAGGCAAGCGAGAGTCAACCACCTTCCTCTCCTAGTAGCCTGTACCGTGGTGCACACAAGCACGGGACTAGTGCTGCTTCGTTCACCGCCCTCGCCCAAGCCTGGGGCCGCTTTCACTTGCCGGCGGCCAGAAGCCGCTGCAGGGGCGCCACACAGCCAGCAGTGTGCCGGCAGCCAAGAGCTCGAGAACGCTGCTTCTGCCCAAGCCAACCTAGGGCGTGCACCTTTGTTCTCAGAGCTCCGTGTAACAGTCTGCCTCTCTCGCAGTTCGAATGGAAAACGAAAGCTTTTCGCCTACGCCCTTCACAGAGATCCGTTGCCAGGACGAGAATGTCTTGCGGCCGGGGCTCGCCCCCGCCGCCAGGAAGCTGCTCTTAGCACCGCGTTGCAGGGACACGTCTCGCTTCTTGACTTCGTGCTTAGCGCTCTCCGAATTCGCTGCTAGCTCCGCGGTCCTTCTCAGCTGCAAGTAGCTGCGCTCGCAGTACATAGAGCTTCGCAAGGACCGAAGACCCGGAGGGACATATCGCACACGACAATGTGGCAGGGCAGAGACGTGTTCTACATTGTCCCTTCTCGTCATCCAGTTTGTGCCTCTGCTGCTTCTGCTGTTAGGAATCGCTCCTTGAAAGACGAGCGAGAGCGTCTTTCTGGGTGCATTGCACTGAGTGAGTGCTCGCTAGGGACTTTGCACTCGGAGCCAAGGCAACAGGGCGTGCTTGTCCGCAGAACTGAGAGCGCGCTGTTGGGCAGAGCTGAAACTGACCGCTGCAGTTCAGCTCTCTCCGGACGGCAGACGCCGAAGAACGAAGCCGCTTGCGAGCGGCGCAGTGCAGCGAAGAGCACACGAGCAGCCAAAGAGCTCCTTCACAATCGCTTTCACTTCTCAGTGCTCTTGCTGCTTGGAAAAGCAGCACACAGCCGTTGCACGCCAGGGCAAAAGCTGGGGCAGTGCCCGTCTTCACTCCTTCGCTGTGCTGTACTCCAGGCAGCTAGAGCGAAGCGAGAAGGACGCGAGGAAGTAGAAGGCGTTCTTAAAGTAGCCTACTGGCAGAGGCCTGAAAGGGCGCATTACACACGGCGTCTCGCTGCCCTCCGTTCTACGTACTTGCGGCTCCCTTTGCCGACTTGCAAAAGTTGCTACCAGAGCAGAGGCGGCCAGATTGAAGAGGCAGTGCTTAGGTTCACCTTTTCCTTACTGCACGTAAGCCACGTGCAGCTCCTCGCTGCACTCTGGATTTCCCTTCTCCGCGGCACTTAGCGTGGTGCTGTGTGTGTGCAACTCGGCGCCTAGAAGTGACCGCCAATGCTTTCACAGCGGGCTGCAAGGGAACCAAGGAGCAGCACAAGCAGCAGTGCTTCAGCTTACTCCTTCCGACTGCTAAGGGCACTTGGGAAGGCAAGCGAGAGTCAACCACCTTCCTCTCCTAGTAGCCTCTAACGTGGTGCACACAAGCACGGCACTTGTGCCGCTTCGTTCACCGCCCTCGCCCACGCCTTGCTCCGCTTTCACTTGCCGGCGGCCAGAAGCCGCTGCAGGGGCGCCAAATACCCAGCAGTGTGCCGGCAGCCAAGAGCTCGAGAACGCTTCTTCTGCCCAAGCCAGCCTAGGGCGTGCACCTATGTTCTCAGAGCTCCGTGTAACAGTCTGCCTCTCTCGCAGTTCGAATGGAAAACGAAAGCTTTTCGCCTACGCCCTTCACAGAGATCCGTTGCCAGGACGAGAATGTCTTGCGGCCGGAGGTCGCCCCCGCCGCCAGGAAGCTGCTCTTAGCACCGCGTTGCAGGGACACGTCTCGCTTCTTGACTTCGTGCTTAGCGCTCTCCGAATTCGCTGCTAGCTCCGCGGTCCTTCTCAGCTGCAAGTAGCAGCGCTCGCAGTGCATAGAGCTTCGCAAGGACCGAAGACCCGCAGGGACATATCGCACACGACTACGTGCCAGGAAAGAGACGTGTTTTACATTGTCCCTTCTCGTCATCCAGTTTGTGCCTCTGCTGCTTCTGCTGTTAGGAATCGCTCCTTGAAAGACGAGCGAGAGCGTCTTTCTGGGTGCATTCCACTGAGTGAGTGCTCGCTAGGGACTTTGCACTCGGAGCCAAGGCAAATAAGCGTGCTTGCCCGCAGAACTGAGAACACGCTGTTGGGCAGAGCTGAAACTGTCCGCTGGAGTTCAGCTCTGTCCGACTGTTAAGGGCACTTGCCAAGGCAAGCCAGAGTCAAGAACCTTCCTCTCCTAGTAGCCTCTAAAGTGGCTCCTTCACAATCGCTTTCACTTCTCAGTGCTCCTGCTGCTTGGAAAAGCAGCACACAGCCGTTCCACGCCAGGGCAAAAGCTGGTGCAGCGCCCGTCCTCACTCCTTCGCTGTGCTGTACTCCATGCAGCTAGAGCGAAGCGAGAAGAACGCGAGAAGAAGAAAGCGTTCTTAAAGTAGCCCCCTGTCAGCAGCCCTGAAAGGGCGAATAACACTCGGCGTCTCGCTGCCCTCCGTTCTACATACTCGCGGCTCCCTCTGTCGACTTGCAAAAGTTGCTACGAGAGCAGAGGGGGCCAGATTGAAGAGGCAGTGCCTAGGTTCACCTTCTCCTTACTGCACGTAAGCCACGTGCAGCTCCTCGCTGCACTCTGGATTTCCCTTCTCCGCGGCACTTAGCGTGGTGCTGTGTGTGTGCAACTCGGCGCCTAGAAGTGACCGCCAATGCTTTCCAGCAGGCTGCAAGGGAGCCAAGGAGCAGCACCAGCAGCAGGGCTTCAGCTTGCTCCTTCCGACTGCTAAGGGCACTTGGAAAGGAAAGCGCGTGTCAACCACCTTCCTGTCCACGTAGCCTGTAACGTGGTGCTCACAAGCGTGGGACTTGTCCCGCTTCGTTCACCGCCCACGCCCTCGCCAACGCCGGCCTCCGCTTTCACTAGCCGGCGGCCAGAAGCCGCTGCAGGGGCGCCAAATACCCAGCAGTGTGCCGGCAGCCAAGAGCTCGAGAACGCTTCTTCTGCCCAAGCCCGCCTAGGGCGTGCACCTTTGTTCTCAGAGCTCCGTGCAACAGTCTGCCTCTCTCGCAGTTCGAATGGAAAACGAAAGCTTTTCGCCTACGCCCTTCGCAGAGATCAAGGACGAGAATGTCTTTTGGTCAAACCTCGCCCCCGCCGCGAGGAAGCTGCTCTTAGCACCGCGTTGCAGGGACACGTCTCGCTTCTTGATTTCGTGCTTAGCGCTCTCCGAATTCGCTGCTAGCTCCACGGTCCTTCTCAGCTGCAAGTTGCTGCGCTCGCAGTACATAGACTTCGCAAGGACCGAAGACCCGGAGGGACATATCGCACACGACAATGTGCCAGGACAGAGACGTGTTCTACATTGTCCCTTCTCGTCATCCACTTTGTGCCTCTGCTGCTTCAGCTGTTAGGAATCGCTCCTTGAAAGACGAGCGAGAGCGTCTTTCTGGGTGCATTGCACTGAGTGAGTGCTCGCCAGGGACTTTGCACTCGGAGCCAAGGCAAGAGGGCGTGCTTTCCCGCAGAACTGTGAACACGCTGTTGGGCAGAGCTGAAACTGTCCGCTGGAGTTCAGCTCCTTCCGACTGCTAAGGGCACTTGTGAAGGCAAGCGAGTGTCAACCACCTTCCTCTCCTAGTAGACTGTAAAGTGGCTCCTTCACAATCGCTTTCACTTCTCAGTGCTCTTGCTGCTTGGAAAAGCAGCACACAGCCGTTGCACGCCAGGGCAAAAACTGGGGCAGCGCCCGTCCTCACGCCTTCGCTGTGCTGTACTCCATGCAGCTAGAGCGAAGCGAGAAGGACGCGAGGAAGAAGAAGTCGTTCTTAAAGTAGCCCCCTGTCAGCAGCCCTGAAAGGGCGCATAACACACGGCGTCTCGCTGCCCTCCGTTCTACATACTCGCGGCTCCCTCTGCCGACTTGCAAAAGTTGCTACCAGAGCAGAGGGGGCCAGATTGAAGAGGCAGTGCCTAGGTTCACCTTCTCCTTACTGCACGTAAGCCACGTGCAGCTCCTCGCTGCACTCTGGATTTCCCTTCTCCGCGGCACTTACCGTGGTGCTGTGTGTGTGCAAGTCTCCGTCTAGAAGTGACGGCCAATGCTTTCAGAGCGGGCTGCAAGGGAATCAAAGAGTAGCACAAGCAGCAGGGCTTCAGCTTGCTCCTTCCGACTGCTAAGGGCACTTGGGAAGGCAAGCGAGAGTCAACCACCTTCCTCTCCTAGTAGCCTGTACCGTGGTGCACACAAGCACGGGACTAGTGCTGCTTCGTTCACCGCCCTCGCCCAAGCCTGGGGCCGCTTTCACTTGCCGGCGGCCAGAAGCCGCTGCAGGGGCGCCACACAGCCAGCAGTGTGCCGGCAGCCAAGAGCTCGAGAACGCTGCTTCTGCCCAAGCCAACCTAGGGCGTGCACCTTTGTTCTCAGAGCTCCGTGTAACAGTCTGCCTCTCTCGCAGTTCGAATGGAAAACGAAAGCTTTTCGCCTACGCCCTTCACAGAGATCCGTTGCCAGGACGAGAATGTCTTGTGGCCGGGGCTCGCCCCCGCCGCCAGGAAGCTGCTCTTAGCACCGCGTTGCAGGGACACGTCTCGCTTCTTGACTTCGTGCTTAGCGCTCTCCGAATTCGCTGCTAGCTCCGCGGTCCTTCTCAGCTGCAAGTAGCTGCGCTCGCAGTACATAGAGCTTCGCAAGGACCGAAGACCCGGAGGGACATATCGCACACGACAATGTGGCAGGGCAGAGACGTGTTCTACATTGTCCCTTCTCGTCATCCAGTTTGTGCCTCTGCTGCTTCTGCTGTTAGGAATCGCTCCTTGAAAGACGAGCGAGAGCGTCTTTCTGGGTGCATTGCACTGAGTGAGTGCTCGCTAGGGACTTTGCACTCGGAGCCAAGGCAACAGGGCGTGCTTGTCCGCAGAACTGAGAGCGCGCTGTTGGGCAGAGCTGAAACTGACCGCTGCAGTTCAGCTCTCTCCGGACGGCAGACGCCGAAGAACGAAGCCGCTTGCGAGCGGCGCAGTGCAGCGAAGAGCACACGAGCAGCCAAAGAGCTCCTTCACAATCGCTTTCACTTCTCAGTGCTCTTGCTGCTTGGAAAAGCAGCACACAGCCGTTGCACGCCAGGGCAAAAGCTGGGGCAGTGCCCGTCTTCACTCCTTCGCTGTGCTGTACTCCAGGCAGCTAGAGCGAAGCGAGAAGGACGCGAGGACGAAGAAGACGTTCTTAAAGTAGCCTACTGGCAGAGGCCTGAAAGGGCGCATAACACACGGCGTCTCGCTGCCCTCCGTTCTACGTACTTGCGGCTCCCTTTGCCGACTTGCAAAAGTTGCTACCAGAGCAGAGGCGGCCAGATTGAAGAGGCTGTGCTTAGGTTCACCTTTTCCTTACTGCACGTAAGCCACGTCCAGCTCCTCGCTGCACTCTGGATTTCCCTTCTCCGCGGCACTTAGCGTGGTGCTGTGTGTGTGCAACTCGGCGCCTAGAAGTGACCGCCAATGCTTTCACAGCGGGCTGCAAGGGAACCAAGGAGCAGCACAAGCAGCAGTGCTTCAGCTTACTCCTTCCGACTGCTAAGGGCACTTGGGAAGGCAAGCGAGAGTCAACCACCTTCCTCTCCTAGTAGCCTCTAACGTGGTGCACACAAGCACGGCGCTTTTGCCGCTTCGTTCACCGCCCTCGCCCACGCCTTGCTCCGCTTTCACTTGCCGGCGGCCAGAAGCCGCTGCAGGGGCGCCACATAGCCCGCAGTGTGCCGGCAGCCAAGAGCTCGAGAACGCTTCTTCTGCCTAAGCCAGCCTAGGGCGTGCACCTATGTTCTCAGAGCTCCGTGTAACAGTCTGCCTCTCTCGCAGTTCGAATGGAAAACGAAAGCTTTTCGCCTACGCCCTTCACAGAGATCCGTTGCCAGGACGAGAATGTCTTGCGGCCGGAGTTCGCCCCCGCCGCCAGGAAGCTGCTCTTAGCACCGCGTTGCAGGGACACGTCTCGCTTCTTGACTTCGTGCTTAGCGCTCTCCGAATTCGCTGCTAGCTCCGCGGTCCTTCTCAGCTGCAAGTAGCTGCGCTCGCAGTACATAGAGCTTCGCAAGGACCGAAGACCCGGAGGGACATATCGCACACGACAATGTGGCAGGGCAGAGACGTGTTCTACATTGTCCCTTCTCGTCATCCAGTTTGTGCCTCTGCTGCTTCTGCTGTTAGGAATCGCTCCTTGAAAGACGAGCGAGAGCGTCTTTCTGGGTGCATTGCACTGAGTGAGTGCTCGCTAGGGACTTTGCACTCGGAGCCAAGGCAACAGGGCGTGCTTGTCCGCAGAACTGAGAGCGCGCTGTTGGGCAGAGCTGAAACTGACCGCTGCAGTTCAGCTCTCTCCGGACGGCAGACGCCGAAGAACGAAGCCGCTTGCGAGCGGCGCAGTGCAGCGAAGAGCACACGAGCAGCCAAAGAGCTCCTTCACAATCGCTTTCACTTCTCAGTGCTCTTGCTGCTTGGAAAAGCAGCACACAGCCGTTGCACGCCAGGGCAAAAGCTGGGGCAGTGCCCGTCTTCACTCCTTCGCTGTGCTGTACTCCAGGCAGCTAGAGCGAAGCGAGAAGGACGCGAGGAAGTAGAAGGCGTTCTTAAAGTAGCCTACTGGCAGAGGCCTGAAAGGGCGCATTACACACGGCGTCTCGCTGCCCTCCGTTCTACGTACTTGCGGCTCCCTTTGCCGACTTGCAAAAGTTGCTACCAGAGCAGAGGCGGCCAGATTGAAGAGGCAGTGCTTAGGTTCACCTTTTCCTTACTGCACGTAAGCCACGTGCAGCTCCTCGCTGCACTCTGGATTTCCCTTCTCCGCGGCACTTAGCGTGGTGCTGTGTGTGTGCAACTCGGCGCCTAGAAGTGACCGCCAATGCTTTCACAGCGGGCTGCAAGGGAACCAAGGAGCAGCACAAGCAGCAGTGCTTCAGCTTACTCCTTCCGACTGCTAAGGGCACTTGGGAAGGCAAGCGAGAGTCAACCACCTTCCTCTCCTAGTAGCCTCTAACGTGGTGCACACAAGCACGGCACTTGTGCCGCTTCGTTCACCGCCCTCGCCCACGCCTTGCTCCGCTTTCACTTGCCGGCGGCCAGAAGCCGCTGCAGGGGCGCCAAATACCCAGCAGTGTGCCGGCAGCCAAGAGCTCGAGAACGCTTCTTCTGCCCAAGCCAGCCTAGGGCGTGCACCTATGTTCTCAGAGCTCCGTGTAACAGTCTGCCTCTCTCGCAGTTCGAATGGAAAACGAAAGCTTTTCGCCTACGCCCTTCACAGAGATCCGTTGCCAGGACGAGAATGTCTTGCGGCCGGAGGTCGCCCCCGCCGCCAGGAAGCTGCTCTTAGCACCGCGTTGCAGGGACACGTCTCGCTTCTTGACTTCGTGCTTAGCGCTCTCCGAATTCGCTGCTAGCTCCGCGGTCCTTCTCAGCTGCAAGTAGCAGCGCTCGCAGTGCATAGAGCTTCGCAAGGACCGAAGACCCGCAGGGACATATCGCACACGACTACGTGCCAGGAAAGAGACGTGTTTTACATTGTCCCTTCTCGTCATCCAGTTTGTGCCTCTGCTGCTTCTGCTGTTAGGAATCGCTCCTTGAAAGACGAGCGAGAGCGTCTTTCTGGGTGCATTCCACTGAGTGAGTGCTCGCTAGGGACTTTGCACTCGGAGCCAAGGCAAATAAGCGTGCTTGCCCGCAGAACTGAGAACACGCTGTTGGGCAGAGCTGAAACTGTCCGCTGGAGTTCAGCTCTGTCCGACTGTTAAGGGCACTTGCCAAGGCAAGCCAGAGTCAAGAACCTTCCTCTCCTAGTAGCCTCTAAAGTGGCTCCTTCACAATCGCTTTCACTTCTCAGTGCTCCTGCTGCTTGGAAAAGCAGCACACAGCCGTTCCACGCCAGGGCAAAAGCTGGTGCAGCGCCCGTCCTCACTCCTTCGCTGTGCTGTACTCCATGCAGCTAGAGCGAAGCGAGAAGAACGCGAGAAGAAGAAAGCGTTCTTAAAGTAGCCCCCTGTCAGCAGCCCTGAAAGGGCGAATAACACTCGGCGTCTCGCTGCCCTCCGTTCTACATACTCGCGGCTCCCTCTGTCGACTTGCAAAAGTTGCTACGAGAGCAGAGGGGGCCAGATTGAAGAGGCAGTGCCTAGGTTCACCTTCTCCTTACTGCACGTAAGCCACGTGCAGCTCCTCGCTGCACTCTGGATTTCCCTTCTCCGCGGCACTTAGCGTGGTGCTGTGTGTGTGCAACTCGGCGCCTAGAAGTGACCGCCAATGCTTTCCAGCAGGCTGCAAGGGAGCCAAGGAGCAGCACCAGCAGCAGGGCTTCAGCTTGCTCCTTCCGACTGCTAAGGGCACTTGGAAAGGAAAGCGCGTGTCAACCACCTTCCTGTCCACGTAGCCTGTAACGTGGTGCTCACAAGCGTGGGACTTGTCCCGCTTCGTTCACCGCCCACGCCCTCGCCAACGCCGGCCTCCGCTTTCACTAGCCGGCGGCCAGAAGCCGCTGCAGGGGCGCCAAATACCCAGCAGTGTGCCGGCAGCCAAGAGCTCGAGAACGCTTCTTCTGCCCAAGCCCGCCTAGGGCGTGCACCTTTGTTCTCAGAGCTCCGTGCAACAGTCTGCCTCTCTCGCAGTTCGAATGGAAATCGAAAGCTTTTCGCCTACGCCCTTCGCAGAGATCAAGGACGAGAATGTCTTTTTGTCAAACCTCGCCCCCGCCACGAGGAAGCTGCTCTTAGCACCGCGTTGCAGGGACACGTCTCGCTTCTTGATTTCGTGCTTAGCTCTCTCCGAATTCGCTGCTAGCTCCACGGTCCTTCTCAGCTGCAAGTTGCTGCGCTCGCAGTACATAGACTTCGCAAGGACCGAAGACCCGGAGGGACATATCGCACACGACAATGTGCCAGGACAGAGACGTGTTCTACATTGTCCCTTCTCGTCATCCACTTTGTGCCTCTGCTGCTTCAGCTGTTAGGAATCGCTCCTTGAAAGACGAGCGAGAGCGTCTTTCTGGGTGCATTGCACTGAGTGAGTGCTCGCCAGGGACTTTGCACTCGGAGCCAAGGCAAGAGGGCGTGCTTTCCCGCAGAACTGAGAACACGCTGTTGGGCAGAGCTGAAACTGTCCGCTGGAGTTCAGCTCCTTCCGACTGCTAAGGGCACTTGTGAAGGCAAGCGAGTGTCAACCACCTTCCTCTCCTAGTAGACTGTAAAGTGGCTCCTTCACAATCGCTTTCACTTCTCAGTGCTCTTGCTGCTTGGAAAAGCAGCACACAGCCGTTGCACGCCAGGGCAAAAACTGGGGCAGCGCCCGTCCTCACGCCTTCGCTGTGCTGTACTCCATGCAGCTAGAGCGAAGCGAGAAGGACGCGAGGAAGAAGAAGTCGTTCTTAAAGTAGCCCCCTGTCAGCAGCCCTGAAAGGGCGCATAACACACGGCGTCTCGCTGCCCTCCGTTCTACATACTCGCGGCTCCCTCTGCCGACTTGCAAAAGTTGCTACCAGAGCAGAGGGGGCCAGATTGAAGAGGCAGTGCCTAGGTTCACCTTCTCCTTACTGCACGTAAGCCACGTGCAGCTCCTCGCTGCACTCTGGATTTCCCTTCTCCGCGGCACTTACCGTGGTGCTGTGTGTGTGCAAGTCTCCGTCTAGAAGTGACGGCCAATGCTTTCACAGCGGGCTGCAAGGGAACCAAGGAGCAGCACAAGCAGCAGTGCTTCAGCTTGCTCCTTCCGACTGCTAAGGGCACTTGGGAAGGCAAGCGAGAGTCAACCACCTTCCTCTCCTAGTAGCCTGTACCGTGGTGCACACAAGCACGGGACTAGTGCTGCTTCGTTCACCGCCCTCGCCCAAGCCTGGGGCCGCTTTCACTTGCCGGCGGCCAGAAGCCGCTGCAGGGGCGCCACACAGCCAGCAGTGTGCCGGCAGCCAAGAGCTCGAGAACGCTGCTTCTGCCCAAGCCAACCTAGGGCGTGCACCTTTGTTCTCAGAGCTCCGTGTAACAGTCTGCCTCTCTCGCAGTTCGAATGGAAAACGAAAGCTTTTCGCCTACGCCCTTCACAGAGATCCGTTGCCAGGACGAGAATGTCTTGCGGCCGGGGCTCGCCCCCGCCGCCAGGAAGCTGCTCTTAGCACCGCGTTGCAGGGACACGTCTCGCTTCTTGACTTCGTGCTTAGCGCTCTCCGAATTCGCTGCTAGCTCCGCGGTCCTTCTCAGCTGCAAGTAGCTGCGCTCGCAGTACATAGAGCTTCGCAAGGACCGAAGACCCGGAGGGACATATCGCACACGACAATGTGGCAGGGCAGAGACGTGTTCTACATTGTCCCTTCTCGTCATCCAGTTTGTGCCTCTGCTGCTTCTGCTGTTAGGAATCGCTCCTTGAAAGACGAGCGAGAGCGTCTTTCTGGGTGCATTGCACTGAGTGAGTGCTCGCTAGGGACTTTGCACTCGGAGCCAAGGCAACAGGGCGTGCTTGTCCGCAGAACTGAGAGCGCGCTGTTGGGCAGAGCTGAAACTGACCGCTGCAGTTCAGCTCTCTCCGGACGGCAGACGCCGAAGAACGAAGCCGCTTGCGAGCGGCGCAGTGCAGCGAAGAGCACACGAGCAGCCAAAGAGCTCCTTCACAATCGCTTTCACTTCTCAGTGCTCTTGCTGCTTGGAAAAGCAGCACACAGCCGTTGCACGCCAGGGCAAAAGCTGGGGCAGTGCCCGTCTTCACTCCTTCGCTGTGCTGTACTCCAGGCAGCTAGAGCGAAGCGAGAAGGACGCGAGGAAGTAGAAGGCGTTCTTAAAGTAGCCTACTGGCAGAGGCCTGAAAGGGCGCATTACACACGGCGTCTCGCTGCCCTCCGTTCTACGTACTTGCGGCTCCCTTTGCCGACTTGCAAAAGTTGCTACCAGAGCAGAGGCGGCCAGATTGAAGAGGCAGTGCTTAGGTTCACCTTTTCCTTACTGCACGTAAGCCACGTGCAGCTCCTCGCTGCACTCTGGATTTCCCTTCTCCGCGGCACTTAGCGTGGTGCTGTGTGTGTGCAACTCGGCGCCTAGAAGTGACCGCCAATGCTTTCACAGCGGGCTGCAAGGGAACCAAGGAGCAGCACAAGCAGCAGTGCTTCAGCTTACTCCTTCCGACTGCTAAGGGCACTTGGGAAGGCAAGCGAGAGTCAACCACCTTCCTCTCCTAGTAGCCTCTAACGTGGTGCACACAAGCACGGCACTTGTGCCGCTTCGTTCACCGCCCTCGCCCACGCCTTGCTCCGCTTTCACTTGCCGGCGGCCAGAAGCCGCTGCAGGGGCGCCAAATACCCAGCAGTGTGCCGGCAGCCAAGAGCTCGAGAACGCTTCTTCTGCCCAAGCCAGCCTAGGGCGTGCACCTATGTTCTCAGAGCTCCGTGTAACAGTCTGCCTCTCTCGCAGTTCGAATGGAAAACGAAAGCTTTTCGCCTACGCCCTTCACAGAGATCCGTTGCCAGGACGAGAATGTCTTGCGGCCGGAGGTCGCCCCCGCCGCCAGGAAGCTGCTCTTAGCACCGCGTTGCAGGGACACGTCTCGCTTCTTGACTTCGTGCTTAGCGCTCTCCGAATTCGCTGCTAGCTCCGCGGTCCTTCTCAGCTGCAAGTAGCAGCGCTCGCAGTGCATAGAGCTTCGCAAGGACCGAAGACCCGCAGGGACATATCGCACACGACTACGTGCCAGGAAAGAGACGTGTTTTACATTGTCCCTTCTCGTCATCCAGTTTGTGCCTCTGCTGCTTCTGCTGTTAGGAATCGCTCCTTGAAAGACGAGCGAGAGCGTCTTTCTGGGTGCATTCCACTGAGTGAGTGCTCGCTAGGGACTTTGCACTCGGAGCCAAGGCAAATAGGCGTGCTTGCCCGCAGAACTGAGAACACGCTGTTGGGCAGAGCTGAAACTGTCCGCTGGAGTTCAGCTCTGTCCGACTGTTAAGGGCACTTGCCAAGGCAAGCCAGAGTCAAGAACCTTCCTCTCCTAGTAGCCTCTAAAGTGGCTCCTTCACAATCGCTTTCACTTCTCAGTGCTCCTGCTGCTTGGAAAAGCAGCACACAGCCGTTCCACGCCAGGGCAAAAGCTGGTGCAGCGCCCGTCCTCACTCCTTCGCTGTGCTGTACTCCATGCAGCTAGAGCGAAGCGAGAAGAACGCGAGAAGAAGAAAGCGTTCTTAAAGTAGCCCCCTGTCAGCAGCCCTGAAAGGGCGAATAACACTCGGCGTCTCGCTGCCCTCCGTTCTACATACTCGCGGCTCCCTCTGTCGACTTGCAAAAGTTGCTACGAGAGCAGAGGGGGCCAGATTGAAGAGGCAGTGCCTAGGTTCACCTTCTCCTTACTGCACGTAAGCCACGTGCAGCTCCTCGCTGCACTCTGGATTTCCCTTCTCCGCGGCACTTAGCGTGGTGCTGTGTGTGTGCAACTCGGCGCCTAGAAGTGACCGCCAATGCTTTCCAGCAGGCTGCAAGGGAGCCAAGGAGCAGCACCAGCAGCAGGGCTTCAGCTTGCTCCTTCCGACTGCTAAGGGCACTTGGAAAGGAAAGCGCGTGTCAACCACCTTCCTGTCCACGTAGCCTGTAACGTGGTGCTCACAAGCGTGGGACTTGTCCCGCTTCGTTCACCGCCCACGCCCTCGCCAACGCCGGCCTCCGCTTTCACTAGCCGGCGGCCAGAAGCCGCTGCAGGGGCGCCAAATACCCAGCAGTGTGCCGGCAGCCAAGAGCTCGAGAACGCTTCTTCTGCCCAAGCCCGCCTAGGGCGTGCACCTTTGTTCTCAGAGCTCCGTGCAACAGTCTGCCTCTCTCGCAGTTCGAATGGAAATCGAAAGCTTTTCGCCTACGCCCTTCGCAGAGATCAAGGACGAGAATGTCTTTTTGTCAAACCTCGCCCCCGCCACGAGGAAGCTGCTCTTAGCACCGCGTTGCAGGGACACGTCTCGCTTCTTGATTTCGTGCTTAGCTCTCTCCGAATTCGCTGCTAGCTCCACGGTCCTTCTCAGCTGCAAGTTGCTGCGCTCGCAGTACATAGACTTCGCAAGGACCGAAGACCCGGAGGGACATATCGCACACGACAATGTGCCAGGACAGAGACGTGTTCTACATTGTCCCTTCTCGTCATCCACTTTGTGCCTCTGCTGCTTCAGCTGTTAGGAATCGCTCCTTGAAAGACGAGCGAGAGCGTCTTTCTGGGTGCATTGCACTGAGTGAGTGCTCGCCAGGGACTTTGCACTCGGAGCCAAGGCAAGAGGGCGTGCTTTCCCGCAGAACTGAGAACACGCTGTTGGGCAGAGCTGAAACTGTCCGCTGGAGTTCAGCTCCTTCCGACTGCTAAGGGCACTTGTGAAGGCAAGCGAGTGTCAACCACCTTCCTCTCCTAGTAGACTGTAAAGTGGCTCCTTCACAATCGCTTTCACTTCTCAGTGCTCTTGCTGCTTGGAAAAGCAGCACACAGCCGTTGCACGCCAGGGCAAAAACTGGGGCAGCGCCCGTCCTCACGCCTTCGCTGTGCTGTACTCCATGCAGCTAGAGCGAAGCGAGAAGGACGCGAGGAAGAAGAAGTCGTTCTTAAAGTAGCCCCCTGTCAGCAGCCCTGAAAGGGCGCATAACACACGGCGTCTCGCTGCCCTCCGTTCTACATACTCGCGGCTCCCTCTGCCGACTTGCAAAAGTTGCTACCAGAGCAGAGGGGGCCAGATTGAAGAGGCAGTGCCTAGGTTCACCTTCTCCTTACTGCACGTAAGCCACGTGCAGCTCCTCGCTGCACTCTGGATTTCCCTTCTCCGCGGCACTTACCGTGGTGCTGTGTGTGTGCAAGTCTCCGTCTAGAAGTGACGGCCAATGCTTTCACAGCGGGCTGCAAGGGAACCAAGGAGCAGCACAAGCAGCAGTGCTTCAGCTTGCTCCTTCCGACTGCTAAGGGCACTTGGGAAGGCAAGCGAGAGTCAACCACCTTCCTCTCCTAGTAGCCTCTAACGTGGTGCACACAACCACGGCGCTTTTGCCGCTTCGTTCACCGCCCTCGCCCCCGCCTTGCTCCGCTTTCACTTGGCGGCGGCCAGAAGCCGCTGCAGGGGCGCCAAATACCCAGCAGTGTGCGGGCAGCCAAGAGCTCGAGAACGCTTCTTCTGCCCAAGCCAACCTAGGGCGTGCACCTTTGTTCTCAGAGCTCCGTGTAACAGTCTGCCTCTCTCGCAGTTCGAATGGAAAACGAAAGCTTTTCGCCTACGCCCTTCACAGAGATCCGTTGCCAGGACGAGAATGTCTTGTGGCCGGGGCTCGCCCCCGCCGCCAGGAAGCTGCTCTTAGCACCGCGTTGCAGGGACACGTCTCGCTTCTTGACTTCGTGCTTAGCGCTCTCCGAATTCGCTGCTAGCTCCGCGGTCCTTCTCAGCTGCAAGTAGCTGCGCTCGCAGTACATAGAGCTTCGCAAGGACCGAAGACCCGGAGGGACATATCGCACACGACAATGTGGCAGGGCAGAGACGTGTTCTACATTGTCCCTTCTCGTCATCCAGTTTGTGCCTCTGCTGCTTCAGCTGTTAGGAATCGCTCCTTGAAAGACGAGCGAGAGCGTCTTTCTGGGTGCATTACACTGAGTGAGTGCTCGCTAGGGACTTTGCACTCGAAGCCAAGGCAACAGGGCGTGCTTGTCCGCAGAACTGAGAGCGCGCTGTTGGGCAGAGCTGAAACTGACCGCTTCAGTTCAGCTCTCTCCGGACGGCAGACGCCGAAGAACGAAGCCGCTTGCGAGCGGCGCAGTGCAGCGAAGAGCACACGAGCAGCCAAAGAGCTCCTTCACAATCGCTTTCACTTCTCAGTGCTCTTGCTGCTTGGAAAAGCAGCACACAGCCGTTGCACGCCAGGGCAAAAGCTGGGGCAGTGCCCGTCTTCACTCCTTCGCTGTGCTGTACTCCAGGCAGCTAGAGCGAAGCGAGAAGGACGCGAGGACGAAGAAGGCGTTCTTAATGTAGCCTACTGGCAGAGGCCTGAAAGGGCGCATAACACACGGCGTCTCGCTGCCCTCCGTTCTACGTACTTGCGGCTCCCTTTGCCGACTTGCAAAAGTTGCTACCAGAGCAGAGGCGGCCAGATTGAAGAGGCTGTGCTTAGGTTCACCTTTTCCTTACTGCACGTAAGCCACGTGCAGCTCCTCGCTGCACTCTGGATTTCCCTTCTCCGCGGCACTTAGCGTGGTGCTGTGTGTGTGCAACTCGGCGCCTAGAAGTGACCGCCAATGCTTTCACAGCGGGCTGCAAGGGAACCAAGGAGCAGCACAAGCAGCAGTGCTTCAGCTTACTCCTTCCGACTGCTAAGGGCACTTGGGAAGGCAAGCGAGAGTCAACCACCTTCCTCTCCTAGTAGCCTCTAACGTGGTGCACACAAGCACGGCGCTTTTGCCGCTTCGTTCACCGCCCTCGCCCACGCCTTGCTCCGCTTTCACTTGCCGGCGGCCAGAAGCCGCTGCAGGGGCGCCAAATACCCAGCAGTGTGCCGGCAGCCAAGAGCTCGAGAACGCTTCTTCTGCCCAAGCCAGCCTAGGGCGTGCACCTATGTTCTCAGAGCTCCGTGTAACAGTCTGCCTCTCTCGCAGTTCGAATGGAAAACGAAAGCTTTTCGCCTACGCCCTTCACAGAGATCCGTTGCCAGGACGAGAATGTCTTGCTGCCGGAGGTCGCCCCCGCCGCCAGGAAGCTGCTCTTAGCACCGCGTTGCAGGGACACGTCTCGCTTCTTGACTTCGTGCTTAGAGCTCTCCGAATTCGCTGCTAGCTCCGCGGTCCTTCTCAGCTGCAAGTAGCAGCGCTCGCAGTGCATAGAGCTTCGCAAGGACCGAAGACCCGCAGGGACATATCGCACACGACTACGTGCCAGGAAAGAGACGTGTTTTACATTGTCCCTTCTCGTCATCCAGTTTGTGCCTCTGCTGCTTCTGCTGTTAGGAATCGCTCCTTGAAAGACGAGCGAGAGCGTCTTTCTGGGTGCATTCCACTGAGTGAGTGCTCGCTAGGGACTTTGCACTCGGAGCCAAGGCAAATAGGCGTGCTTGCCCGCAGAACTGAGAACACGCTGTTGGGCAGAGCTGAAACTGTCCGCTGGAGTTCAGCTCTGTCCGACTGTTAAGGGCACTTGCCAAGGCAAGCCAGAGTCAAGAACCTTCCTCTCCTAGTAGCCTCTAAAGTGGCTCCTTCACAATCGCTTTCACTTCTCAGTGCTCCTGCTGCTTGGAAAAGCAGCACACAGCCGTTCCACGCCAGGGCAAAAGCTGGTGCAGCGCCCGTCCTCACTCCTTCGCTGTGCTGTACTCCATGCAGCTAGAGCGAAGCGAGAGAACTCGAGAAGAAGAAAGCGTTCTTAAAGTAGCCCCCTGTCAGCAGCCCTGAAAGGGCGAATAACACTCGGCGTCTCGCTGCCCTCCGTTCTACATACTCGCGGCTCCCTCTGTCGACTTGCAAAAGTTGCTACGAGAGCAGAGGGGGCCAGATTGAAGAGGCAGTGCCTAGGTTCACCTTCTCCTTACTGCACGTAAGCCACGTGCAGCTCCTCGCTGCACTCTGGATTTCCCTTCTCCGCGGCACTTAGCGTGGTGCTGTGTGTGTGCAACTCGGCGCCTAGAAGTGACCGCCAATGCTTTCCAGCAGGCTGCAAGGGAGCCAAGGAGCAGCACCAGCAGCAGGGCTTCAGCTTGCTCCTTCCGACTGCTAAGGGCACTTGGAAAGGAAAGCGCGTGTCAACCACCTTCCTGTCCACGTAGCCTGTAACGTGGTGCACACAAGCGTGGGACTTGTCCCGCTTCGTTCACCGCCCACGCCCTCGCCAACGCCGGCCTCCGCTTTCACTAGCCGGCGGCCAGAAGCCGCTGCAGGGGCGCCAAATACCCAGCAGTGTGCCGGCAGCCAAGAGCTCGAGAACGCTTCTTCTGCCCAAGCCCGCCTAGGGCGTGCACCTTTGTTCTCAGAGCTCCGTGCAACAGTCTGCCTCTCTCGCAGTTCGAATGGAAAACGAAAGCTTTTCGCCTACGCCCTTCGCAGAGATCAAGGACGAGAATGTCTTTTGGTCAAACCTCGCCCTCGCCGCGAGGAAGCTGCTCTTAGCACCGCGTTGCAGGGACACGTCTCGCTTCTTGATTTCGTGCTTAGCGCTCTCCGAATTCGCTGCTAGCTCCACGGTCCTTCTCAGCTGCAAGTTGCTGCGCTCGCAGTACATAGACTTCGCAAGGACCGAAGACCCGGAGGGACATATCGCACACGACAATGTGCCAGGACAGAGACGTGTTCTACATTGTCCCTTCTCGTCATCCACTTTGTGCCTCTGCTGCTTCAGCTGTTAGGAATCGCTCCTTGAAAGACGAGCGAGAGCGTCTTTCTGGGTGCATTGCACTGAGTGAGTGCTCGCCAGGGACTTTGCACTCGGAGCCAAGGCAAGAGGGCGTGCTTTCCCGCAGAACTGTGAACACGCTGTTGGGCAGAGCTGAAACTGTCCGCTGGAGTTCAGCTCCTTCCGACTGCTAAGGGCACTTGTGAAGGCAAGCGAGTGTCAACCACCTTCCTCTCCTAGTAGACTGTAAAGTGGCTCCTTCACAATCGCTTTCACTTCTCAGTGCTCTTGCTGCTTGGAAAAGCAGCACACAGCCGTTGCACGCCAGGGCAAAAGCTGGGGCAGTGCCCGTCTTCACTCCTTCGCTGTGCTGTACTCCAGGCAGCTAGAGCGAAGCGAGAAGGACGCGAGGAAGTAGAAGGCGTTCTTAAAGTAGCCTACTGGCAGAGGCCTGAAAGGGCGCATAACACACGGCGTCTCGCTGCCCTCCGTTCTACGTACTTGCGGCTCCCTTTGCCGACTTGCAAAAGTTGCTACCAGAGCAGAGGCGGCCAGATTGAAGAGGCAGTGCTTAGGTTCACCTTCTCCTTACTGCACGTAAGCCACGTCAAGCTCCTCGCTGCACTCTGGATTTCCCTTCTCCGCGGCACTTAGCGTGGTGCTGTGTGTGTGCAACTCGGCGCCTAGAAGTGACCGCCAATGCTTTCACAGCGGGCTGCAAGGGAACCAAGGAGCAGCACAAGCAGCAGTGCTTCAGCTTGCTCCTTCCGACTGCTAAGGGCACTTGGGAAGGCAAGCGAGAGTCAACCACCTTCCTCTCCTAGTAGCCTCTAACGTGGTGCACACAAGCACGGCGCTTTTGCCGCTTCGTTCACCGCCCTCGCCCCCGCCTTGCTCCGCTTTCACTTGCCGGCGGCCAGAAGCCGCTGCAGGGGCGCCAAATACCCAGCAGTGTGCCGGCAGCCAAGAGCTCGAGAACGCTGCTTCTGCCCAAGCCAGCCTAGGGCGTGCACCTTTGTTCTCAGAGCTCCGTGTAACAGTCTGCCTCTCTCGCAGTTCGAATGGAAAACGAAAGCTTTTCGCCTACGCCCTTCACAGAGATCCGTTGCCAGGACGAGAATGTCTTGTGGCCGGGGCTCGCCCCCGCCGCCAGGAAGCTGCTCTTAGCACCGCGTTGCAGGGACACGTCTCGCTTCTTGACTTCGTGCTTAGCGCTCTCCGAATTCGCTGCTAGCTCCGCGGTCCTTCTCAGCTGCAAGTAGCTGCGCTCGCAGTACATAGAGCTTCGCAAGGACCGAAGACCCGGAGGGACATATCGCACACGACAATGTGGCAGGGCAGAGACGTGTTCTACATTGTCCCTTCTCGTCATCCAGTTTGTGCCTCTGCTGCTTCAGCTGTTAGGAATCGCTCCTTGAAAGACGAGCGAGAGCGTCTTTCTGGGTGCATTACACTGAGTGAGTGCTCGCTAGGGACTTTGCACTCGAAGCCAAGGCAACAGGGCGTGCTTGTCCGCAGAACTGAGAGCGCGCTGTTGGGCAGAGCTGAAACTGACCGCTTCAGTTCAGCTCTCTCCGGACGGCAGACGCCGAAGAACGAAGCCGCTTGCGAGCGGCGCAGTGCAGCGAAGAGCACACGAGCAGCCAAAGAGCTCCTTCACAATCGCTTTCACTTCTCAGTGCTCTTGCTGCTTGGAAAAGCAGCACACAGCCGTTGCACGCCAGGGCAAAAGCTGGGGCAGTGCCCGTCTTCACTCCTTCGCTGTGCTGTACTCCAGGCAGCTAGAGCGAAGCGAGAAGGACGCGAGGACGAAGAAGGCGTTCTTAATGTAGCCTACTGGCAGAGGCCTGAAAGGGCGCATAACACACGGCGTCTCGCTGCCCTCCGTTCTACGTACTTGCGGCTCCCTTTGCCGACTTGCAAAAGTTGCTACCAGAGCAGAGGCGGCCAGATTGAAGAGGCTGTGCTTAGGTTCACCTTTTCCTTACTGCACGTAAGCCACGTGCAGCTCCTCGCTGCACTCTGGATTTCCCTTCTCCGCGGCACTTAGCGTGGTGCTGTGTGTGTGCAACTCGGCGCCTAGAAGTGACCGCCAATGCTTTCACAGCGGGCTGCAAGGGAACCAAGGAGCAGCACAAGCAGCAGTGCTTCAGCTTACTCCTTCCGACTGCTAAGGGCACTTGGGAAGGCAAGCGAGAGTCAACCACCTTCCTCTCCTAGTAGCCTCTAACGTGGTGCACACAAGCACGGCGCTTTTGCCGCTTCGTTCACCGCCCTCGCCCACGCCTTGCTCCGCTTTCACTTGCCGGCGGCCAGAAGCCGCTGCAGGGGCGCCAAATACCCAGCAGTGTGCCGGCAGCCAAGAGCTCGAGAACGCTTCTTCTGCCCAAGCCAGCCTAGGGCGTGCACCTATGTTCTCAGAGCTCCGTGTAACAGTCTGCCTCTCTCGCAGTTCGAATGGAAAACGAAAGCTTTTCGCCTACGCCCTTCACAGAGATCCGTTGCCAGGACGAGAATGTCTTGCTGCCGGAGGTCGCCCCCGCCGCCAGGAAGCTGCTCTTAGCACCGCGTTGCAGGGACACGTCTCGCTTCTTGACTTCGTGCTTAGAGCTCTCCGAATTCGCTGCTAGCTCCGCGGTCCTTCTCAGCTGCAAGTAGCAGCGCTCGCAGTGCATAGAGCTTCGCAAGGACCGAAGACCCGCAGGGACATATCGCACACGACTACGTGCCAGGAAAGAGACGTGTTTTACATTGTCCCTTCTCGTCATCCAGTTTGTGCCTCTGCTGCTTCTGCTGTTAGGAATCGCTCCTTGAAAGACGAGCGAGAGCGTCTTTCTGGGTGCATTCCACTGAGTGAGTGCTCGCTAGGGACTTTGCACTCGGAGCCAAGGCAAATAGGCGTGCTTGCCCGCAGAACTGAGAACACGCTGTTGGGCAGAGCTGAAACTGTCCGCTGGAGTTCAGCTCTGTCCGACTGTTAAGGGCACTTGCCAAGGCAAGCCAGAGTCAAGAACCTTCCTCTCCTAGTAGCCTCTAAAGTGGCTCCTTCACAATCGCTTTCACTTCTCAGTGCTCCTGCTGCTTGGAAAAGCAGCACACAGCCGTTCCACGCCAGGGCAAAAGCTGGTGCAGCGCCCGTCCTCACTCCTTCGCTGTGCTGTACTCCATGCAGCTAGAGCGAAGCGAGAGAACTCGAGAAGAAGAAAGCGTTCTTAAAGTAGCCCCCTGTCAGCAGCCCTGAAAGGGCGAATAACACTCGGCGTCTCGCTGCCCTCCGTTCTACATACTCGCGGCTCCCTCTGTCGACTTGCAAAAGTTGCTACGAGAGCAGAGGGGGCCAGATTGAAGAGGCAGTGCCTAGGTTCACCTTCTCCTTACTGCACGTAAGCCACGTGCAGCTCCTCGCTGCACTCTGGATTTCCCTTCTCCGCGGCACTTAGCGTGGTGCTGTGTGTGTGCAACTCGGCGCCTAGAAGTGACCGCCAATGCTTTCCAGCAGGCTGCAAGGGAGCCAAGGAGCAGCACCAGCAGCAGGGCTTCAGCTTGCTCCTTCCGACTGCTAAGGGCACTTGGAAAGGAAAGCGCGTGTCAACCACCTTCCTGTCCACGTAGCCTGTAACGTGGTGCACACAAGCGTGGGACTTGTCCCGCTTCGTTCACCGCCCACGCCCTCGCCAACGCCGGCCTCCGCTTTCACTAGCCGGCGGCCAGAAGCCGCTGCAGGGGCGCCAAATACCCAGCAGTGTGCCGGCAGCCAAGAGCTCGAGAACGCTTCTTCTGCCCAAGCCCGCCTAGGGCGTGCACCTTTGTTCTCAGAGCTCCGTGCAACAGTCTGCCTCTCTCGCAGTTCGAATGGAAAACGAAAGCTTTTCGCCTACGCCCTTCGCAGAGATCAAGGACGAGAATGTCTTTTGGTCAAACCTCGCCCTCGCCGCGAGGAAGCTGCTCTTAGCACCGCGTTGCAGGGACACGTCTCGCTTCTTGATTTCGTGCTTAGCGCTCTCCGAATTCGCTGCTAGCTCCACGGTCCTTCTCAGCTGCAAGTTGCTGCGCTCGCAGTACATAGACTTCGCAAGGACCGAAGACCCGGAGGGACATATCGCACACGACAATGTGCCAGGACAGAGACGTGTTCTACATTGTCCCTTCTCGTCATCCACTTTGTGCCTCTGCTGCTTCAGCTGTTAGGAATCGCTCCTTGAAAGACGAGCGAGAGCGTCTTTCTGGGTGCATTGCACTGAGTGAGTGCTCGCCAGGGACTTTGCACTCGGAGCCAAGGCAAGAGGGCGTGCTTTCCCGCAGAACTGTGAACACGCTGTTGGGCAGAGCTGAAACTGTCCGCTGGAGTTCAGCTCCTTCCGACTGCTAAGGGCACTTGTGAAGGCAAGCGAGTGTCAACCACCTTCCTCTCCTAGTAGACTGTAAAGTGGCTCCTTCACAATCGCTTTCACTTCTCAGTGCTCTTGCTGCTTGGAAAAGCAGCACACAGCCGTTGCACGCCAGGGCAAAAGCTGGGGCAGTGCCCGTCTTCACTCCTTCGCTGTGCTGTACTCCAGGCAGCTAGAGCGAAGCGAGAAGGACGCGAGGAAGTAGAAGGCGTTCTTAAAGTAGCCTACTGGCAGAGGCCTGAAAGGGCGCATAACACACGGCGTCTCGCTGCCCTCCGTTCTACGTACTTGCGGCTCCCTTTGCCGACTTGCAAAAGTTGCTACCAGAGCAGAGGCGGCCAGATTGAAGAGGCAGTGCTTAGGTTCACCTTCTCCTTACTGCACGTAAGCCACGTCAAGCTCCTCGCTGCACTCTGGATTTCCCTTCTCCGCGGCACTTAGCGTGGTGCTGTGTGTGTGCAACTCGGCGCCTAGAAGTGACCGCCAATGCTTTCACAGCGGGCTGCAAGGGAACCAAGGAGCAGCACAAGCAGCAGTGCTTCAGCTTGCTCCTTCCGACTGCTAAGGGCACTTGGGAAGGCAAGCGAGAGTCAACCACCTTCCTCTCCTAGTAGCCTCTAACGTGGTGCACACAACCACGGCGCTTTTGCCGCTTCGTTCACCGCCCTCGCCCCCGCCTTGCTCCGCTTTCACTTGCCGGCGGCCAGAAGCCGCTGCAGGGGCGCCAAATACCCAGCAGTGTGCCGGCAGCCAAGAGCTCGAGAACGCTTCTTCTGCCCAAGCCAACCTAGGGCGTGCACCTTTGTTCTCAGAGCTCCGTGTAACAGTCTGCCTCTCTCGCAGTTCGAATGGAAAACGAAAGCTTTTCGCCTACGCCCTTCACAGAGATCCGTTGCCAGGACGAGAATGTCTTGTGGCCGGGGCTCGCCCCCGCCGCCAGGAAGCTGCTCTTAGCACCGCGTTGCAGGGACACGTCTCGCTTCTTGACTTCGTGCTTAGCGCTCTCCGAATTCGCTGCTAGCTCCGCGGTCCTTCTCAGCTGCAAGTAGCTGCGCTCGCAGTACATAGAGCTTCGCAAGGACCGAAGACCCGGAGGGACATATCGCACACGACAATGTGGCAGGGCAGAGACGTGTTCTACATTGTCCCTTCTCGTCATCCAGTTTGTGCCTCTGCTGCTTCAGCTGTTAGGAATCGCTCCTTGAAAGACGAGCGAGAGCGTCTTTCTGGGTGCATTACACTGAGTGAGTGCTCGCTAGGGACTTTGCACTCGGAGCCAAGGCAACAGGGCGTGCTTGTCCGCAGAACTGAGAGCGCGCTGTTGGGCAGAGCTGAAACTGACCGCTTCAGTTCAGCTCTCTCCGGACGGCAGACGCCGAAGAACGAAGCCGCTTGCGAGCGGCGCAGTGCAGCGAAGAGCACACGAGCAGCCAAAGAGCTCCTTCACAATCGCTTTCACTTCTCAGTGCTCTTGCTGCTTGGAAAAGCAGCACACAGCCGTTGCACGCCAGGGCAAAAGCTGGGGCAGTGCCCGTCTTCACTCCTTCGCTGTGCTGTACTCCAGGCAGCTAGAGCGAAGCGAGAAGGACGCGAGGACGAAGAAGGCGTTCTTAATGTAGCCTACTGGCAGAGGCCTGAAAGGGCGCATAACACACGGCGTCTCGCTGCCCTCCGTTCTACGTACTTGCGGCTCCCTTTGCCGACTTGCAAAAGTTGCTACCAGAGCAGAGGCGGCCAGATTGAAGAGGCTGTGCTTAGGTTCACCTTTTCCTTACTGCACGTAAGCCACGTGCAGCTCCTCGCTGCACTCTGGATTTCCCTTCTCCGCGGCACTTAGCGTGGTGCTGTGTGTGTGCAACTCGGCGCCTAGAAGTGACCGCCAATGCTTTCACAGCGGGCTGCAAGGGAACCAAGGAGCAGCACAAGCAGCAGTGCTTCAGCTTACTCCTTCCGACTGCTAAGGGCACTTGGGAAGGCAAGCGAGAGTCAACCACCTTCCTCTCCTAGTAGCCTCTAACGTGGTGCACACAAGCACGGCGCTTTTGCCGCTTCGTTCACCGCCCTCGCCCACGCCTTGCTCCGCTTTCACTTGCCGGCGGCCAGAAGCCGCTGCAGGGGCGCCAAATACCCAGCAGTGTGCCGGCAGCCAAGAGCTCGAGAACGCTTCTTCTGCCCAAGCCAGCCTAGGGCGTGCACCTATGTTCTCAGAGCTCCGTGTAACAGTCTGCCTCTCTCGCAGTTCGAATGGAAAACGAAAGCTTTTCGCCTACGCCCTTCACAGAGATCCGTTGCCAGGACGAGAATGTCTTGCTGCCGGAGGTCGCCCCCGCCGCCAGGAAGCTGCTCTTAGCACCGCGTTGCAGGGACACGTCTCGCTTCTTGACTTCGTGCTTAGAGCTCTCCGAATTCGCTGCTAGCTCCGCGGTCCTTCTCAGCTGCAAGTAGCAGCGCTCGCAGTGCATAGAGCTTCGCAAGGACCGAAGACCCGCAGGGACATATCGCACACGACTACGTGCCAGGAAAGAGACGTGTTTTACATTGTCCCTTCTCGTCATCCAGTTTGTGCCTCTGCTGCTTCTGCTGTTAGGAATCGCTCCTTGAAAGACGAGCGAGAGCGTCTTTCTGGGTGCATTCCACTGAGTGAGTGCTCGCTAGGGACTTTGCACTCGGAGCCAAGGCAAATAGGCGTGCTTGCCCGCAGAACTGAGAACACGCTGTTGGGCAGAGCTGAAACTGTCCGCTGGAGTTCAGCTCTGTCCGACTGTTAAGGGCACTTGCCAAGGCAAGCCAGAGTCAAGAACCTTCCTCTCCTAGTAGCCTCTAAAGTGGCTCCTTCACAATCGCTTTCACTTCTCAGTGCTCCTGCTGCTTGGAAAAGCAGCACACAGCCGTTGCACGCCAGGGCAAAAGCTGGTGCAGCGCCCGTCCTCACTCCTTCGCTGTGCTGTACTCCATGCAGCTAGAGCGAAGCGAGAGAACGCGAGAAGAAGAAAGCGTTCTTAAAGTAGCCCCCTGTCAGCAGCCCTGAAAGGGCGAATAACACTCGGCGTCTCGCTGCCCTCCGTTCTACATACTCGCGGCTCCCTCTGTCGACTTGCAAAAGTTGCTACGAGAGCAGAGGGGGCCAGATTGAAGAGGCAGTGCCTAGGTTCACCTTCTCCTTACTGCACGTAAGCCACGTGCAGCTCCTCGCTGCACTCTGGATTTCCCTTCTCCGCGGCACTTAGCGTGGTGCTGTGTGTGTGCAACTCGGCGCCTAGAAGTGACCGCCAATGCTTTCCAGCAGGCTGCAAGGGAGCCAAGGAGCAGCACCAGCAGCAGGGCTTCAGCTTGCTCCTTCCGACTGCTAAGGGCACTTGGAAAGGAAAGCGCGTGTCAACCACCTTCCTGTCCACGTAGCCTGTAACGTGGTGCACACAAGCGTGGGACTTGTCCCGCTTCGTTCACCGCCCACGCCCTCGCCAACGCCGGCCTCCGCTTTCACTAGCCGGCGGCCAGAAGCCGCTGCAGGGGCGCCAAATACCCAGCAGTGTGCCGGCAGCCAAGAGCTCGAGAACGCTTCTTCTGCCCAAGCCCGCCTAGGGCGTGCACCTTTGTTCTCAGAGCTCCGTGCAACAGTCTGCCTCTCTCGCAGTTCGAATGGAAAACGAAAGCTTTTCGCCTACGCCCTTCGCAGAGATCAAGGACGAGAATGTCTTTTGGTCAAACCTCGCCCTCGCCGCGAGGAAGCTGCTCTTAGCACCGCGTTGCAGGGACACGTCTCGCTTCTTGATTTCGTGCTTAGCGCTCTCCGAATTCGCTGCTAGCTCCACGGTCCTTCTCAGCTGCAAGTTGCTGCGCTCGCAGTACATAGACTTCGCAAGGACCGAAGACCCGGAGGGACATATCGCACACGACAATGTGCCAGGACAGAGACGTGTTCTACATTGTCCCTTCTCGTCATCCACTTTGTGCCTCTGCTGCTTCAGCTGTTAGGAATCGCTCCTTGAAAGACGAGCGAGAGCGTCTTTCTGGGTGCATTGCACTGAGTGAGTGCTCGCCAGGGACTTTGCACTCGGAGCCAAGGCAAGAGGGCGTGCTTTCCCGCAGAACTATGAACACGCTGTTGGGCAGAGCTGAAACTGACCGCTGGAGTTCAGCTCCTTCCGACTGCTAAGGGCACTTGTGAAGGCAAGCGAGTGTCAACCACCTTCCTCTCCTAGTAGACTGTAAAGTGGCTCCTTCACAATCGCTTTCACTTCTCAGTGCTCTTGCTGCTTGGAAAAGCAGCACACAGCCGTTGCACGCCAGGGCAAAAGCTGGGGCAGTGCCCGTCTTCACTCCTTCGCTGTGCTGTACTCCAGGCAGCTAGAGCGAAGCGAGAAGGACGCGAGGAAGTAGAAGGCGTTCTTAAAGTAGCCTACTGGCAGAGGCCTGAAAGGGCGCATAACACACGGCGTCTCGCTGCCCTCCGTTCTACGTACTTGCGGCTCCCTTTGCCGACTTGCAAAAGTTGCTACCAGAGCAGAGGCGGCCAGATTGAAGAGGCAGTGCTTAGGTTCACCTTCTCCTTACTGCACGTAAGCCACGTCAAGCTCCTCGCTGCACTCTGGATTTCCCTTCTCCGCGGCACTTAGCGTGGTGCTGTGTGTGTGCAACTCGGCGCCTAGAAGTGACCGCCAATGCTTTCACAGCGGGCTGCAAGGGAACCAAGGAGCAGCACAAGCAGCAGTGCTTCAGCTTGCTCCTTCCGACTGCTAAGGGCACTTGGGAAGGCAAGCGAGAGTCAACCACCTTCCTCTCCTAGTAGCCTGTACCGTGGTGCACACAAGCACGGGACTAGTGCTGCTTCGTTCACCGCCCTCGCCCAAGCCTGGGGCCGCTTTCACTTGCCGGCGGCCAGAAGCCGCTGCAGGGGCGCCACACAGCCAGCAGTGTGCCGGCAGCCAAGAGCTCGAGAACGCTGCTTCTGCCCAAGCCAACCTAGGGCGTGCACCTTTGTTCTCAGAGCTCCGTGTAACAGTCTGCCTCTCTCGCAGTTCGAATGGAAAACGAAAGCTTTTCGCCTACGCCCTTCACAGAGATCCGTTGCCAGGACGAGAATGTCTTGTGGCCGGGGCTCGCCCCTGCCGCCAGGAAGCTGCTCTTAGCACCGCGTTGCAGGGACACGTCTCGCTTCTTGACTTCGTGCTTAGCGCTCTCCGAATTCGCTGCTAGCTCCGCGGTCCTTCTCAGCTGCAAGTAGCTGCGCTCGCAGTACATAGAGCTTCGCAAGGACCGAAGACCCGGAGGGACATATCGCACACGACAATGTGGCAGGGCAGAGACGTGTTCTACATTGTCCCTTCTCGTCATCCAGTTTGTGCCTCTGCTGCTTCTGCTGTTAGGAATCGCTCCTTGAAAGACGAGCGAGAGCGTCTTTCTGGGTGCATTGCACTGAGTGAGTGCTCGCTAGGGACTTTGCACTCGGAGCCAAGGCAACAGGGCGTGCTTGTCCGCAGAACTGAGAGCGCGCTGTTGGGCAGAGCTGAAACTGACCGCTGCAGTTCAGCTCTCTCCGGACGGCAGACGCCGAAGAACGAAGCCGCTTGCGAGCGGCGCAGTGCAGCGAAGAGCACACGAGCAGCCAAAGAGCTCCTTCACAATCGCTTTCACTTCTCAGTGCTCTTGCTGCTTGGAAAAGCAGCACACAGCCGTTGCACGCCAGGGCAAAAGCTGGGGCAGTGCCCGTCTTCACTCCTTCGCTGTGCTGTACTCCAGGCAGCTAGAGCGAAGCGAGAAGGACGCGAGGACGAAGAAGACGTTCTTAAAGTAGCCTACTGGCAGAGGCCTGAAAGGGCGCATAACACACGGCGTCTCGCTGCCCTCCGTTCTACGTACTTGCGGCTCCCTTTGCCGACTTGCAAAAGTTGCTACCAGAGCAGAGGCGGCCAGATTGAAGAGGCAGTGCTTAGGTTCACCTTTTCCTTACTGCACGTAAGCCACGTCCAGCTCCTCGCTGCACTCTGGATTTCCCTTCTCCGCGGCACTTAGCGTGGTGCTGTGTGTGTGCAACTCGGCGCCTAGAAGTGACCGCCAATGCTTTCACAGCGGGCTGCAAGGGAACCAAGGAGCAGCACAAGCAGCAGTGCTTCAGCTTACTCCTTCCGACTGCTAAGGGCACTTGGGAAGGCAAGCGAGAGTCAACCACCTTCCTCTCCTAGTAGCCTCTAACGTGGTGCACACAAGCACGGCGCTTTTGCCGCTTCGTTCACCGCCCTCGCCCACGCCTTGCTCCGCTTTCACTTGCCGGCGGCCAGAAGCCGCTGCAGGGGCGCCACATAGCCCGCAGTGTGCCGGCAGCCAAGAGCTCGAGAACGCTTCTTCTGCCTAAGCCAGCCTAGGGCGTGCACCTATGTTCTCAGAGCTCCGTGTAACAGTCTGCCTCTCTCGCAGTTCGAATGGAAAACGAAAGCTTTTCGCCTACGCCCTTCACAGAGATCCGTTGCCAGGACGAGAATGTCTTGCGGCCGGAGTTCGCCCCCGCCGCCAGGAAGCTGCTCTTAGCACCGCGTTGCAGGGACACGTCTCGCTTCTTGACTTCGTGCTTAGCGCTCTCCGAATTCGCTGCTAGCTCCGCGGTCCTTCTCAGCTGCAAGTAGCAGCGCTCGCAGTACATAGAGCTTCGCAAGGACCGAAGACCCGGAGGGACATATCGCACACGACTACGTGCCAGGACAGAGACGTGTTTTACATTGTCCCTTCTCGTCATCCAGTTTGTGCCTCTGCTGCTTCTGCTGTTAGGAATCGCTCCTTGAAAGACGAGCGAGAGCGTCTTTCTGGGTGCATTGCACTGAGTGAGTGCTCGCTAGGGACTTTGCACTCGGAGCCAAGGCAACAGGGCGTGCTTGTCCGCAGAACTGAGAGCACGCTGTTGGGCAGAGCTGAAACTGACCGCTGCAGTTCAGCTCTCTCCGGACGGCAGACGCCGAAGAACGCAGCCGCTTGCGAGCGGCGCAGTGCAGCGAAGAGCACACGAGCAGCCAAAGAGCTCCTTCACAATCGCTTTCACTTCTCAGTGGTCTTGCTGCTTGGAAAAGCAGCACACAGCCGTTGCACGCCAGGGCAATAGCTGGGGCAGCGCCCGTCGTCACTCCTTCGCTGTGCTGTACTCCAGGCAGCTAGAGCGAAACGACAAGGACGCGAGGAAGAAGAAGGCCATCTTAAAGTAGCTCCGTTTCAGCAGCCCTGAAAGGGCGCATAACACACGGCGTCTCGCTGCCCTCCGTTCTACGTACTCGCGAATCACTCTGCCGACTTGCAAAAGTTGCTACCAGAGCAGAGGCGGCCAGATTGAAGAGGCAGTGCCTAGGTTCACCTTCTCCTTACTGCACGTAAGCCACGTGCAGCTCCTCGCTGCACTCTGGATTTCCCTTCTCCGCGGCACTCACCGTGGTGCTGTGTGTGTGCAACTCGGCGCCTAGAAGTGACCGCCAATGCTTTCCAGCAGGCTGCAAGGGAGCCAAGGAGCAGCACCAGCAGCAGGGCTTCAGCTTGCTCCTTCCGACTGCTAAGGGCACTTGGAAAGGAAAGCTCGTGTCAACCACCTTCCTCTCCTAGTAGCCTCTAACGTGGTGCACACAAGCACGGCGCTTTTGCCGCTTCGTTCACCGCCCTCGCCCACGCCTTGCTCCGCTTTCACTTGCCGGCGGCCAGAAGCCGCTGCAGGAGCGCCAAATATCCAGCAGTGTGTCGGCAGCCAAGAGCTAGAGAACGCTGCTTCTGCCCAAGCCAGCCTAGGGCGTGCACCTTTGTTCTCAGAGCTCCGTGTAACAGTCTGCCTCTCTCGCAGTTCGAATGGAAAACGAAAGCTTTTCGCCTACGCCCTTCACAGAGATCCGTTGCCAGGACGAGAATGTCTTGCGGCCGGAGGTCGTCCCCGCCGCCAGGAAGCTGCTCTTAGCACCGCGTTGCAGGGACACGTCTCGCTTCTTGACTTCGTGCTTAGCGCTCTCCGAATTCGCTGCTAGCTCCGCGGTCCTTCTCAGCTGCAAGTAGCAGCGCTCGCAGTACATAGAGCTTCGCAAGGACCGAAGACCCGGAGGGACATATCGCACACGACAATGTGCCAGGACAGAGACGTGTTCTACATTGTCCCTTCTCGTCATCCAGTTTGTGCCTCTGCTGCTTCTGCTGTTAGGAATCGCTCCTTGAAAGACGAGCGAGAGCGTCTTTCTGGGTGCATTGCACTGAGTGAGTGCTCGCTAGGGACATTGCACTCGGAGCCAAGGCAACAGGGCGTGCTTGCCCGCAGAACTGAGAGCACGCTGTTGGGCAGAGCTGAAACTGACCGCTGCAGTTCAGCTCTCTCCGGACGGCAGACGCCGAAGAACGAAGCCGCTTGCGAGCGGCGCAGTGCAGCGAAGAGCACACGAGCAGCCAAAGAGCTCCTTCACAATCGCTTTCACTTCTCAGTGCTCTTGCTGCTTGGAAAAGCAGCACACAGCCGTTGCACGCCAGGGCAAAAGCTGGGGCAGTGCCCGTCTTCACTCCTTCGCTGTGCTGTACTCCAGGCAGCTAGAACGAAGCGAGAAGGACGCGAGGAAGTAGAAGGCGT
The DNA here is from genome assembly GCF_052056855.1 of Sturnus vulgaris. Classification (NCBI taxonomy): domain Eukaryota; kingdom Metazoa; phylum Chordata; class Aves; order Passeriformes; family Sturnidae; genus Sturnus; species Sturnus vulgaris. The sequence goes on along the minus strand of NW_028276429.1, from coordinate 19,609 downwards.
TCTTAAAGTAGCCTACTGGCAGAGGCCTGAAAGGGCGCATAACACACGGCGTCTCGCTGCCCTCCGTTCTACGTACTCGTGGCTCCCTTTGCCGACTTGCAAAGGTTGCTACCAGAGCAGAGGCGGCCAGATTGAAGAGGCAGTGCCTAGGTTCACCTTCTCCTTACTGCACGTAAGCCACGTCCAGCTCCTCGCTGCACTCTGGATTTCCCTTCTCCGCGGCACTCACCGCGGTGCTGTGTGTGTGCAACTCGGCGCCTAGAAGTGACCGCCAATGTTTTCAGAGCGGGCTGCAAGGGAACCAAAGAGCACTACAAGCAGCAGTGCTTCAGCTTGCTCCTTCCGACTGCTAAGGGCACTTGGGAAGGCAAGCGAGAGTCAACCACCTTCCTCTCCTAGTAGCCTGTAACGTGGTGCACACAAGCATGGCACTTGTGCCGCTTCGTTCACCGCCCTCGCCTCCGCCTACGCCTGGCGCCGTTTTCACTTGCCGGCGGCCAGATGCCGCTGCAGGGGCGCCACATAGCCCGCAGTGTGCCGGCAGCCAAGAGCTAGAGAACGCTGCTTCTGCCCAAGCCAGCCTAGGGCGTGCACCTTTGTTCTCAGAGCTCCGTGTAACAGTCTGCCTCTTTCGCAGTTCGAATGGAAAACGAAAGCTTTTCGCCGACGCCCTTCACAGAGATCCGTTGCCAGGACGAGAATGTCTTGTGGCCGGGGCTCGCCCCCGCCGCCAGGAAGCTGCTCTTAGCACCGCGTTGCAGGGACACGTCTCGCTTCTTGACTTCGTGCTTAGCGCTCTCCGAATTCGCTGCTAGCTCCGCGGTCCTTCTCAGCTGCAAGTAGCTGCGCTCGCAGTACATAGAGCTTCGCAAGGACCGAAGACCCGGAGGGACATATCGCACACGACTACGTGCCAGGACAGAGACGTGTTCTACATTGTCCCTTCTCGTCATCCAGTTTGTGCCTCTGCTGCTTCTGCTGTTAGGAATCGCTCCTTGAAAGACGAGCGAGAGCGTCTTTCTGGGTGCATTGCACTGAGTGAGTGCTCGCTAGGGACTTTGCACTCGGAGCCAAGGCAACAGGGCGTGCTTGTCCGCAGAACTGAGAGCACGCTGTTGGGCAGAGCTGAAACTGACCGCTGCAGTTCAGCTCTCTCCGGACGGCAGACGCCGAAGAACGCAGCCTCTTGCGAGCGGCGCAGTGCAGCGAAGAGCACACGAGCAGCCAAAGAGCTCCTTCACAATCGCTTTCACTTCTCAGTGCTCTTGCTGCTTGGAAAAGCAGCACACAGCCATTGCACGCCAGGGCAAAAGCTGGGGCAGCGCCCGTCTTCACTCCTTCGCTGTGCTGTACTCCATGCAGCTAGAGCGAAACGACAAGGACGCGAGGAAGAAGAAGGCCATCTTAAAGTAGCTCCGTGTCAGCAGCCCTGAAAGGGCGCATAACACACGGCGTCTCGCTGCCCTCCGTTCTACGTACTCGCGAATCACTCTGCCGACTTGCAAAAGTTGCTACCAGAGCAGAGGCGGCCAGATTGAAGAGGCAGTGCCTAGGTTCACCTTCTCCTTACTGCACGTAAGCCACGTGCAGCTCCTCGCTGCACTCTGGATTTCCCTTCTCCGCGGCACTCACCGTGGTGCTGTGTGTGTGCAACTCGGCGCCTAGAAGTGACCGCCAATGCTTTCCAGCAGGCTGCAAGGGAGCCAAGGAGCAGCACCAGCAGCAGGGCTTCAGCTTGCTCCTTCCGACTGCTAAGGGCACTTGGAAAGGAAAGCGCGTGTCAACCACCTTCCTGTCCACGTAGCCTGTAACGTGGTGCACACAAGCGTGGGACTTGTCCCGCTTCGTTCACCGCCCACGCCCTCGCCAACGCCGGCCTCCGCTTTCACTAGCCGGCGGCCAGAAGCCGCTGCAGGGGCGCCAAATACCCAGCAGTGTGCCGGCAGCCAAGAGCTCGAGAACGCTTCTTCTGCCCAAGCCCGCCTAGGGCGTGCACCTTTGTTCTCAGAGCTCCGTGCAACAGTCTGCCTCTCTCGCAGTTCGAATGGAAAACGAAAGCTTTTCACCTAAGCCCTTCACAGAGATGCGTTGCCAGGACGAGAATGTCTTTTGGTCGGAGCTCGCCACCGCCGCCAGGAAGCTGCTCTTAGTACCGCATTGCAGGGACACGTCTCGCTTCTTGACTTCGTGCTTAGCGCTCTCCGAATTCGCCGCTAGCTCCACGGTCCTTCTCAGCTGCAAGTTGCTGCGCTTGCAGTACATAGACCTTCGCAAGGACCGAGGACCCGGAGGGACATATCGCACACGACAATGTGCCACGACAGAGACGTGTTCTATATTGTCCCTTCTCGCCATCCACTTTGTGCTTCTGCTGCTTCTGCTGTTAGGAATCGCTCCTTGAAAGACGAGCGAGAGCGTCTTTCTGGGTGCATTGCACTGAGTGAGTTCTCGCTAAGGACTTTGCACTCGGAGCCAAGGCAACAGGGCGTGCTTGCCCGCAGAACTGAGAGCACGCTGTTGGGCAGAGCTGAAACTGTCCGCTGGAGTTCACCTCCTTCCGACTGCTAAGGGCACTTGTGAAGGCAAGCGAGTGTCAACCACCTTCCTCTCCTAGTAGACTGTAAAGTGGCTCCTTCACAATCGCTTTCACTTCTCAGTGCTCTTGCTGCTTGGAAAAGCAGCACACAGCCGTTGCACGCCTAGGCAACTGCTGGGGCAGTGCCCGTCGTCACGTCTTCCCTGTGCTGTACTCCATGCAGCTAGAGTGAAGCGAGAAGGACGCGAGGAAGAAGAAGAAGGCGTTCTTAAAGTAGCCCCCTGGAACAGCACTGAGAGGGCGCATAACACACGGTGTCTCGCTGCCCTCCGTTCTACATACTTGCCGCTCCATCTGCCGACTTGCAAAAGTTGCTACCAGAGCAGAGGCGACCAGATTGAAGAGGCAGTGCCTAGGTTCACCTTCTACTTACTGCACGTAAGCCACGTCCAGCTCTCCGCTGCACTCTGGATTTTTCTTCTCCGCGGCACTCGCCGTGAGTCTATGTGTGAGCAACTCGGTGCCTAGAAGCGACCGCCAATGCTTTCACAGCGGGCTGCAAGGGAACCAAGGAGCAGCACAAGCAGCAGTGCTTCAGCTTGCTCCTTCCGACTGCTAAGGGCACTTGGGAAGGCAAGCGAGAGTCAACCACCTTCCTCTCCTAGTAGCCTGTAACGTGGTGCACACAAGCGTGGGACTTGTCCCGCTTCTTTCTCCGCCCTCGCCTTGTGCCGCTTTCTCTTGCAGGCGGCCAGAAGTCGTTTAGGGGTGCCACCCAGCCGGCAGTATGCCGGCAGCCAAGAGCTCGAGAACGCTGCTTCTGCCCAAGCCCGCCTAGGGCGTGCACCTTTGTCCTCAGAGCTCCGTGCAACAGTCTGCCTCTCTCGCAGTTCGAATGGAAAATGAAAGCTTTTCTCCTACGCCCTTCACAGAGATCCGTTGCCAGGACGAGAATGTCTTGTGGCCGGAGCTCGCCCCCGCCGCGAGGAAGCTGCTCTTAGCACCGCGTTGCAGGGACACGTCTCGCTTCTTGACTTCGTGCTTAGCGCTCTCCGAATTCGCCGCTAGCTCCACGGTCCTTCTCAGCTGTAAGTTGCTGCGCTCGCAGTACATAGAGCTTCGCAAGGACCGAAGACCCGGAGAGACGTATCGCACAAGAAAATGTGCCAGGACAGGGACGTTCTACACTGAGTAGAGACACAGACAGACAGAGAGTTCTACGCTGCCCCTTCTCGTCAGCCATCTTGTGCTCTGCTGCCTGTGCTGTGACGAATCGTTCCTTGAAAGGTGAGCGAGAGCGCCTCTCCAGGCACTGAGTTATAGGTCCCTCGGGACTTTTGGATGTAAAACTTTTTCCACCTCCAGAAATACATGGGTAAGTCCTAAAAGTTTTGGTTTTATTCAGAATAGTTTCGTCCAAGTATTGTTGTTCTAAACACCCATGGTTTCCGTCTTCACTTAACTACTTGTTTCTGTCTTTTTGGCTAGTGGCAATCTTCTTCTAAAGTAACTAGATGTGTTGGAAATCCATAAATTATATCTCAAGTTAGGTGGGATAATTGGCTCGGAAGAAAATGGAATTGAGAATTTGGAAGGAATCCAGAGTGTGCTGATGTCACAATCCGAGATTCCCTTGGGTTCCAAATCGTTTCATTTGTGTTTTTGTGGGCTTTTTTGAAGGCGGTGTACAGTTGAAGCCATGATTTAGCTGCGGTGAGACCTGCTCTGCTGTAAAAGCATTATTTTCTCAGTGAGCATGGACAACAGTTAGAGTGTCGTCTTTTAAGATTCCCTGCACTCCACTTATGGTGGCAAAAGCAGTGCCTTGACTGTAATCATAAAAGTGATTACAGCTTCATTGCTTTGACATCATGTAGGATGCTTCCTCCATCTGCTGTGGTCAGCATTAAGTAACAGATTTCTCAGTTTCTAGGAAGAGTCTAGCAAACAATCACCTTGCTCCTTCTCTTGCATTTATTCATCACTGCTATGCTGCTATACAGACAGGTAATCTGTTTATGATTCAACAATTCAATGGGACATCAAGTAAATAGCAAAGCAAAACTAACTACCGAAAGCACTATAAGGGCCAGAGATTAGCTTGGATCAAAACAGGTATTCTCCTAGCATTGTTTACAAACGACTCAGCATGTGAAACAGAAGGCACAATGTAGTTTGTGCCTTGTTTTGGGCATGCCCGGAAGAAGGAAATTCTGATTTCACATATGGGAAAAGAAATGTTGACATTTGAATGAGATTGAATGAAAAGGTTGCTTTGAAAGGTTGTGGAAGTCCTGTTAGGAAACATGGCTTTACAAGTCCTTTCCACCAGGAGACAACAGCTGCAGAACATCTGGGTGTGCCAGTGTTGAGAGCACCAGCAAAGATCAAAGTGGAGAAGTTGGTGAACAATGGCAATGGCCTGGCGGAGGGCAAGTGGGGTGCTGGCTGTGGGACCAGGGGAGTCCTGACTGATTTAGGAGGCGTGTGATGGTCTGTGCCAGCAAGCGGAGTAGTGCTGTGGCCTTGGGACACTGCGAATACTGGAATTCAGTGGGGTCACTGGGCAGGCTGAGTGTCTGAGGTGCTGGAGGGACCCAGGTTGCCCACATGTAAACATCCAGTCTCACTCTTGCCAGCCACAGAAAGGAGCAGGATGTGGCTGCTGGCGATGCCTGTCATGTATATGTAGTGTATATGTGTGCTATCCCAGCCTGCTGGGAACACTTCTTCTTTGTGACTGCTTGGGCTGAGGGAGAGAAAGCAGTGGTAGTTTCTGAGGTTTCGAGTTTGCTTGAGTTTCTCAGGCTGTTTCTGGAGCCACCCTCTTCCTTGAAGCATTTCAAGTCCTGTTAATTTTCAAAATTCAAACAGACACAGCCCTAAGCTAGTTGATCTGACTTCAGAGCTATTCTTATGCTGAGCTGTTGGATGATCTGATCTCCTGAGATGTCTTCCATCTCAGTCTATGACCTGGTTCTTGTGAAAAATAGGATCTTTTAGCCTGGAGAAGAGAGGTTTCTGGAGAGACAGTATTGTGGCCTTTGAATATGTAAAGAGGGTATAAGACAAATGGAGAAAGACTTTTTAGGAAAGTTTGCAGAGACAGGACAAGGGGCCATGCTTTCAAACTGAGACTAGGTTTAGATTGGCTAAAAGGAAAAACTTTTCTACAATGAAGCTGGTGAGACACTCAAACGGGTGTTCCAGAGAAGTTATGGATGCCCCATCATTGAGAGTGCTCCTTATCAGTTTGGCTAGTCTTGAGCAATTTGATCTACTGTAAGATCTACCTGGCAAGGAAGTTGGACTAGATGATCTTTAATCACAGACTGTTGTATGATTCCGTGAAAGACAGAATGCAATAAAGTTCATAATTCAGATTTTGGCGCAGACATATTTATTTTTTCTCACTTTATGCATCATTGCAATGACAACTTGTTAGCTTCTGAAATGATTAGCTGAGATTGATTTCCTTCCTTAGTTTCATTTTCCCTGTTATTCCTTCACTCTTGGACTTTTTTTTTCACTAGATTTCCTCTTTCAATAAACTGCCCTTAAGTATCACTTTGCTCCCCACCTGGCTTTTTTTTTTTTTCAATGATACCTTTTCACTGGTTCGTTTTGGGCCTTTGCTGCTTGAAGTCCAGCAGCCTCCTTGTCTGAGCATTATGGAGCTTTCTTTACAGCTTCATCACTATGCAAAAAGCCATAAATTACTGTGTTCCATCTCACATACCATCAAGTATCACACTAATATTCCCTCTGCTGAATAGCTGGTTGGCTTACATAGACCAGCCAAATAACAGGAAATCCAGATGGCAGCAAGAATCTTGTAGACTACTCCCGCTGTTCATTTAAATTCTGGAGAAGTCACGTGAGGTATCACATTCTCTTGAAAGAAGTGTCTATCATCTCGGACATTCTAGAATGGGCTATTGTCGTGAGTTTCTGGCTAGACTTTTTAGTATGCAAATTCAAATTCAAATGATCTGAAATGATAGAACTTCAAGAAATTTTTTTTCCCAGAATCGAAGTATGATGGAGTTCCATAGGGAGAATCTTAATCTTAGTTATTCTATTCCATCTCACATCATGGCTGGGGGCAGGGAGAAGGGAGTATCTTTGGGGGACAATGGGTTCCAGTGTAGTCAGTAAGCTGGGCAGAGGAGCCATCAGGTATTGTCTGTTGTTGGGGGGGGGATTCATGTGAACTCTTCCTTTCTTGTACCCTGCCACTAGTATTGTTGCTAAAATTGTTTGTTTTCTCATCCAAGTGACAAAATCAGCACACTTAATGAGGGATGAAGAGGGAGCAGCGACCTCAGAACAGGAGGAAGAAGAAGCAGAGCCTGCTGTCCTCCAGAAGAAAAAAACACTACCAGCCAACTTTGCATCATCTGTGAACTTCCTGGGCGCGTACTCTATCCTTTTGTCCAGATCACTGAGCAAGATATTAAACAGGACTGGGCCCAAGACTGAGCCTTGGGGACCAGCTGGATGAACTCTATTTCCCACCACTCTGTGGGCCTGGCCATCACCCAGTTTGTCACCCAGCAAACAGCCCACCCATGCAAACCATAAGCAGACAGTTTCTTCAGGAGAATGATGTGAGACTCATTGCAAAAAGGATCAGGGAGATGCCTAGGAAGAGTCTCAGGTGAATCCAGGAGACTATAGTGGAGGACTATTCAGTTTTCCAATCAATTTGTTTAAAAAACTCTACAAAACCGTAATAAAAAACCAACCAACCAAACAAACAAACAAAAAAAGCAGACCAAACAAACACACAAAACCCCCCAACCAATAATCCCCAAAGAGACAAAAAAAGCCCCCAAAAAAGCCCACCAAAAAACCCACCCAAAACTGAAAAAAAACCCAAACCCAACACAAAAAATCAGGGTGAAGGTTTTTAGTAACTTTAAAAATAACAAAACAAAACAAAACAAAAAAACCCCAGAAAGTCACATTTCTAAAGGTGCTGTCCCAGCCTCTTCTCTCAGCAGGGAGGACATCCTGAAGTGGAGCCAGTTGGAAGAAAGCGGGACGGGGCAGCACCTGGGCCATTGTCACAGGACGGCCCTGTGGCTGTCCCATTGCCAAAACCTGGACACATAAATCAAACACAGGTATGCACATGTGCTTAGACACAGCAAAAATATATTTGTCTGAAAAGAATACTGGTCCATTTATATCACTGGAAAGAGCATAATGCCTCATCTCAGCTTTCTTTTCAGTCATTACAAATGTTTCGAAAATAAAAGAGTGCAGAAAATGGAAATATCCAAGGTCAACATGAGGACCAGTAACAAAGATTCCATTTTTGAAACTGCATTGGGAATCCTCTGCAGAAATTGACTCAGAGCTCTAAGATTTACAAAAAAGACCAAGAGGATTGGAGTCAATACAACACAGTGTCTGGAGACTTCAGCTGGTTGCCTTGATTTCTCAAATATGATGGAGGAAGCACCTTAGCAACTACAGCTGCCAGTTCTCTCAGGGCCCTGACATGCCTCTGGGTGGGTCCCATGGTCTTGCATGCTCAGGTTCCTCAAGTGGTCTGAAAGCTGACCTGCTACTATGGGTTAGAATCAAGTCCACCAGTCCAATAACCTGAGAGATGTGGAAATAGTGACTGGCAGTAAAAATTGAGACCAACACTTGTTGAGTACCTCAGCCTTCTCCTTGTCTGTTGTCACTAGTCCTGTCTGGCTTATGGGGGTGGGGGGGGGGGGGGGAATAGGGGAGGTGTGATAGGTTTCTTTTCATCTTCCTTTTCCCACTGAAATACCCGTAGGTGCCTTTATTATTCTTAGTTTTGGCATGCTTTTCCAAATTCAGCTTCAACTGAGCCTTAGCTATACTGATCCCATCCTCACACACTCATGTGTTACCACTGTATTTTTCCCATGATTTGTCTCGCTGTGTATCGTCTGCATATTACCTACTTGCATCACATCTATTAATTTTCAATAACCTTCTGGCTTTAACTTGTTTTCAAAAAAAACCTTTTTGAACCTTTCCACCTCAGAAATTCACCTGGGAAACCCGAAATCCCCAAAATTCACCCCGAAGTCCACCCTGGGATGCTCAGCACTTACCAGGCAACTCCCAAAATTCCACAAATTCACCCCAAAATTCACGGGGGACCCCCAAATCCCAGTGCTTCACCCCAAAATCCCACCTGCAACCCCCAAAATCCCTCAAATCACCCCCAAGACCCAGTCCCCCCAACACCTCCCAAATTCACCCCAAAATGTCTCCAATCCCCCTCAAAACCCGCCCAGATACCCCCAAATCCACCAAATTCACTCCAAGACCCATCTGGGACTCCCAAAAATCACCAAAATTCCCCGGAAAATCCACCTGCATCCCCCCAAATTCATCCCAAAATTCTCCCACGACTTCCAAATGCTCACCTGGATACCCCAAAATCGACAGAATTCACCCCAAAATACGCCTGGCATCCCCAAAACTCACCTGAGAACCCTAAAATTCACACGTATTCCCAAAATTCCCCTGAGATCCCTAGAATTCCACAAATTCCCCCTAAAATTCAACTGGGACTCCCCACATTCCACAAATTCACCCCAAACCTCGCTACCCGGGATCCCCCAAAATTCCACAAATTCTCCCCCAAAATCAACCTGGGACCCCTCAAAACTCACCTGGATCTCCCCAAATCCCCGCCCCGCCACCCCCCCCACCCCCCCAATTCACCTGGGCACCCCCAAATCCCCAGAATTCAACCCAAAATTCACCTGAGACCCCAAAAACCTCCAAATTCCCTCCAAAATGATTGGCAACTTTACACACTCCATTTTCCCACAAAAGGATCTAGAGCCCTGTGTGCTTCGTATACAAACTAAATGCAAAAAACCTTTCTATTCATTCTCAGCAAAAAGACTTCCTATTCCTCCTTCTTTTGGACAAAACTGCCTTCACTTTCAAACTTATTCTCTTGCTCACTTACCTGCATAATGCTTAGTCCCTGTTCTGCATGCTCATTTTCTTCACTTTTACAAGGAATCCTCTCCTCATCTTCTTCTTCCTCTGCTTCTTCCATTTCCTGTGCCAAGATCACCTGTTTCTCAGTTAGATTTCTTTCTCCAGCTGATTTTTTGACAACTGTCCCTATCTTCTGGCACCGCTCGCTCGAGAGAGGCGATTGTCTCGCTCTGCTCTGGGCAGGGACTGCGCTTTCTTCAAGCCCTGGGGGCAATTTTGGATGCCACAGCGTCAGAAAGACCTCAGGCTATTGGAGAAATGTCCAAAGGAGGGACACAGGGATAGTGAAGAGGCTGGAGGGGAAGCCATACATAGAGTGGCTGAGGGCATTTGGTTCAGCTGCAGAGAGGACACTGAGCTCACACCTCACTTGGGACCTCTCAGCTCCTCCCAAGGGCAGCACAGGGACAGCTTTGCTCTCTGCTCTCTGCGACCAGGGACAGGAGCCAAGGGAATGCCAGGAGCTGTGTCAGGGGACGATTAGGCTGGCTATCAAGGAAAGGTTTTTTTCCTCAGAGGCTGGTCGGGCACTGAATAGGTTCTCCAGGCAATGGGCACAGCCCCAAGGCTGCCAGAGATCCAGGAGCGTTTGGCCAATGCTCTCAGGGATGCAGAGGGTGGGACTGTTGGAGTGTCTGTGCAGGGCCAGGAGTTGGACTTTGACGATCCCTAGGGGTCCCTTCCGACTCAGGAAACTCTTACCATTTCCCCCTCTTTCCTCTCCTTGCACAATGCTCTCAGCTTACTGTTCCACCGCATGTTCCACTTCTGAAACCTCCGCTACTTCTTTCCAGTTCAAGCACAGTTCTACTGGTTACAATCCAAAGATAGACAGGTTGAAAAACAACCAAAAAGAAACACCTATTTGGAATGTCGTGGTCTTATCTGCATCTCGAACTATGAAGTCGATTGTGCCTTGCAAGTTCTAAAAGCAAAACAACAACAACAAAAAACACCCACCACACCATTTTAACATAGGGATTTGCCTTCTTCTAAGAAATCCATATCCCTTCTCAAAATGGATCTATTTCAGGAAGAGATCATCTTGAATAGATCACTTACTATCTAAAGAACCTGGAACACTCAAATCCGTAATGATAAGCCTGTTACCTTGTCGTTTTCTGTACCAAAGGCAAATGAATTTGCTAAAGTGCCATTTGTAACAAGGACAGAGCTCAAAGTGTGGCTCTGAGAAATGTTTTGGTTTCCCTCTCCTATCTCCATCAAAAGCACTTTCTTCAATGGCTGAAACAATACTTGATACAGTCTGAATTTTAAAGGTCATGAAAATTTTCTCCAAAGTGAAAAATTAATATAGCAGTCAGGTTTGAAACCAATGGGAATTTTTGTTTTACCTGTTTGAAGATTCCCTTCACACTAAAATGCTGGCTGATGGATACCTGGAAGAAATCAATTCCCACAAAATGCTTCTGGGTAAGCCATTACGTCATCCATTACAATTTGCTTCAGTGTCCCGTTCCTGTCCAATTGAAGGTCCCTGTTTAAGAGACTCAAGTACGGAGAGAAATATAATTAAATAGGACTACAGTGCCTTTAAATCTAAATCGAACTTCCTGATCAATCTCATAAAACCTTTAGGCTAAATGTTGCCATTGATCTGTTTCTACTGAACACAATCACGTCCTGGCTTGTTAGAGATTAGTTCATTACAAAGAAAGAAACGCAGAGAAGTTAAAATATTTCCAGAGAAGCATTTGACATCCTTCCTTTTGGATGGGGAACCATTCCAACACTGCTTACATAAGAGGTCAAATGACTGTCTTCCATGTTAGTTCTGCACTGTGCTCAGCGGAGCCTTTCTGGTTTATTTGCCTTTGACTTGGACATAAAGCTGAGTCTTGATTCAAGAAAAATCAATATTCACACTTGTTTTCATTTACACGGACATTGGCTTGGTCTCCTAAACAAAGAGAATGATGGGGAATTTTTGTACCAGTTCAGATAGGTAACATTCTCTTTCCGCAACCTGGCATTGTATTTTCACTTGGTCTGTTACCTCTGGCTTTGTTTTAACGGCTCAAATTATTAGGAAGAGTATCAAACCTCCAGCTCTAACCACAGTCCCACTGCGAGGTGTGTGAAGGTATGTGCATCTGCCCCTCAGGTCCATACTGCTCTTCTAATGTGCCTCTGATCGAGCAGGTAGGAAAGACCTCCTGGGTGTGTGAACAGTGCTGCTTCCTCTATGGCTTCAGAGCTGCTGCTAAGATCTTCAGGAAGGAGAGCGGTATTGTACCCATTTTTAGATGGTTTTTAAAGTTGCCAGTGTTGGGCTGTCTTAAACGTCTGAGTTCCTAGAAGTTTGAATGAGATCAAATCTATGAGTGAAGAGATGATGGTGCAGACCAACTTCTGATTCCAGTGATCCAAGAATCTGCACTACTACTTTTACCTTCTGAATAAGGCATGGATGTGATGGTATGCACAGTAATACTGATGTGCTATGGTTTTTGAATGATAGCAGTCTTCCTTTGTCCCATTCCTAAACCGTGGGCATTATTTGCCTTAACCTTGTTCCATAGGGACATTATTCTATATTCTTACATGAAGTGAAAAGCACTCTTTTTCCATACCTTCACACAACAGCATTAAAACAAGGCCTAAGTAGTACAACCAATGTTCAAAGATGCTCTACCTTTTAAGTTTACAAAACATACAAAATTTATACCTTGTTCTAAGTTGATCTCAAGAAGAAAGGGTGTTCTCCAAATACTCCTTCAGCTCTTCCTCACAGCTCACCATTTGCCTTTTTTCTAAGATTGTATCCAGATCACTTTCGTCATCTAAGGCCACATAAAAAAGCTAGTAAAAATGGTTTCGTAGATACTAAAATCTCCCCAACTCTTTAGGATTCAAGGAAGTTAATTATGCACAGATCTTCTACACCCAGAAGAGAAAGCTACCTCAGCAAAACTCATCGCCTATGAAAATCTTCCTAGATAATGAACACCTCTGACACTGCCACCCCAAGTTGGTGTTCTGAAACAATGAGAACCTCACATCCAATCAGACTCTAGACCTGCACAAGATCTCGTCATAGCAACTTGCAGCCACTTTCTACAGAAAGCAGCAGTGATCTCTATCACTGTTGCCATACCAACAATAAGACAGGACTGTCCATTCAGTGTGAATCAAGCAGTTAGCAAAAATGCACCTGACAGAATGAAACTGAAGAGTAGAAATTCGCATCTAAAAGTCAAAGATTACATTTTTAATTTTATAGCAGGTATTTTGAATTTCAGAGGGCTCTTTGCATTAAGAAGTCCTGTTTTTATAGCACACCCTTGTTTTTATGTTTCTACCTGGATTATGGCCATTTAGCCGTCTCCTTCAAATCACTCCAAAGAAAAACATTCAAGTGAACAAGTTCTTTCTAAACTGCTGGAAGGTGAAATGAATGAGTAAGAGGATATGTAACATGATAAAAGGCTGCCTGGAATTTTACGACTGGTATCCAACATGGCGTCTTCTATCTGGAGAGTAAAAAAAAATCAGTCTCCAAGTAAACTGGTAAGAATGCGGATTCTCAAAACTTCTGTTTATTCTGGCACCATAAAGCACCAAATCACATTCTATAATTTATCCCTTTAGAAACAACTGCCCGACTTTTTTTATGTATAGAAAAGATTGGAAGACATTTGGGAGATCATTTCCAGCTATTCCTAAAGTCTGATCTTAAGCAGACTGGGCCATACGTCATTCATCGCTATCCTATGTATTTCAGATAGAAATGATCATAAAAATACAATCTATTTCTATTACAAATAATAAACACAAGAATTATGAACACTTCCACATGAAACTCTTGCACACCAAACTGTTTCTCTGGAGTGTTTTGTCACACTATGGACCTCTTTCTAAGGTGACATCAATAGCCTACCACGCAGAAGGCATTGCAGGTGGGAGCACAGGAAGAACAGACTAATCCCAAGGAGTGATGAAGATATATGCCATCAAATAAAAGAAACGTACATCCACGTGCTCCACTTCTTCTTCAAACCTACATTTTCGTTTCTCAGTCATCTGAAGCCTGTTGGAGTGCACAACTTCAGCATCTTCTGCTGTGCAAATGTTCATATCCAACAGGGTCATCTGAAGGAAAAGAAGAACAAAATATTGACATGCACAGAAGAAATACTGTGTGGCTTTCAGAGAGCCTGACTAAACGTAGTGTTTCTTTTCTTGTGATGGACAGAGATAGATTCAGCCTCCTACATGCCATATTAGATTACTAAACAATACCATCTGGTTGGACACAAAGGGAGAAATTGAGGCAGAGGTGGAATTTCTTTCCCAAGATAAGACAGATTTAGCACAAGGGCTGAGGCTCCTTGCATCTTCCACATTCATGTAGGACAGCACTCCCTTCATTACTGGCATTTGTTACGGCTTTTCCACATTTCAAGCACAAATACCAACTACTACTGTGAAACCAAACGGATGGCTTACTTTTTGAACAGAGTAAGGCGGAGGTTAAAAAGGAATTCCACTTGTTATCTCAATGTCTGGTGTATCCTCAGACGCATTTTACTCTAATGACACGTTGGACCACGGCTATCACAGTGCTGTGGCACTCAACTTGCACATCTGCCCTTTCTCCTGACATTTGCCCTCGACCAGCTCATACTGGATGCTCATTTTCTCCATGCACTCCACATTAGGGCTGTCTGAATGATACGGAACAGACCACAGTCAAAATTCCCATCTTTCACAGTGCAGTGTGACATGGAAACATGACAGAGGCCACGTGCTGAATCTCAGCACACGGAACAGATGCCAGCAGTGCCTACAGACACCAGACACTACCAGCCAAAGAAATCAAGACATTTTCATACACAGCTGCTTATCATTATGCTTCAAAGTAGCAAGGTACTTACAATCGCTACCAACTTCTTTGCTACCATACAGGCTACAAACATCCCAACTGGATGTGCTCTGGAGCAAGAGAAGGCAGACACAGAGCGGGAAGGCATGCTGCAAGGACACAGAGAAAGGAAGTATCTCCAATACTTCCCCTCTTCTCACACTTCCTCTCTCCTTCTCCAAGAGTTAAAAAGGAGTATTTTTGTATGATTGAGAAGGGATCCACGTCAAAATTAACTTCTGATTTCCCCCAGATTCATTCTAACCGAGCCAGTTCCTGCTAGATCTCCCCATGCACAGGTGCTTGTACTGGCCAAAGGAAAGCCATGCCACAGGCAGCTTCTTTGGCTCTTACTGCCACCTCCAAGCAACTGAGAAGGTATGTGGCAACACACGGAACAAAGAATAGAGCAAACATGCACTCTCAAAGCAACCGTCTGCCTCATCGTTGCCCAGGAGAAAAGAAAATATTGCTTGAATTCCAGACTGTTCTTAGGATTTCCCGACCTACCTAGACTTTTGCTTCAATTCTCCAGAGTTCTGCACCATTCGTTTCCATCGGATTTGGCACGTGTTGGAGGCAACAAGGTGCTATCAAAGTAGGAAACAAGAGTCAGGTATCCTAGAATACAAACCAGTCAGTACTTCAAATATAAAATTATGAATCCCAATATCCATACTACTGGGCTTTCTTTTATTTACAGCCATCTTGGCAATGAAAATAAACCTGAGATTGTTGTTGTTCAAGGCCAACTGTTTCCTGCCCGATAAGGAGCTAACTGTCATCTACCTCGTTCCTACATCCACCGTAAAAAACCTCCCTGTAAAGATCGTAATGAATTGCACCCGAAAATGTTTCTTGTGTTCAGGATGGATATTCAAACGTAGCAGTGTTAGATTTCTATCCAGACTCCTCTTATTTATTATTTTATTTTATTGCGGTGAATTTCGGGGGTCCGAGGTGAATTTTGGGGTGAAGTTTTGGCATTTGGAGGGTCCCAGGTGGAATCTGGGGTTCCAGGTGGAATTTTGGGGTGAATTTGGGGGATCCAGGTGGGATTTTGTGGGTCCCAGGTAAGGGTTTGGTGGAAGCAAGGTGGGATTTTGGGGTGAATTTTGGAGGTTTTGCGGGAAATTTTGGGGGTCTCATGTGAGTTTTGTGGGTCCCAAGTGAACTTTGGAATGAAGTGGTGGGATTTTGGGGGTCCTGGGTGGATTTGGAGGTGAATTTGGGGGATTTGGGGGCATCTGCGTGGGTTTTGGGAGGACTTGAGGGATTTTGGGAGTTCCTGGATGGGTTGTGGGGTGAAATTGCAGGGTTTTGAGAGGGCTTAGCAAGATTTTGAGGGCTCCTGGATGGATTTTGGGGGCATGGGAGCGATGTTGGTGGAGGGTCGCAGATGGGTTTCGGGGTGAATTTGAGGGATCCCCAAAATTTTGTTGGATTTTTTGTTTTTGTTTGTTTTTGTTGAAGATGGAGGGATTTCGGGGGATCCCAGGTGGGTCTAGGGAGGTCTCTGAGGGGTTTTATTGACAAGTTCAGGAGTTTTGGAGGTTCCCAGGTGGGTTTTGTGGTTAGTTTGGGGGATCCCAGGTGGATTTTGGAGGAATTGGAGGAATTTTGGAGGATCCTTGAGGGGTTTTAGAAGGGTGTTGAAGGTGAAATTTGAAGAACAGCTTAATAATTCAACTGAAAAGCGCTTGAAACCTCCCCCTTCCCCCCTCCATGGCCGGGTTTCTAATTTTAAAAGCCAAAACAGCCTCGGGTCACCCACCGCGGCGCCAAGTAGCGCTTTAATTGAGCGCCGCCAGCCCACCGCCACTAATGAGGTTCATTAAATTAACTGAATGAAGGAATGAATGGTTGAAACTGCGCAAGACCCGACCAAGCTCGACCGCTGCTAGCGCTGGACTGAGGGTTGCGGGAGCCTCGGCGCCCCTTTGATCATCTCGGTAGCTCCTCCCCCTTTGCCGCCTTTCAGCCAATCACGACGCCGACTGCCTGAGAATAGCCCGCCCTTTTCCCCACCCTGTTCTTTCCCGGTCAGCCAATCAGCTCACGGTCTGGCCTCGGCAACGGACACTGGTCAATCAGCGAGCGGTATGGAAAGGGCGGGAAACGCTCAGCCAATGAGAGCGCTGCGTACCTCACGGTGCGCGGCCAATCAGAGCGCGGCGGCCGCGAGGAAAGAAGGGCGCAAAATGGCGGCCAAGAGCAAGCAGGGCAGCGGTTGGAGGGGTTTTGGGGGAACCCAGGTGGGTTTTGAGGGGGATTTGAGTGATTTTGGGGTGTCTGGGATGGGTTTGGGGATGAATCTGGGGGACTTAGGGTGAATTGGAGGGATTCTGGGGGGGTATCCCTGATGGACTATGTTGAGGATTGGAGCCATTTTCGGGGGATTTGAGGGATTCGGGGGGGGGGGGGGTTCCAGGTGGGGTTATGGGGGTCCCTGAGGGGTTTTCTGGGGTGCTTTGGGGGTTCTCGGGTGGGTTTGGGGGTGAATGGGGGGGGTTGGGAGCACCTGGGTGGATTTTGCGGGGAATTTGGGGAGTGCCAGGTGGGTTTTGGGAGTCTGGGTGGGTTTAGAGGGAGATTTGAGGGATTTGGGGGGTTCCCAGATGGGTTTTGGTTTGACTTTTGGGGTTGCCAGGATAGGATTTGGGAGTCCCAGGTGGATTTGGGGGGGGGGGGGTTGTGAGATCTTAGAGGTCCCTGGTG
Organism: Sturnus vulgaris; assembly: GCF_052056855.1. Classification (NCBI taxonomy): domain Eukaryota; kingdom Metazoa; phylum Chordata; class Aves; order Passeriformes; family Sturnidae; genus Sturnus; species Sturnus vulgaris. Next base: position 2,462 of record NW_028276429.1, on the reverse strand, counting down.
GATTTTGAGAACTTCAAGGTGAAATTTGGGGGGGAATTTGTGGAATTTTGGGGGGTCCCAGATGAGGATTTTGAGGATCCCAGTTGAATTTTGGAGTGAATTTGGGAGGTTTTGGGCTCCCAGGTGAATTTTGGGGTCCCAGGTGAACTTTGGGCTGAATTCTGAGGATTTTGGGGTTGTCAAGTATTTTTGGGGGTGGGGTGGGGCAGATTTTGGGAAATGCAGGTGAGTTTTCAGGGGTCTCAGGTTGATCATGGGAAGAATTTGGGAGCTTTGGGGTTCCCGGGTGAATTCTGGGGGGAATTTGTGGAATTTTTGGAGCCCGAGTTGAATTTTAGGGTGAATTACTGGAATTTTGGGGGTCCCAGGTGATCATTTGGGAGTCCTGGTGAATTGTGGGATGAATTTGGGGGGATGCAGGTGGGTTTTCGGTGAATTTGGTGAATTTGGGAGTCCCAGATGGGTCTTGGAGTGAATTTGGTGGATTTGGGGGTATCTGGGTGGGTTTTGAGGGGAATTGGTTGCATTTTTAGGGGGAATTTGGGAGGTTTTGGAGAGGACTGGGTTTTGGGAGAGATTTGAGGGATATGGGGGCTTCCAGGTGGGGCTTTGGGGTGACCTCTAGGGATTTGGGGATCCCAGGTGAATTTTGGGGGGAATTTGTGGAATTTTGGGGGTCCCGGATGAGGATTTTGGGGATCCCAGTTGAATTTTGGAGTGAATTCGGGAGGTTTTGGGATCTCAGGTGAATTTTGGGAGTCCCAGGTAAATTTTGGGCTGAATTCTGGGGATTTTGGGGTTGCCAAGTGAATTTGAGCGCAGGGGATTTTGGGAGATGCAGGTGAGTTTTGAGGGATCTCAGGTTGATTCTGGGGAGAATTTGGGAGATGTGGGAGTCACAGATGGGTCTTGGGGTGAGTTTGGTGGATTTTGGGGTATCTGGGTGGGTTTGGAGGGAGATTGGAGGCATTTAGGGGTGAATTTGGGTGGTTTTAGGGGGTCCTGTGTTTTGAGGGAGATGTGAGGGAATTTGGGGCTTCCAGGTGGGACTTTGGGTGATCTCTGTAGATTTGGGGGTCCCAGGTGAATTTTGGGGTGAATTTGTGGAACTTTGGAGTGTTCCAGGTGAGGATTTGGGAGGTGCAAGTGGAATTTTGGGGTGAATTTGTGGAATTCTGGAGGTTACCAGGTGAATTTTGGTAGTCCAGGTGACTTTTGGGGTGATTTTGTGGAACTTTGGGGGTTCCAGCTGAGGATTTGGGGGATCTAAGGTGGAATTTTGCGTTGAATTTTAGGAATTTTGGAGGTTACGAGGTGAATTTTGGGGGTCCCAGGAGGGACTTCGGGGTGAATTTAGGGGAGTTAGAGTTTCCCAGGTGAATTTTGAGGTGAATTTCAGGGGCCCGAGGTGAATTTTGGGGTGAAGTTTTGGCATTTGGAGGGTCCCAGGTGGAATCTGGGGTTCCAGGTAGAATTTGGGGGATTGAAGGGAATCCGAGCTGGATTTTAGGGTGAATTGTGGGGGATCCAGGTAGGATTTTGTGGGTCCCAGGTAAGGGTTTGGGGGACTGTAAGGGTCCAAAGTTTCCCTCGTTCTTCTTCTCGACCGTCGCAAGGAGACCTCGAGGACCCCCACCCAGGTTGACTCTGGACAATGGTTTCCTGGCCTGGCCAAGATGGATGCTTGTCAGGTGACTATGTGCTGGTGTAGTGTGTTCACTGGACTGTGCTGTTGTGGCACCAGCCAGAGATTGTGTTGTACCAGCTGAAACCTGCATGTACTGCACGACTGCACCTGTCTCCCGCAGCACCACACAATGCTCCATAAATCTCCCCACCTCTTGGCCAGAAGCCACTCGCTTTGGAGAAGGACTATAAAAGAGCGATCCTCTGGGGAAGACCCTTTGAGAACTCCCCACAGATGAAGACTCGTCTATTGGCTGGCCCATGAGGACGTCTGTCTCCTTTGTTGGTAGCTATTTTCCCATCCCCTTCCTTTTCTCTCTCTATACTTTGTTTCCCATATCTCTCCCCTCTATCACTACTGAGTTGTTGGCATTTAATAAAAATTCATTGCTGTTGTTGAATAAACTGATTTTGTCCCCTGCATTTTGCCTGTTTGCACTTTTGAGATCATACGAACCATCACGCCCCCAGCTCTGTATTAACAGCGGATCGTGACATTAAATTGGCGTCACAGACAGGATTTTCTGGCAGACAGAAGGGATGCAAGATTGTCTGTACTCTGTATCAGAGGAAGGAAGTCTTACTCCAGCTGCACTTAGCTGGCTACCTTGAAAGGGTGAGCCTGTCTAGAAAGCAAGGGGTTTTTTTCTGATTTCCCGCAGACTGCAGACACCTTGGTGTAAAGCATCCCCAGGCTTGTTTGAGGGCTCTGTAGTCAGAATTTCACAAAAGGTCTCCTGGTGCATGTGAGGTTTTGCAGAACCTCCGGGTGCCTC